>NW_022103919.1:1230643-1245207 GCF_000313985.2 Echinops telfairi
GACCCCGAGCATCGGCCGCTCCAGACTTACCCCCTGGTCCCTGAGAGCAGGAGCCATTCAAGTCTGTAAACGAGTCATAGACCCGGAAAGAATTAGAAGGCAGAAATCCCTTTTGTCGTGAGCAAATACTCATGACGCTATGTCTTCAAGTCCTTTTTGAAACTTGTGATTTGGGTGCAAGTTTACGGAGCAAATCAGTTTTCCGTTCAGTGAGTCATACACATTTTGTTTACTGCCATGGACTGCAGTGCCCCCAATGCCACAGTGAAAGTGTTTCTCCCTGCCCTTTCCGGACATTTGTTCTTTGTTGTTACTGTTAACTGTCTCTCAGCCAACCCTGGATTCGGGGCATCCCCACACATACTGGGTCCAACTGATGCCTGGCCTTGTACTATCGGACCATTTTGATCCAGACAGCGTTCATGGTCTGATTTGGGGGGAGAAGATTGCCAGGTCTGTCTCCCTAGTCTGTCTTAGTGTGGAAGCTCCGCCAAAGCCTGTTTAGCATCATAGCAGCACACAAGCCTCCACTGGCAGGTGAGATGCATTGTCTAGGACCCCATCCTGGGTCTCCCACTTAGGTGCTGTTTTACATAGGTGATGGTATATTGTATAATAGATGGTGTATTGTATAATAGCAGACTTGCATTCTGCTGGGGTTTTCTTTTATGTGATATAAGCCATAAGCAGAAGAAACACTTCCTAAAATGTGGTCTTTGTGCAAACAGGGATCAAGTTGCTAATGCCAAGGCTAGAGTGGGAGTACGGTGACCCAGCGCCCTCTACTGACCAAACTGGGAAGCGGATGGGAGGTGGAATAGGGTGTTGGTTCCCTGCAAATCCTCTGGACTAGGGAGGAGCAAGGGAGGGGCCCATCGCAAACATTGCTAACCTAACTTTAGCTTCTGTCTCAGAAACTAAATGTTTCTGGCGCCCTTATTTAAATGTTGTCGCATGAGCTGTTACCCCCAGCTTTGTTTCAGACGAAAGGAACATTCAGTGGCCCTCAGGGACCTGGTAGGACTGCTTTCTCTCACCAGAAGCAGGTACTGCCCTAAGAGTAAGCACCCCCTGATGCTGCTAGAGGTGCTTGTAGTAGCACTGGACATGGCTTTTCAGAGGTTGATGTCAAAAGGTGGAGCTTTCCCTCCCTTGCTCAATGTGTCTTTTCCCACGCACACGGCGCATGCATGCTCCCTGGCAGTTTCTAAGTGAAGAAAGGCTCATCCCTGCTCCCAGCAGCTGGGATCCTCAGTGTTCCCTGTGGGCAGGCGGCAGTCAGGCCACTCCATGCACAGCCCCTCCGACAGCCTGGCCTGCAGCTCTGTCAGCAGCATGGGCCCAGCCTGGTGGTGAGGTACCATGCCATCTCCCCATCTCTCTCCCAAGCTGGCCTACTTTATAAATCAGCCTGTGTATGTGAGTAGCCCCTGGGGTTCGCCATTGGCGTCTCCTGGCTCTCTGGAACCTCGCTGGGGCCAGAGGTGGGGATAGAAGGCTGTGTCCAGAGCAGGCTCTGCCCTCCCCTCTCATGCTGGTTCGCACACGTGGTGCTGATGGGGAGGAAAGATGTTGCTGCAGCCAGAGCATATGGTTGGGAAGCTCTGGAAGGAGAGTTTACCGCTGACCAAGCAGCAGGGCCCGCCCGGGAAGGGAGGAGGCCCCCGCGCACTGCTTGCCCGGGCCTGCTGACGAGCGGCGTGCAGTGTCGCCTGGATAAAGACATCAGAGGCATGCTTATCAAATTTGCAGATGACACCGAGTCATTAGGGAGAGCTGATGGGTTGAATGACAGAATCAATACTCCGAGTCTCCTGCCCAGGGAAGAATGAGACCCATCTGGAACCGAGAGGTGGGAGGTGATGGGTGTACACGGAAGGTCACCACCACCACCACCACCATCGAAGTACAAAACATCAGTGGCCATAAGGACCCAGGTCAGGGTCCCTGGCTTGGTAGCAGTTTGTGTGAGGTGATGAGGATAGTTGGGAGGTAGGTGTTGTTCGGGGCAGCGGGCGTATCCCAAGAGGCGGTCAGTGCTGTGCCCTTGCCAGGCCCCCTGCTGAGCACCCTAGGCTCAGAGTGCGCTGCACCCTCCAGTGGTGACCGAGGAGAGAGACGGTAGTGTACTTCAGATGTACAAATGGCCAATGTGTAGACAAGAGAGGAGGAACGTCTCAGGTGGGGGAGTAGGGAGCTCTGAAAGACAAGCATTGACCAGGTGGACTTGAGTTTAACCTTAAAAAAGAAATCACGGTACAACTTTCCACAGATTAAAAATTCCACGTCATCGAAGAAGCTGGCTTCAGGGGTGATGAGCCCCCCGCTGCTGGAGGCACACAAGCATAGGGGTTTTTCAGGGCTTCGGTGGGTTGAAGTAAATCGAGGGCTGGGAGGGCATAGAGTCACCGACACTGACTCCTAGGGGCCCGTGTGCGGCTGAGGAGAGGCCCCTGCTCCTGGGGGGTGTCAGACATCGGTCTCCCAGTCTTCCCTCCCAGATGCCCCTCGGGGGACTTGACCCCCCCCATCCTTTGGTCTAGCAGCCAAGCACATTGACCCCTTGCTTCCATCAGGGGCGCCAGTGCTGCTTACACCATATTTTCAAAACATGTCCTTTTTCCAGCCCCCGCCCGGCCCTCCGACTGAGATCAGAGATCTCCAGGCTAGGGACGCAGACACTTTGCCAAGGGCACTTGCCACCGAGACCCCCTCACACTGCTCTCGGGACGTGATGGGACTTGCAGCCCTGACCATCTGGCCGCCTGGGCAGAAGCCACTGTGCAGCTTCTCCTGCGGTGACGAGACTCCCTCAACTCCTGTGTGCCTGGGACCCTCCACAGGACTGACGCCATGTGTGGCCCCAGGGCCGGCACCCACGATCTGATCATTTTGTGTGTGTGTGTGTCCCTTTCTGAGTCGATAGTAATCTGGATTCCAGAGAGCTGGGATTTCCCAAGCACTCACGTCTCTGTGGACACTGGCATGTATGTGTGGTGCCAGCGGCAACTTCAGTCTCGGGCCTTGAGCTGTGCCCAGAGAGAAACAGCCGTCCAACCGCTTTCCACAGCCCTCAGTCCGTGGGCATGGGGGAGCATCCTGTGACACCGGCCTTTCCCTCAGAGCCACACAGCACACCACTCCCTGCACCCTCCACCAGTCCAGACCTGCCACCACTGCCCGTAAGGGGTAGCCCCCCAGGACCCTCCTCCAGGTATCAGTCCAGGGCCCCACGCTTTCCTTCTAAGGTGGGGTGGCCCTCCTCTGAATTGTTCAGTCATCTTGCAGTAATTTGTCAGCTTCCAGCAAATTGTCACTCACAGGTTCCGAAGTGTGTTTCCTGGTGACAGACATAATTGTACTTAACTTTTTGCGTGGATGTTATCAGTCTGTGACAGATACTCTGGGAAATGGGGCATTTTTGATTGCAGAAGATCTGTCACATGCATTTAGTCTTCCTCTCAGGGACATGAGGGTTCAGTCACAACTTTTGCCTGCCGATGTCAGGTTTTGAGAACATAGAACCTTGCTGACCTCAAAAAGTGTTCCGTCGCTCCGCTTCCAGGGCTGTCATCTGAAAGGTTAATGGTTCTTCCTAAAAGAGAGAGAAGCTGGGCCCTGGTGGTTTGTACGTGCACAAGCTTGTCACCCATCACGGCCATTGTCAGAAGCCCACGGGCCCCCCATTCCCTCCAGGCCTCTCTGATCCCACCTCCCTGCCCGCCACAGGACAGGCACTGCTGCTGCCTGATCAACTTGGAAAATAAGTCGGCAACAGGAGATAGAGCCTGAGGTCACCAGCCAGCGTCCTCTTGTCTGCCCTGACAGTCCTCAGCCTGCCTTCTGTCAGTTTTCAATTATAAGATGGTCTTTGGGACGCAGATTGTATCTGCCACCTGCTCTGCTGTTGAGAGACTTGAATGAGAGGCCGGGAACTGCCCAGCGCGGGGAGGGGGTGTCTTCCTTTCCCCGTTCAGCTGTTTGCTCCCGTTCTGAGTCAGGCTTACTGCTGAAGGTACTGGCCTGTGAGAAGGCCCAGCCAGCAGCATCTCCTCGGTGATTGACAAGGAGGAGGAGGCTTAGCCCTGGCCGCCACAGAAGAAGGAGGTCGGTATTTGGGAGCATTCCAAAGGACTTCAGGGAATTCCATTCCAGAGCTGGAAGCTGTAGCTCAGCATCAGGTTCATCGTCTTTGAAAAGGGCTGGGTCTTTCAGAGTAACCATGATCTGTTTGTTTGTTTGTTTGTTTTTGTTGCCCTCAGTAGTGAACACATAGTGACATGAATTTGGAGCTCCGCCTCTGTAGTTGTGAGTTTGGATTTAGAGATGATCTGGGTGGAGGTTCATGGGGAGAGGGTGTGGGCCCTGGGAGCCGCTGCGGCTCCCATCGAGGCATGACCAGGTCCAGGCGGGTCTGGCTTCACGGAGGATGATTTGAGTCCCTCTTCCTTCGCGCTAAAATCACATACATGTGTTGTTGTGGAACTCTGAAGACACCTTCCCTTGATGTGACGCTCGCTCCTGTGAAGATGGAGGCTGCAGTGCAGTTGTGGGTTTTTGTTTCCGTTTGGGGGTCCCACCTGGGCTGGTGGATAAACAGCAGCACTGTGCATTTGAATCAGCCTCTCTGATAGTAGTGCTGTCCCTCCACTCCGGTCAGAAAGACCCGCAGCCAGAGGGCATCTCGGGAAAGATCTCTTGGGAGGGGGAGGACCCGAGGGCTGGGTTTCCTGCACCCCTGGTATTATTGAAACACCCATGCTGATTGTCCTTGTGGGTAACTTCAAAGTCTTAGGTTGCCTGCCAGTCATTCCACTGATGTCTTCGGACATGGAGACCCTCTTTCCTCCATCTGGAACCTTCGCTCGCTGTCTGTGCTCTGACCATCTGCCCACATCGTCTGACCCTTCCCTTAATTGGATGAGTCTGCTCCTGGCTCCGGAGCATTTCCTGATCATTCCAAAAGTACATCTGGACACTTGATCTCATGCCAGCCCTGCCCATCTGAGAGGGCTAGACTGGACTCCAGAAGGCTCCAGACTGGTCTTTGTAGCCTCTAGACCTGTTGTAGCTCTTGCCTCTCCTAGAAAGCATTGCTTTCTCCACTGCCTCTTCTCCAGGTGTCTGCGATATGGGGTTCCACAGCTCGTATTTCCCTGTCCCTGCAGTAGAACTAACGTTGATAGTTTATTGAAACAAGGATTCTCAGCTTCCTGGAACTTGACAGTCCCAGAAAGAGATAAAACCACACTGCCATCGAGTCAATGCCAACTCATAATGACCCTATAGGACAGGGTAGAACTGCCTCGTTGGGTTTTCGAGACTCTTTAAGAGAGTAGAAAACCTCGTCTTTCTCCTATGGAGCACCTGGTAGTTTAGAACTGCTGACCTTGCAGTTAGCAGCACAATATGTAATCGCTTCACCACCCGGGCTCCTTCAGAAGAGACTAGTTACCCCAAAATAGCAATGATGATGATGATATTGCCACACACTCTGCGTTGAAATGTAGCAAGTCTGCTCAACCATGCCATCTCATTTCATGCAGTGAATGTTCTGTGGAAATTTTACGGCCCAAAGATGGTAAGAGCTCTGAATTCCAGGTGTCTGGCACATGGTAGACACCCAGAAAAAGTGACTGGCTGTATAAAGTGAAATGGTTGAGATGCATAAGACCCAATCCTTTATTATCCATCTATTCTTGGCACCCGCCCATCCACCCATCTGTGTGATGGTCTTAGACACTTAGATTGCATTCACTAAGATGCCAGGCACCACAACGAGCGCTTTCCAAATAGTAACTCGCTTTGGCCTAAGCACACAAGCCTGTGAGTCAGGCACTATTATCATCCCACCTTATGATGCACAAACTGAGATCAAGGTGGTTAAAGTAATTGCCCAAAGCCACAGACCTGGTAAGTGTCTCAGCTTGGATTTGAACCCAAGCCGCCTGGTACCAGAGCCCTGATTATCATCTGGAACAAAGCAGCCGCTCAGAAACTGCTTGGGGAACCCGGAGCATTGGGCTTCCAGGTTCTAGTTATGGACGAGCTCTCTTCAGGGGGCACAGAGGTCACTGCACATGGGTCATTTCATTGGGGACACAGTCCACCCAGGAAGCCCAGCTGTCTTCACCTGCATCTCCTCCGTTCCCTGACCAACGGCTCCACGGGGCAGGACTTTCCTAGAGTGATGGGCAGTGAGGGACACGCCGCCCAAACACTCTGCACTCCGGTGCTTGCAGGGAGACCTCCAGGTGTTGGCCAGAGTTCAGTCCACTCGAGTGGAGGAGGATGGCCGAGCAAAGCATGTGGAGGCCAGACGCACGTGAGGGCCCCAGCCTCCCAGCTCCCCTCGCATGGCTTCAAAGCCGCCAGTGAAGCAGGGTTACAAGCAGTTTGATTTATTCAGGTGATTACGAGGGTGGTGTGAAAGAGACCTACGGAGTGAGGTTATTTGAATATCTTCAAAATGCTTTTGAACAGATCTCTGACTGCCTTTGTCACCGAATCAAACTTAGTTCGGGGTAATTTTGAAGGCAGAAATTTCATTAGAATGCAGTTTGGTATTGTTAGATATGAATGATGAGTTGAGGCTGAGCAGTACACTTTTTGATATTAATTTTTAATATGGCTTCTTGGGAAGCTAGAGCTTCTATTTAATGAAGAATTGACGATTAGTCAATACAGCTTCCACCTCTGAGCGGGCCTTCCTTGCGTCCACGCTCACACATCAGATGTTGACAAGGTATTTGCTGCTTGTAAATGCGTTATCTTTGTAATTGTTGTGACTTTGTGAGTGTCTTATTTTTCTTGGTGTTTATGATGGTTATGTGTGCTTTTATTTTTTTTTTCTGGTCTGGAGAAGCAGGGTTATAAATGTGAAATTATTTCCGACTGTGCCCGCCTCTCCAGTGTGTGAGGGCTCTTTGTGCACTTGGCTTAAGCTCCGGGGTTTGGCGAAGGCCTTTTTCAGGATTATGAAAGTAGTTTTTTGTGTCAGAACAGATTTATCAGTTCACTTTAGGGCTGGTTTTGTGAACCAGACCATTTAAAAAAGGATATTTTACCTTTTATCAGAGTGGAAGCTGACAGTCTATTTGGAAGTCGCTCCATGGAATATTTCATCTATGTCTTTCAGTGTAAATCTACTTGCCAAACAAAGTAAAAATGGGAATTAAGCTAGCGATGTGTTCCGGGCTTCAACTGTACCCCCGCTCTGGGGTGCTGTACTCCACGGCAGGGTTCCAGTGATTGATTTGGATATTTAATAAAATCCTGTGCTGAGAGTAACTTGTAAAAGCCCAGCCACGTTTGAAAGCCACCTTGACTTGGGCAGGGGAGTTGCACGTGTAGCGGCAGATGAGCTTGAACCTGAATAGCCTTCTTGATTACCAGATGTTTTCCTTCCAGTCGGATAATAATATTAATCATTATTCTTATTAGAAGAAGCCCAGTCCTCATCATTATTTCAGCTACAGATTTTGTAGCCTCTCATGCCAGACGTCCTGCAAGTGCTTCATATCAGTTGTTCGAGTCTTCATGACCGGACCAGGAGGTGAATGGATAATAGTGTTCTTGTTTGACCAGATGAAAATGTGGACATTTAGGGAGACGGACCACATAAGGGTTAGACCAGCGGTTCTCAACCTGTGGGTCGCAACCCCTTTGGGGGTCAAACGGCCCTTTCACAGGGGTTGTCTGATTCATAACAGTAGCAAAATGACATTTATGAAGTAGCAACGAAAATAATTGTATGCTTGGGGGGTCACCACAACATGAGGAGCTATATTACAGGGTCGCCGTATTAGGAAGGTTGAGAACCACTGGTTTAGAGGAACCTGGGTTTGAGCTCAGATGCCACCATCCCATCCTGCCCAACTTTAGGGAGCCTGGGGGCTTGCAGAACTTTAGGACTCTCTCCTTCAGTGTTGCCAGCAGCCAGTCAGTCAGCCAACCGGCCTGGCCTTGGTCGAACCAAATTATAGCCGTCAATGATTCCACCATAGCCCGCCGTAAACGATTCCACACCGTAACCCACATGTCTCATCTCCTTATCATCATTGCTGCGTTTTGCTAAACAAATTGTTTTCCAGGGCTTTTCGGATTGATTGAACAAGAAGGTAAAGAATTTCGCCTTGGGTCCTTTGTTGTTGGGGGGGGGGCCGTTTCTCAGCCCAAAGCCATTGGAGCTGTGCCCCACGCTGGCTCTCACGCACAGCCCCTTTTAGGGAGCTGGGTTTAGTAGGCTGGAAGAAGATGAAAAGCTAGCTGCGCCCATATGGTCCTTGTTTTTGAAAGTAAGGTCAGCGAGGTTTAGGGACTCTTTAATATTTTAATTTATAAGATTAGACTAGATCATCTGGGGGGGGGGGGGGGGTGTGCCCTCAGTCCCAGACTGCTTTGACTTCTTTCTTTCTTCTTCTTTTTTTTTCATTGCAGAGTTCAACTGTAATAAAACTTAACTGTTGTGAACGAATGCTGTGAGGTGGACTGTTTCTCTAGCTGTGAACGCTGGTTTCCTTTTCTCCCTCTGAAGTCCTCGGGGACTTGAGCTATAGCAGCTTGGCACACGGCTTGTAACTGCAGGCACTGGGAACTCCACGGGGCATCATCTTTGGCATTTTCTTAAGGAGACACTTCCGTCACTCAATTAAAACGTTCAACCTTGAGTGTAGACAGCCATCTAAAAGTGTTCATTTGGATAGGCTGAAACTCAACAAAGTGCGTTTTCAGTTCAGATAGCGCCATGTTTTGCCCTCCTTCCCCCCTTGAGCTGTGGATGGTAAAGGACATGATAGTTGTTTTGCTTGATTCCAGCATATCTACAAAAGCCCAAATTATGAGCAGCTGTCTCGGCCAGCCTCGGGTGTCAGCGAGGGGCAGCTGATGGAGGGGAGTGTTGAATCCTCACTGGGCTTGAAGCCCCCTTGCCTCTCCTCTCAGAGTGCCTAACAGTTTACATATTTCACAGCAAGGAGAGACGTGCCGCCTTTGACTGGCAGGATGTGCACTTGGCCTTCAGCATGAACGGGAGCTGCCTGGGGAGGGATCCCTGTCATCACCACCATTGCAGAAGGACTGGGTGTTTAGGAACAGGCGGGACAGTGGCCCTAACTTTTAATTTTTTTGTAAGTCTCTGCCCTTCTCCCAAGGCACTCTGCATTAATTAAAACACTCGGGCTGCTAACTGAAGCCACAGGAGGACGATGGGGCAGTCTGCTCCGGGAAAGAATTACAACCTTGGACAACCCTATGGGGCAGTTACTCTGCCCTATAAGGGGTCACAATGAGTCAGAATGGAATCCGCAGTATCCGGATGGGTTTGTCGGGCCCTACTCCCTCTGGGCCCAGTGGCACTTCCCATCAGGTACTGTCCACTTTGTGGCACAAACGCAGAAGTGATGCGTCACTTGAGAAGAGATAGTCATTAATAAGCAGTATTTGGAACTGCCCCAACATGCGTGTGAGGGAGAGAGAGACAGACAGACAGACAGACATAAACCAACCAAACCCACGGCCATGGAGCCCATTCTGACCAGCAAGGGCCCTACAGAACAGAGGAGTGTGCACCACAGGGACTCCACGGCTGGAAGTCTTTGGGAAGCAGACTGCCTCTCGGACTGCCGACCTTTCCGCTTAACCGCTGCACCCCTGGAGCTCCGGGGGTGGCACACAGGGCTCTCCGAAGTGACAGATCCCGACTGCCCCCCTTCCCCCCAGGCTGTCGGCGTGGTTGCCACACGGCTGTCTTTAATCACAGAGAGGGTGGTGACAGCGTGCTGGAAGCCGGTCCTCGTCCTCCTGGAATTCATTAGTATTACTAACTGAGCCTGTGTTGTAAATTGTTGATTTTTTTAACTGCTTGGAAAAAAATTCTCTTTATTTCATTTTTGCATACTTGAACCAATACATGGAGAGAGAGTTGTGTTTGTGTGTGTTTGTGTGTGTGTGTGTGTGTGTGTGTGTGTGTGTGTACTTTCCTCGTCAAACATTCGGAAACCATATTTCAGAAACCCTGACTTCATATCCCATTAGGAGTGGACTCTGAGCGGCTGTTTGACATGAAGCTGGGCTTCTCACTCAACACTCTTGGACCGTGGGGTGGGCACAGAATGAGAACCCTCTAAACCTCCAAAGGTGGTTAAGAGAAAGGATTGGCATTCTCATCTGTTAATGCACGTTGTTATTCGTTAACATTAAAATTCCACTAAAGTACTAATAATTACTGTTAATATCTTTCGATGGAAACTTGCAGTAAAGGAGCAGTAGTAGAAACAGTATTTAAGGGAGAGCTGCCGGCATGATAAGAATGCAAATAAGTGTTATTAGCGTAATGATTGTGCCGTCGCCATGGTTGTGCGGCAGCAGTGTTGTGAATATGTCATGCGGCACTCGTGAATTTGGAAAGTGTGTCAAAACACAACTTCAATTAGTTTGCTCTAATTATGGCTCTGGAGAGTTTGTAACTACATCACTCCTCATTAAAAGAGATTTTCTTATATGGATTAATGTAATCTACAAAGGAAACTTTCGAAGTTCCCGAAGCCATTTGCTCCCACAATGAGCAGGCTGGGCAGCGCAGGGCTGATGGATTCGGGCCGAGGCTGTGCTGCGGGGGGCCGCCCGTGCCTTCTGTCCGGGAATCGGCTTCTTGCTCAACGTGGCCATAGTAAATGGAGCTTGGACGATTCTCACAAGAGGGTAATTGAACCCATCTCAAGCTTTTAATGGAAAATTGCTAATCTGAAACTATCGGGATGCCCCTCATTTCCTAGCCTCTCCGTGGATTCTGGAAGCAGGATTTCTAAGCCTGCCACGGCCAAGTGCCATGTGTAAGCCACCCTTGGCTCTGTGGGTGGGCACTTCGGGGCTAGTGATGGTGGAAATCTCTAGTCTTTTGGCCATGTAGAATCACATGACATAGATGACGCGTAAATGTCTGGTCATTGCGTGAAAAAGAAGACCGTAAGGCAGCGGTTCTCAACCTGTGGGTCGCGACCCCTTTGGGGGTTGAACGCCCCTTTCAAAGAGGTCACCCGATTCATAGCAGTAGCAAAATGACAGTGATGACGTAGCAATGAAAATAATGCTATGGTTGGGGGGGTCACCCCCACATGAGGAAGGACAGGACAGGGCCACGGCCTGAGGAAGGTGGAGACCCCTGCTCTAAGGGAATGTTACCTTTCGTCTCAACTGACCGGTAATTACAGCAAATGCGTTACTAAGCCCTCGCCATTTTGAAAGACAAATTCATCTTTTCTTTTCCTGCTGCTGGCTCTGCCTCCCGTTGTACACTGGGGATGTTTTGCAGGCCACAGCCTCACGTGAATGCCCCTTTGGGGGCGCTCAGTGGTGGTTTGGAAGCCAGGGGTTACATTTCAGAATGCCGCCTGAGCCCTCCCGGCACCCACCCAATGCATTTGCACCATTGAGCCTGTTGTAACATACAGCTTTGAAGACGCTCTTGAGTCCTCGTTGACATCACTTTCTGTAGGGGGTGTGTGTGCTGAGTAAGTAGTGTGGCCTTCCTTACACCACTCCCAAGCAGCGTGGCCTTGAGCAGGTTGCCGAGTTCTGCTGAGCCTCAGAGAGTAAGTAGTGTAAGAATCAAATCAGGGGACAGGGAAGCCCAGGCTGGCTCCCAGTGAGCGTGCGCACAGCTTGCCTCTCTCCTTGATCAGCGTTCGTGCAGAATTTAGCCTGAGAGCTTGTGGTGGCTGCTGTTTGGCTCTTTTCTGCCCCAGCTGCCCCCCTGTCGGCCATCACAGAATCAGAGACAGCGGCAGGCGCAAGCTTCCTCCCCGCCAGATCAGGGACGGAACTCGCTGTGCCCACAGGTATGCAGCTGGTAAGGGGTTAAGCTAGTAATTGTGTAAGTCTTCCAGGCTTTCTCCCAGTTCTGCGATAATTTGATGAAGAACTTCACCCTAATTAAATATTCAAATTAGGAATGAGTGTCAATATGGCTTCCCATTGCCTGGAATGATGATTAATTGTATTCAAAACTCTAGTGGCCCGCTGTAATCTAAACCGAACTGTTGTTCTTGATTATTTCTGTCCTACACTTGCCATGTTTTTGTTTTAAGATTTAAACTAGTAATTGATTTGCCATATGCTGTAGAGCTGCACACACTGTAAAGCTATGCATTTAGGAATGTCGGGGGCGGGGTTGGATGGTGGTAGCCCCAGTTTTCCAGTGGCAGTTTCTGCCCCCACTCCCCTTGTCTAGTGCAGAGTGGTGTGTGTGTGTGTGTGTGTGTGTGTGTGTGTGTGTGTGTGTTTTGCCCATGAGGAAAACACATTATATTGTCAGGCTGATGGGAGGAAGTTACATTGATCATGGCAAATGGGTTGTTCGAATGGAAAATGAGCAGGTCTGCATTTATACTGACTTTGTGCCTTGCATTGCCTGAGCACAGCCGCATCGCAGTGTGCAAAGAGCAGGCACTCAAACCCTCTAGCCTTTTCTGTAGCTGAGCGCCCTTAGGCAAGTTCCTTAACTTCTCTGAACCTCCTTTCCCTCATCCATGGGCTAATACATGCTGGATGGTGACTAGAAACAAGTGTGAAGCATGAAGGCCAGCACAAGTGCTCAGCTAAGTGGGGATTGTTCTAGAGACACCGTCTGTCTCCACTAGGAAGCCACTCCTGACCTTTCTCTGGCTCTTGAAGCCTTTGTGACCTGGGTCTTGCTTTGTCCCATCTCGTGTCATTGCTCCGGCTTCTCCCGCCTACGGCATCCTTCTCTCGGCTCCTCGGTCCCAGGATTCTGCACAGGACCGAGTGGAATGCCAGGTGTGTGGTAGGCTCTCAGATGTTTGAAACTTTGGATTGTTTGTTTGGCTCTGTCTTTCCATCCCATGGTTGTAAACTAGAAGTTTATCATCTTACAGTCCTTTATTTGCATCCCGACGATAGAGCTGGTTGCTCTGTGATAGAGGGGGTCTGAGTGTTTATTTTCATTTACTGGCTGCTAAAATCCTAAAGGGGAAGATCCAAGTCGCATTTGGTTTTCGATCTGTCCCGAGGCCAAACACAGGGCTTGGCGTGCAGTAAGCTAGCTCACAGTTAAGAGAACTGAGTCACCAACCACATACGAATGATCGCAGCCAGGTACGTCTGTCAATGCCTCCGTTCCTTGCCCCCTTGAATGAGAGCAGCTGCACCAGGTGGATTTGGAATGAAGTTTTCAAGGCTTGGGCCACGAGGATTTCTGAGACAGCGGCCATCATCCCATGGAAAATAAAACCTCCTTTGTCTTTGCTGGTGTCAGGTACAGGACGACACAGTCTCGCCTGGCTTTCAGAAAAGGTAATGAACTTCACAAGCAATGATTTCTTTCTGAGTTTGGCTCTGAATCAATGGGAAAAGAAAAGGCTCCTCGCAGAACAAAGTGTCGGAGCCTAGGGTCATTCAGATAGTGACTCTGTTCCGGGGAATCAAGCTGCAGGAAAAAGTGACAGTCCTTCCTTGCAGCTCTGGGCCTTCAGACGTCTGAAGCATAACTCAGAGCTCAGTTGGGAAGCTCAGGAGACCTGGAGCAGGAGCGCCGGCTGTGCAGCTTTGGAAGAGGGTGCTGGTCCTCGTCAGGCCCTTCCAGCTGAACATGACTCGTTTTAATTACCTTCCAGGACGCTCCAAGACCTGAGCATATGGTCCTTAAGAAATCAGATTCCCTAAACTGTCAGCGAGCGTGGGCAGTGGTCAGGGACCTCTTTCTGATGCCATTGACCAGCCTTGGAGAGCGGATACTCTAGAAGGTGCTTATTAAAATGCCAGCAGGTGCAAGGCAGGTCTCCGTCCCTGTGGCTCCTCGCCCTGCTTGTGCCAGGTGTTTTCTAAGAGCCTTTTCTTCCTTAAGTGGCATTCATTAAGCACGTCCTCACACCTGGCACAGAAGCTGGGCGTCGCAGATGACTTCTTCCCAATGGTGTTCTGCAGGAGCAGAATGGAATTGCATTTACCCGTCTGCTGTATCCTTGCCCTTCTCACTCAATTATGACAGCTTTTTGCATATTCTTTTCCCCTCTCTCAACCCCAGTGACTCTCCATTGCCCGTCGCCTTTGGTCCTCGGCCACCGGAAGGCGCAGTGCCACGTGGCTGGAAGGCAAATGCTGCACCAACTATGATGCTCGGTGCTTTTGAATACGTGATGTCTTCTACTGCTCCCCAAAACTTTGAACATAATTTGTCTTCTGTTTGTTGGCATCTTTTTTTTTTTAACCTGGCAAAAAGAAAGAAAATTTCTCATGGGGGTAGGTAATCTTTTATTTATTTATTTTTAATCTTTTAAAGTGAAAAAGCCGCAGGGGGCCACCAACACTCTTAGTTCAGAGACTTGAACTGTCAGCATCTTGAGCACCATCCGGTCCCAGCCCAGGACCACCACAGCCGTGTGCGTGCGTGTGTGTGTGTGCTTGTGTGTGTGTGTGTGTGATGAGTGCATCTTCCTCGGTCCTTTTTCATGTACTGTCAGATCTGTATACCCTTAGAAACCTATTGCTATTGTGTCTTGCTGTTTGCCTGGATATCATTCTGCAACTTGCTGTATGTGTGTGTGTGT
>NW_022103919.1:1245837-1252221 GCF_000313985.2 Echinops telfairi
ATTTGAGCAGAACGTAATAAAAGCATCAAATTTGTGAGTGGTTGGATCAGGGTTCCGATCCAAGCTGTGATGATATCAGCACCGACGGGTAGCATCAAACTGGGGGTTAAACAGGACAGCACACATGATGGGCCAAGCCCATCCCCAGCACAGCGCAAACCCTGCACAGGTTATCAGCTAAGAGTATTGTTTTTGTATTTTTTAAAGAAGTTGTTTTCTTCACCCCACATGGCTTCTTGAGCTAGAATCGTCTGAAGCATGTTTTAATGTATTTCTTCTTGAAAAGAGGACACAAGCAATCGTTTTTGTTGTGCAATCGTTTTATTGCACACATAAAAAAAACAACTCGAAGGAGTAAAAGATTCCTGTATCACAACCTACACACACACACACACACACACACACACACATACACACGCAGCGCCACTGCCACCGCCGCCACTACCACCAACAGCACCATTTCACACACTTCAGAGATCCACGGATCCATGATGCTCGGGCAGTAGTGTAGCAGGAGAAGTGTGAAATCACCCCGGTATTGAATTGTCTAGCTGCAGGGCTCTTTCCATTGCTTTTTATTTTTTCCTGGAATGCTCAATACCCTCTTGGCTTCTATATTTAGCTCTTATTAGTTTTTTTAACCAGGAAAGTAAAGTTTTTGGTTTCAACTTTACTGCAATATGGCTGACATGCAATACAGTGCACATATTAAAAGTATATCATTCGATGAGTTTGGGCACGTGTCTGTGTGGGTGACACATCGCCAAAATCGCGATCCTGGATATATATCACCACCCTGGAAAGTTTTCCCTCTGCTGCTTGGTGTAATATATACCTTCCTCCCTAGGCAACTGATCTGCTTTCTATGCCTCGAGCTTGCTTTGCCGTTTTCAGAATTGTGCACCCCTGTCCGAGGTCATGCCATGGGCACGCGCCTTCTTCTGGCGTGGTTGACCCAGGGTCACTCTCGTGCGGGTCAGCCCTCTTGCGCCAGTCCAGTACTATTTCCATTCTGTGCATATCGTCCATTGTATGGGTCTGTCACCCTGTGTTATACAATCCCTTAGGTTGTTGTCAGCCTTCCAGTGCAATAGGCCACTGAGAGCATTTGTGTACAAGTCTCCATGGGGATGTAGGATGTCATTTCTCTCAAGTACAAATGTTTCGAAGTAGAATGGCCGACTTGTATGGTACATGTATGTCTAACCACTTGAGGAGCTCGAAGCGTTTTTCCAAAGTGAGGTGGCGGTGCCATTCTACATTCTCAGCAGCTCTGCGTAAGAATCCCCGTTGCTCTAGATCCCTGCCCACACTTGTGATATGGTCAGTGTGTTTCACTGCGTCCTTTCCAGAAAATGTGTGGCGGTGTTTCATTGTGGGTTTAGTGTACATTTTATAACAGCATCCTTTGAAGAGCAAGCATTTTCTATGTGGATAGAGTCTAATTTATTGATTTTCCCTTATATTCTGTATGCTTTTTTGTGTCCTGTTTAAGGCATCTTTGTCAACTCCAAAGCCGTAAAGATTTTCTTCTCGGAAGCGTATCATTTTCATGTCATCTATTTCAGATGAATATTTGTACATACGTTATGAGGTCAGGGACAAAGTCCTTTCTTTCTTTTCTTTCCATGTGGCTGCCCATTGTCCCAGTGTTGTTCGTTGGGAAGATTACCCTTTCCCCCGTTGGACTGCCTTGGCATCTTTGTTGAAAATCAATTGGCTATATATGTGTGGGTCTATTTCTAGGCTATCTTTTTTATTCCATTGATCTATAGGTCTATCTTTATGCCAATACCACACTGTCTTGATTACTGTGCCTTTTATAGCAAGTCTTGAAGTCAGGATTTATTTAGTGGTGGGGTCTCTTTATTGATTTTGCTTGTAATGTTGGGAGGCTGATTGTTTTCTGTAGCAAAGTCGTTCTCTTTTTTCTAAGTCTTTCTGCATTTTCTTCCCCACACCTAGACTCTTTAGGTGAGTCTTTGGTCTCCACGTACAATAGATTGTCCCGTCCTCCTCCCCCTCTCTGGTTCTTCTTTCTCTGAATTCTGGAACATCTTTTGGGGTTTACACCCTCAATATTACTGATTCAGTTTTCCATTTTATGAAATGCATGCCTTATTTCCAATGCAGGTCATTTTTTTCTATATCCTACAACAACAAAAACTTCTTTCAGAGATTGGCTCTTCAGCCCCTTCCAGGTAATGTTCTTTTATCTTGGTGTATAATATTTTTTAAAGGCCCACAGGAGGATCTATATTTCTAGACTGGGCGTTGGCTGAAAGAAAAGATGAACTACCGTACTCTTCTCTCGCCCTGCTCCCACGTGGGTGCTCGTCATTCAGTAGATGCTGTTCTGAAACTTCATTAGAGTTCCCTGCACACATTCGTTTCTCTTCAATCCCCCGGCCAGGAGGCTGGCTAGGGTCCTCCCTGGCCCTCCACGGCATAAAATCCTGGTTTCTTTTGAGGCCGTTTATCATGTCTCCCTCCTAATTTGAATGGCTCTTTAGATGAGTGAGAGGAAGGAGTGAATCGGCGAATGCCATCCCTTTTTGTGTGTGAGAATACACCGTTTGCATTCCTAGTGCAAGCTCATTCTCTCGTGGTCTCACAAATACAGGTCTGTGTTCTGTAGGATTTCACCAGGGCCGGTCAAGAAAAGGGGTCTGAATATGCTGAGGGAACTTTCTAGTGGCCTGTATACCAGGACCTGATCAGAGCTGCTACAGCCAAATCCCTGGCTCTTCTCCATTCGCTGGCTTATCTGTGCAGGTGGCACTTCCTTGTCGTGTGCTATGCCTTTTACGTCTAGACTCATGAGAGGCTTCAGGTCTTGGGCCTTCTGAACATCATCATTTTACCCCTCCCGTTCTTCTCTAGAATAATGCTGGGACTCTCTCATGTCATTTTATAGTTTTGCTTCCCTGGATTGTGTCATCCATGGTGACCCTTCTGCCACTTGCCATTAAGTGGGTTCAGGTCAGTGAATCATGGGTAAAAGCAAGAACCTTTGCCCGCCTTGGGCTGCCTTATTCCTGAACTAAATTCTTACAGATAGTCACTCACCTGGTGGCCTAGCAAAATGAATGCCATTTTAATCTTTCTCCTCCGTGTGACAGTTTCGGTGTCTGTTTTTGAAGGGGTCTCTTTCTTTCATGCTTTAACTGAAAATATGGTTGCGGCTCACGCTTTTATTCTGACTCCTCGTCGCTCACTGCCGTGAACTTCCTGGTTTTGTCTTTGGGGCTGAGTTGCATTGAACACCTGGTGTTAGAACACTCGTTTCAACAATTTTTGGCCTTAGGACCTTTCTGAAAACTCCAGAGGCATTTGTTTGTTTGTTTGTTTTGTTGTAAATGAGGGTTATATTTATCGATATTTACTGTCTTAGAAAGTAGAACTAAGGAGAAGGATGAACCCAACACAAGACGACAGCAGGATGGGCTCAGTGTTGCCCAGCGTGTGGCTTCTGGAAAACTTCTCCTGGGCGCTTGTGAGAGAATGGGGGTGAAAAAGGCCACTGACATCTTAGTGTTTTCATGAACCTTGTGGACTCCCTGAAAGATTCTCGAGGACCACCACCCCCAGACGTCCCCAGACCACACTTTAAAACTGCGACCCCCGAGGGTGGTTTCTAGAAGATTCATTTAACCCAAACGTACAGCCCTAGAAAGTAGAATGGGAGTTCTACTTCCGTGGATGTTTCTGTTATTGTCGCAAATGTGGGTGGGAGAGTGGAGGGGACATCAAAACGATGTCTGTCTCTACCCATAAGTCTTATTCTGCATCACGTCCCCCTCCCCTTGAAGCCTCCCTTCAACCGTCTGAGGACAGCAGCCCATGTGCTGCCGGGGAAGAGCCCTTCATTATAAATGGCCACTGGGTCCAGAAGATTCATGGCAATATTTTAAAAATTCACACAGACCTGGAATCAGCACTAGAAAATGCAGATTTAAATGAACCAGGAAAAACAGAGTCCCATCAAAGGAAATAAATCGTGCTGGCAACTAGGGTCACATAATAAAGCGTCTTCTATAACTGTCGGCGTTTACGCGGAACTGTCTTCAGCTTAGTGGTCATGTTAATTGAATGAGGAGCCCAAGACTGACTTAGGGGGACAAATGAAACGTCCCTTAGCATCGATTTAGCCAGAGCCATTGTCGCCAGCATACCCAGTGCTGACCTATTTGATACCGAACAACCAGTCCCTCCTGCGGAGACACTGTGACCCCGCCCAAAGCAGCCCCATAGCTCAACCCTGGCTCTCCTGGGTGGTTCTGAGGGCGGAGGAGTGGAGAAGAGCCTGGTAAAGCACCGGCAAGGTCTAAGGACCGTTCTTGTTGGAATTCTCTACTTACCAAACTGTTTTTGAATAATAACAAATCAGTCAAGAATAAAGTCAATCATGGGCCTCCCATGGCCACGCCATTGTTCCAGGGGCCGGAGACCTACTGGGGGGCTATCAGAAGGTTTCCATCATCTGGAGGCCTCCGAGAGTGGAGCAGCTCCCCCTTAGCCTGCTGATAATCTTTAACAGCTATGGCACACTCCTCTGCTTAGGGAATAATGAACACTGGGGGCCCTTGGGGCACCAGTATCCATCATTCTCATTTCAATTGAATACCTGCTCATTCTGGTGACTCCTGTGGCTTGGAAACTTCAAGAAAGCCCCGCATGTATTGAACAGAATCTAGTGAAAGCACCAGGTTTCTTCTCTGTCTCCTTCTGCATGGCCCCTACAGGATGACCAGTTCCATGGATAAGACAGTCCATTAACTTCATTAGATGAATAGACTTAGGAGAAAAGCCACAAAAAGTGTTAACTTGTCACAAGTCCAAGCTTAAAAATAAGTGTGCCTTTTCTGTGAACTATCCATCCACTGTGGTTAGTGCCGTTGAGCGGGTCCTGACTCACAGTGGCAACAGCTTCTGGCTGGTCGCATTCATCCCTGCTCGAGCCCCGCGTTGCAATCCCGGGCCTCGAGGGTCTTTCTCTTTCTCCTGACCCTCTACTTTACCAAGCGTGATGTCCAGGGACTGGTCCCTCCTAAGAATGTCTCCAAAGCGCATGCGATGAAGCTCCCTACCCTCGCTCTTAAGAAGGATTCCGGCCGCACTTAGTTCTTTCCAGAGAGATTTGTCCAGTCTCCCGGCAGCCCCTGGCAGACTCAGTATCCTTTCCCAGCATCATACTTCTAGTGCATCAATTCTTCTCGGCTCTGCCTTATTCATTGTCCAGTAGTTCTGCAGAGCAGAGGGGGTGGAAATGCCATGGCTTTGGGTCTAGTGCACCTTAGTCCTCAAAATGGCCTCTTTGCTCTTTAACACTTTAAAGAGTTCTTTCGCAACAAGTGTGCCCAATGCCATCCATCGCCGTTTGATGTCCTGACTGCTGCCATGCGTGGTGATCATGGACCCAAATGAAATGAAATCCCCGACAACTCGTTTCCTCCATTTTTCATGTTATTTGTGTGTGTGGGGGGGGGGTCCAGTGGAGCATTTTGATTTTCTCTTTTGAGGTGTCATCCACACTGAATCTTTGATCTTCATCAGTCAGTGGTTCAAGCCTATTAGCTTTCAGCAAACAAGGTGGAATCATGTGCACATGATAGGTTCTTTATGAGTCTTCCTCCACTCCTGATGCCGTGTTCTTCTTTAGATAGTCTTAGCAAGCAAATTGAATAAACATAATGCAAGTATATGACCCAGACACACACCTTTCCTGATTTTAAACCATGCAGTTCTCCCTGATTTGGTTCAAACAACTACCTCTTGGTCTAGGTACAGGTTCTGTGTGAGCACAGTCATGGTAGGTGTTCTGGAATTTCCTATTCTTCACATATTATCCTAACTTTTTCGTGATCTACCCAGTTGAATGCCATTTCATAGTCAATGAAACACAGGACATCGTCTCCCTGGTAGATCATGCTTTCAGCCAAGATGCACCTATTATCAGCAAATGGTATCCCTTGTTCCACCCCCTCTTCTGAATCTGGCTAGGATTTCTGGCAGGTCCTTGTCCAAGTACTGCTATAACCTCTTTTAATTATCTTCAGCAAAACTTATTTGCATGCGATATTAATGATGTCGAGTCAACTTTGACATCCAGTGGCTCTATAGGGCAGAGGAGAACTGCCCCTGTGGGTGTCCGAGGCTGCTAATCCCTCTGGGAGCAGAGCCTCCTCTTTCCCCCATGGAGCAGCTGATAGTTTCAACGTCACAGGTAGAAACCCAAAGCGTAACCCAATACACCACCAGAACTCCTGTAAAAGTAAAGTAGTCATAGTGGGACAGGAGGAGAATCAATGGAAATAGAGGAAAAAGCTGGGAGGCAAAGGGTATTTATAGAGCTCTAGATAAAGACATGTACATATACAAATA
>NW_022103919.1:1254326-1297602 GCF_000313985.2 Echinops telfairi
GATGGCAACTAATGTACAAATGTGCTTGACACAATGGATGTATGTATGGATTGTGATAAGGGTTGTACAAGCTCCCAATAAAATGATTAAAAAAAAAAAAAGTAAGGTAGTCGACCAAACACCGAAACCAAACTCACTGCCATCGAGTCGATTCTGAGTGGAGCGACCCAATAGAACAGAGTGGAACTGCCCCAGTGGGTTTCCAAGACTGTAAGACCGTCACCAAGCCCTGAACTCTGCATTGAGGATGCACCCCAGACTGTCTCACAGCTATGCCCACATTCAGATCGTCCAGGTTCACCAGCGAAGTGTTGGTCTCTCTATCACAGGAGCCTTGATCCTGCAGGGAGCCCTCAGAAGTAGAATTCTCAAGTAAGGACAGGGGTCCAGGGATGCAAATCACAGGTAAAGCACTTACTCTGCTCACCGTATGCCAAATTCTTTGCTAACTGTTCTGCGGTCCTGGTGGTGAGGTATGCATCAGGAAGCAGCACCCCTGTGGAGGGCCACCTAGCTACCAGGTCTAGCTCTAGGGCCAGTGCTCCTAAGCACTGCAGCTGCTCTGCCATGTGATTGGACATGTGAAAGGGGAAAACAATACACAGGGCCAAATAAACATGACAGGAGAGCAGTTATAAGCTTCCAGGGCCACAGAACTAGCAGTGGCAGCAATGTTGGGTCCCGCTGGGTCCCAGCCAGCATTGGTTTCAAAAGGATTGTTGAGTAATTTCACCCTACCTGATGAGAGATCAGGGTATCTTTAAAATAGCAATAACCTTCAGTCTACACAAAGACTCACCCTTTGGTTCACTCTTAGCTTTCTATCAGTTTTTCCTCCGAGACCCTGTTTCCTGTTCTCTTAAATGGGGATCATTATTCCCCCACCCACTCCCAAACGAAAGAGTTGCTGAGTAGATCGGTCAAGGTGATCTATGTCGGCAAACCCAGCCCAGTGCCTGGCATGTGGACCTCCACCAAGTGTCACGTGGCTAGAATCTCATTTGCGCTGAGACTCGGCCGCCGTTCCAGGGCCGTTCCTCGTCTGTCTGTCACGGTCAGGCTGATCTGACCCCAGAGCCCCCTGGGCCACTTCTCCTGCGGCAGACAGCTTCTTTATTCGATCTAACTACAGGTGATCTGTGCCCCCGGCCCAAGGTGTACATTCTCACTAACACAGCGCCCCGATGTGCCTTTTTACCCGCCTGCCCTCACATCCCCTGCGCCTGCCTTTGTCGAGGAACAGCAGAAGCAAAGATGCGAAGCAGCGACTGACAGCAAAGCGAAGCCTCCTTCCCACAGGCCTTCTGCCAGTCATGTGGCCTTGTCCACTCTCTGCTCTTCGCACACTGCCCGGCGCTCTTGCGTCAGCACCTACTTTAGGTGGAGCTCTGGGGGGGCGTGCTTTCAATTCAGCATACTCCCCGTGAGCAATGTAAAGGATACAGGTGGGCCTTTGACTCTCTGTTAATGTTATACTTACCTGCATGAAGGACATAGTGTCATTGTGTCAGCAACTTTATCCCTGCCTGTCTTCCTACACCCCTGCCGCCCTGGAAAGTGCTTGTTGCTGCTACAAATGATTTCTTCTTACATCAGACCTGTTTTCCTCCTAAGCCGAGAGGGGTGGGAAACATGATAGGATGTCATAGAGGGACCCCTTACGTCTAATTGGGAAAACACACTCCAAAAAAGGAAAGGACAGAAGCTTACCATGGTGCGTGTTTTAAAAGGCCCAGGGGTGTTAGTGGACCGAGGGTCAACACTTGAGTTGATGCGCTGGTGCTCAGTAACTGTCGACTCTGCAGAACCGTTCTGGGAAACGAGGTGTCCAACATGAATGAGTGTCCGCCCTGCTCCTGAGGACACGGTCCTGTTAGAGGCTTGCATAAAATTATACTGGGGTGCCTGGAACCTGAGAGGGTGTGCAGACACCCATTCAGCCCAGGGCAAGCCCAGGAAAGAGACTCTTGCCAAAGAGGCAAGGCATGAGCATGGGGCTTGAAGGATGCAAAGGAGGTTGGGGCGTAGGTAAGGACTGAATGGAGGTCCAGGAACAGAGGGGGCTGGAAAACCACAGTGTACTCGGAGATTCACACACCTCTCTTGCCCCCTGGTGGAGGGAACACAGGGTAGGCAGTGTAGCCTAGACAAGGCTAGGGAGGTGAGGCAGGTCTAATGTGTACCTTGGGTCAAAAGCAGGGTACAGACCTAGATCTGGGGAGTATGGAGCGAGAAGAAAGCTAAGCTAGAACCCTAGCAAACAGGACCCTTTAAAAGAGCAAAGGAGGGGGGACCCCAGAAGGAACTTGCTTTGGAGGAAGAAGGGGTGATACCGGCACCAAGGGAGGGAGGAGCGGGCCAGAGTGTGTTCAGCCAGGCCAGAGAGGAGGCAAGAAAGTCCAGAGGCTAGACGTGCATCTTGAATGGAGCAGCCGAGGGGCCAGCCGCCTGGATCTCTCTGCTACCTGTGTGCCCCAGTGCTGTCCCCAAGCAGAAAGTCTGTATCTTTCTGACAGGGCTGGTCACTCAGACCGAAGGGCTAAGGCAGGTACCATCCTGTGCAGGTACACAATCCTCTCCTTCATGCCTTGCTCCTGCTAGGCCCGCCCACTCCAGCAGCTCAGCTCCTTGCTTCCTTGCTCTTCCGTGGGCAGGACAAATCCCTCAGGACAGAGTTCCAACTGGTGTTCCAACCCCCACATTCCCGCCTGCACCTACACACTGTCTGGCCTTCTAGACTCTGGCCACACTGATCTCCTCTGGTCCTCCCACTGGCCAGGTTCCCTGCTGCCTCGCCGATTTCCCTGGGAGCCTCTGAGATGCCTCCCTCTTCCCCACTGACCTTGCTGCCTCCTGCCTGTCCTCAGCCCCCTCCTTGCTGTCACTCCTTCCAGGCAGTCTTCCAGAGTGCCCTCCCACTCATAGCTCTCAGCCCCCCGGCCTGCTAGATGGGCCTCCGTTGGTAAGCAAGGGTTTGTGTAAACCTGTGGCCATCTTCCTGTCCATCCCTCACTAGAGGGTGAAGACCCCTTGGGGGGGAGGGGGCTCTTCACAGATGTGGGCCTGGAGCTGGTCTGTTTGATCACCAAGTGGTGGGGCTAGGCCCTGTGTGCCCCTTGTGCTCCTGGCTGGTGTGCCCCTTGTGCTCCTGGCTGGCACCTTTGCCACCCCTCCAGCTCTGCCCGTCTGCTGAAGATCTGTGATTGCCCGCTGCCCTGGTGAGCCTCCCTACAGGCCTCCAGACCCCACAGTGGCTGCCGCCCACCCAGATTGCCCTTACTTTGTTGGATGCACCTTTTTTCCAGGTGTTTTAAAGTCTTAGGGATCTAAAGAGGTTGTCATCGGAAGCTGAACTGTTCCCGTCACCCAGAAACCCTCCATCATTCTAGTGAATGCAGTACAAGCCCTGCCCTGGGCCCAGCTCACGGGCCAGCCACCTGTGTGGCCACGCTGGCCCCCTGTGCTCAGCAGGCCCCGCACTCACAGGGCCGGGTGCTGATCTGAATGCCTTGCCATTCTTACTTGTTGAACAAGGGCCCCTCGTTTTCATTTTACACTGGGCCCCGCAAATTGTGTAGCCGGCCCTGCCACCTAGCTCCCAAGGGGGCTGTGAGAGAAAGTGTGTGCCTGCCCCTGAGTCTGGTGGTGGGGAGTTCTCTGGTCACTGACTCTCGCTGTAGTTCTGCTCAAGCCCAACCACAGTCAGTAATCCATTCTTCTGTTTTAAGTGCTGTGATCAGGGGCATCGATCGGTCAGCTGCTTCATTCTCTTGTGCAGCTGCGGCCTCTCCTCCGCTGGGTTCTAAGCGGAGCTCCCAGGGGGCTGCTCTGAGGCTGTACCGTTAGCAAGTCCCTAGGTGACGCTCTGTCGTCCGTCATCTGTGGAGCAGAGTTTGGGAGCCTCCATCCTAGGCTCAGCTCGAACTCCTTGGGATCGCATTCAATGTCCTTTCCCAGCCTGCCTCTGTGTGTGCCCCAACCCCACAGCAAGCGTTGCTCTCCCTGACAACCTGGCGAGCCCCTCTGACTGCCGCTGTTTCTTTACCAGCAGCGCCCCCCTCTGAGAAAGTGTCACCAGCCGCCCCATCCCCTTCCACAGACAATGCTGCTCCTTCCTTTCCATCCCCCCACCCCTGCCCTGCCCAGTGTTCCCTTCCTCCCAGCACGTGGCCCGCCCCAGCGGGGTCTGCTCCTGACCGGCTTCCCCGGGAGCTCTTTGAGGGCACTCACCTCTGTGCTTCACTAGAACAGCATCGGTGATGAACAGCTACGCCTCCCGTTGGACACCCCAGCCTGAGCTCAGCACATGCCGGTGCTCAGGGAAGCCCACTGATCGGGTCAGCCCACTGGGGGTGATCGCACAGGCCTTGGCCATTAAAGCTCATGCGGCCTACCAGCAAACCAAAGGCCTTTCCGGCCCCGGGTGCTCGTCTTGTCCCTGCAAGACTCATGCTGCTTCCAGCTCTGTCAGGCCCCAGAGCCTTTCCTCCCAGGAGTCCAGACACATTGGGATCATTCCAGAAGGTCTTGCATTTATAGTATGGAAAGGGACATTTGTAAATGAGAGCTTTCTGTGTGTGATACGTGTTCCCCCCCATGCCCTTTGGGGGAGACCCAGAAGGTGACCGAAGCCTAGGCCACTGCTATTTCAAAGCAGCTCCTCGGTGAACCAGTGAGAGGTGGGCTTCGTTCCTCCAGACCTGTGAGGTTTTACATACTTTTCCTACTATATTAATCTTACTCTTCCAGCTGCTGCTGATGGCACCAAATGAATGATTTCCTTCTGATTAAATACCCCCTGGTGCTGTGTTTTCATGAGTCTTCTGGTCCACGTCTGTGCCTTAGAAGGCAGCAGTGGATCCATGAAAATGCTTTCCTGAGCACCTACTATGTGCGCCAGGCTGAGGACGAACAAGCTTCCTGATTGCCAGTGGTTGTCCCTTGCCCCTGGACTCCCATGGCATGGAGACCATGGATGATGGGTAATGAAACCAAGAAGACAGAGCAGACAGAGGCCCGTGGGTCCCATGGGTGTGTTCTGTCCAGTGGACAGAGAAGTGCATTAAACTACCCCCACACACACACACACACACACACACATTGACCTTCCTTCCATGAGACCTGAGGAAGCCTTTCTTCCTCCTGGATGTCCTTCCCAGAAGGCAGCGCGGTGGCTGCTGCAGTGCAGAACCCCCTGGGAGGACAGGGGCTGGTGAAGTTGATGCTGGAAAAGGTGGCAGCGCACCAGGAGGACCCACTCTTCCTGCTCTCTGCAGCCTGTGTGGCTTCTGGCACCAGGTGCCTTCTCAGGAGGGGAATGCCCCACCCCCGCTAACCTGCCGTTCTCCTCTGTCTTTCTCTCAGGCACATCTCTCTAACGCTCCCTGCTACCTTCCGAGGCAGGAACAGCACTCGGACCGACTATGAGTACCAGCACTCCAATCTGTATGCCATATCAGGTACGTGGGAGCCACTGCTGAGGACTTGTGTGTGTCCTGCCCCTGCCCCGTGCTCCCTGGCTCCTCCCGGCACCTGTCTGTCTTCGCTCTGCTCTCCCCGCAAAAGCCCGGGGCTTCCCGGGGCAGGCCTTCCCTGTCCTTCTTGTCACCACAGCACTTAGAGACGGTCAGACACTCGCCATGCTTTAGAACTAATGATGAAAAACAGCGTGGAGATTTCACACACTTGAAGGCAGGTTTCCAGAGAGGAGTCGCCAACCTGCCAGGTTCTGAGCTGGCTTCTCCCCGGGGAACCAGCGCAGCGGAGAGTGGAGCGGAGCGCAGCTCTTCTGCCCCCCAGGACCCAGCTCTGTCCGCCCTCTCATTTCTCAAAGCCAGGTTTGTGGCCAGGGAATTCGTTGGCGGGCTCCCTGGCCCATGGACTCAGAGTGTCAGTCTGTGATTTCTGAGCTTGGCCTTGAAATTGATCGTGTTGCCTTGGCAGGGACTTCATCAGTCCTAGTTTTCCTCTTCACCTTCACCTGGGAGGGGAAACTCCCCAGCCTTATTACAGACTGGAGATTCACTATGTGCTTGGCGGTGCAGGGGACTGGCTAAGCGCTGAGGAAGCCCACGAACTCACCTCCGATTACACCAGGCCGCCAGTCAGGGGTGCTGGGGGGGGGGGGGCAAATCAGTGCCATTTACGCGGGCACGTCCTTAATGGTGAATGACACTTTGAACACAGGAACATGGCAGTCATTCATGTACCATAATGAATCAGTTGTTTAAAAGGTAATCTTTCTTTCTTCTTCTTCCTCTTCTTCTAAAAATTGCAACTTCGGGTTACTAAACAGATGAAATAGAACAATGGCATAATTTGTGTCAGTATTCGTTTTACTTGTTATGATCACTCCCTAATAGGTTTGGAAGTAGAAGCAAAAGCCAGTTCCTTCCGTTTCTGGGCAACACTCACCCCTGCTGCAGGAGCAGGCGGGTCTTCAACCCTGGGCCCTGGCCGCATGCCAGGAGCCCGGCCTTAAAGGGTAGAAGGGACGTGTTTGTCCCAGGAAAGCCTTTGGGGGAGAATTTCTTTTGTGCTGTGGCTATTTCAGCCGCACCAACAGGGAGCGTAAGAAATCTGGCAGGATGACTTATTTTGGAGAAACACTGAATCTTTCCCAGGCGCTTAGGGGCAGAGTGGTACAAAGCGGGCCTGGGAAACCCCGGAGGGTCCTGCTCAGAGTGCACAGAAGGAAAGCACCCTCAGAACACATGACTTCTTTCTCCAGCCTGCAAATCTTTTCCCAGCCGCCACTGCCGTCTCTGCTCGCTGATGGCTTTCCCGGCTGTAGAAGTCTCCTGCAGAAAAAGGCCTGCTGAGCGCAGCCGCTGCAGGTTTGGCAGGAAGGGCCCTGTCTACCTCTGGACCGCCGCTCCCTCAGCCCACGGCTGTGATGAGGTGTTGTCTGGGTTCATTTCAGCTGTGCATGAAGCAGAGTAACAGCCTCAGGACCCAGGGGAAGCCATCCAGGAACTTCCTGCTACATGTATGTGAGTGGCAGCCAATTGGATTTCCTCTTCCAAGCGGAGCTTGGTGAGGCAGCAACCCACTGGCAGCAGAGATCTCTGGCCGCCTCTGCTGCAGCAAGCCCCACCTTGCTCTGCCAGGGCCCAGGGTGCTCAGCTGTGGGGCTGCAAGACAGCCTGTAGGACCCGCTGGCTCCACCAGGCCTGAAAGCCCAGCACTGGGCAGCTGGGAAGGTTGCCTGCCTGCCCACCCACCAGCAGCCTGCCTGTGAGTCATTCTGGCCAGAAGGGAACAGAGACCCCACCCACCTCTCCCTGGGATCTCAGTTCGGTGTTGCGAAGTTTGAGTTTGCAGTAGTTTGTTGCAAAAGCAGTTAAGGCCAAGTGTGCCCCAGGCCCCAGCCCTTGCCCGGTACTTGGTGCCATGAGAGTTGGCATTCTGCAGGTAATGAATCGCAGACTCATTCCCTCTGGCTCTGACAGGTGCTCCCTGCAGACTCCAGGGGCTAAGCCGTTGGTACAAGCGTCTGGCGTGCCTGTGTCATGCCTGAAGACATCTGATAACTGCTCCCTTAGCTCACAGGCCCTTCCTAAGGTAAATGCATTATCAGAACAATGTAATCAGATTTGAAAACATCCGGCATTTAATTTGCATGCACACCTACTCCTCGCTTAATGACTCTCTCCTTGTTGGGCATTTCTGTACTCCTGGCCATAGTGCACACCCCACTCTCGGACTATTTTGTGCATTCGTGCCGTGGATGTCTGGCAGTAGCAAGCACCAGGGTGCTGGGATGGTTAAAGTTTGGTGGGAGTACCATAAGAGTGGTGTTGGCAGGAAGGGAAATTGTTGCTGCCACCTGGGGGCTGGGCCAGCAGGTCATGGGACATGGAGAGCCGAGGGGAGGGGCTGGAGCGGAAGAGGAGGAGGAGGGGGAAGAGGAGGAAGGTGGAACACACAAGCATGCAGGGTAGCTGCATGTCTGACGTGGGACATGAGTGTTCATCGATGCTACAGCATAGGCCCTGCAGAGGCACGCACCTGGCCTCCCTTTCTGTACAGAACGCTGCTCAGGCATCGCGGCTAGGACCCTTGCCCAGCTTCAATGCCCACAGGTATGCAGAGCAGGGGATCCCACGGGGCAGCAGATTCATCAAAGGCCCAGCCTCCCAATGTCAGCTCCACCAGACTGAGCAGCCAGAGCTTGCCCGTGAACTTCAAGCACTGTTTTGGTTAGACCCAAAACAAACAAACAACCCACCTCACTGCCAGCAAGTCTATTGCGACTCACAGAGACCCCATAAGGTAGGGTGGAACTGCCCCTCTGAGTTTCTGAGATTCTGAACTCTTTTCAGGAACCGGAGTAGAAAGCCTCATCTTGCTCCCGCAGGGCAGCTGATACTATAGAACTTCTGACTTTTCGTTTAGCAGCCTAATGTGTAACCCCTACACCACCAGGGCTCCTTTGGTTAGGCCCATGCTACCATAATTTTTGTATAATGTCCCTTTTACCTGTGACCTGGTCTCTGAAACCTTGACACATCCCTGTAGCCTACAACAACGTCCAGTCCACCCCTGCCTGTGTTTGTATGGCTCAGGAGCTGGGAAGGGCCCTTCGATTTTTAAATGGTTGAAAACAATCAGAGGTATAATATTCATTGGCACATAAAAATTCTATGAATTTCAAATGTCAGTACCTATAAAGAGCGCTTTATTAGAACACAGCTATGCTCCTTCCTCTGCAGACTGTCTAGAACCGCTTCCACACCGGCATGGCAGAGTTGAGCAACCTCAGCGAAGAGCTCCACTACCATCCAGCCCATTCCAAAGTCACTGTGACCCCACAGAGGGCTTCTGGGGCTGTGCATCTTGATGGGAGCAAACAGCCTCATCGTCCTCCCACCGAGTGGCCGATGGGCTTGAACTGATGGCCCTGCTGTTAGCAATCCAGTGCTCACCAAACAGCACCCCCAGTAAAAAGATGAACTGTGTGGCCCCTTTATGGGGAAGCTTGCTGACCCCGGGCTATGCCGTCAGCCCTAAGCAGTCATTTCTAGAACCGCCGTGTTTACGGTCCTTGCTCTTCTCCCAGCTGTGGCTCTCCTGGAAATGAACTTCAGCCTGTTGCTTCCCAGTGTGTGCCTTTGGCCCCTAGCTTCCTTGAAGGGCTCTCTTCAGGGCTTCTCTAAATTCAGCCTCCCACCCTCCTACCCGTCACCAGCAGTGTTCTTTCTACGAACACCTTCTCTTTCCAGAGATCCAGATTGTGGCATCTGACGTTTTCACTTACAGTTACCTTATAACGACCACACACAAAAAAGAAAAGTTTCTTGTGTGACTTTTTATTTATTCTCTAATTATTCAGAAAAGACTTCAGGTAGCTTCAGAAATGTGTGTTAACAAAGTGAAAGTGTAAACAGGGACATAAACGGTGAAGGGAACAATAGGACAGCAAAGTAGGGGGTGGCTGTGGGCAGGATTTTGCAAGAAGAGGATGCCGGTTCTGAGTCAGAGGGCGATCTGAGCCCTGGTAGCGCTGTGGGTTAGGCATTGGGATTTTCACCACAAGCCCAGTGGTTCAACCTATCAGCTGTTCCGAGGGAGCCAGAGCCCTAGAGCTGGAGGAGCCACATGGAAAGCACTGAGATGCTTCCACCGCCACTGGATCCACAAGACATTCCACTCACCGGAGGGTGATCTTCCTGCATTCGGTGTCATTGCATGAGTTGAAGAGGAATTTGTAGACTTGTATCAGACATATGGGGTAATATCGGGCTTAAGGACTTGATCTAGACTGGGCTGGGGTGTTTTCTTAATCTACAATTGCTCTTTGAGATGACACTCTCTCTCACACACACGGGTGTCTCTGGATTTGTTTCTCTCGTCCACGGTACAAACACAGGCAGGCGTCCACCGGAAGAAGAGGCTCCGTCGTGATGAGCTCCGTGTGGCAATTTCCTTACCTTGCAGTGTTTCCTGTCAGCTTTAGGGCAGTTTCGCTTACCGAGCAGGTGATTATAGATAGAGGACTCCCCCTGGGCTGTTCCTCTTGTTGTTGTTGATTTCAATTCCCTAGTGCAGAATTTTGACCAGAGAGCTATCCCTTTCCGCTCTCTTGAAGAAGCTCCCCAAACTGGCACTGCAATGCCACGTGGGGACATGAGGCAAACTCATGCTGAGAGGGATATTGAGGAACCAAGATTCTCTCACGCACCCGTGGCTCGGTGGGAACCGCGGTGCTGGAAGCCACACCAGGCAGAGCACGGCTCTGCCTCTGTACAGAGTCGGGTTGCCAACTGATAGCTTCACCCACCCATCAGCCAGTCTCCGGGCCACATGATCGATTCTGAGCAGGCAAGAGGGCCCGGGAGACCTTGCCTGGAACTGTCCCTGGGCCGACTGGGAGTGTATACACCAGGCCTTTAGTTTTAGTTTGGGCTTTGGGCAAGGTGAGGCTGTAGTTTTTCTTGTTGTTCTCAGTTTGCTGCCCCATTGTTGGAAAGGCCTCTCACGGCCCTCCACAGTGCCCTCCCAGAAACGAGTCCCCCTTAAGATGTCTGACACCAAGAAGGGGTGAGCACGGGTCGGACCACGCCCATCATCTTACCGGTTTGGCTCACGACGCGTGTACAGGGAAGAGGGGGTTCTGGTTCTAACACAGAGCCACATGTGAGCCTGCGACTGGGCCACCAGACTGGGAAAGCACAAAGCAATTAAAAATAATTAATGATTTTGGAATATCAGCTTTCACCATGCAGTTTTAATCTAGTCCTCATTGAAGTTGGAAGATGGACATTTAATTATCAGTGTTACGAATTTCATGATTTATGTATTTCATCCAAGTGGATAAAATTTCTGCCACTAGCTCTTCATCTTATTATGGGTGGAAAAATCTTTACATGGGCCACAATGCGAGCATTTCAAAACTCGTCCGGAGCATACCAAACACCTGTAAACCTATTTCACTCTCATCTGTAGCTATTACGTTATTTTCTACCTTTAAATTGGGATGAGAGAGAGAGAAAAAACAACTCGCCTGGGCAATGAGAAATATTCAGTGGTTTTCTCTTTTTCATGGTGACAAAGCTTTGCAGGCCTAGGCTTGAAGGCCGAGAGACTCACACCCGAGTCCTGGGGGCCTGGGCCATGTACGGGGTTTGGGCCAGCAGTGTTCCCTGGGCACAGTCGTGGGCTGCAGACTCGGGCCTTCATCCTGTGTGCCTGGGAGCCTGGGTTTGCCCTTCTGCTCCGCATCTGGGTGGGCGTCTCCTAGTGGAACCCTCCAACAGCGTGAGTCCACTTGTGCATCGCAGGTCTCCCATCATTGCGTGAGTTGAAGAGGAACTTACAGACTTCATCTTCCCTGCCCCTGCTCTTGTGGGTGGGCGTGGCCTTGTAGCGCAGACCCCTGCTCCCCTTGCCCCTCTGCCGGGGTTTCCCTAGGACCACCTCAGACAGACTGGAGAAGGTGGTGGGTGAGAGTATGGGAGGGTACCGAGGATCTGGGAGGCAGTTTGGTGCCGCCACAGAAAATAGCATGCAGGGGGATTTCCTGAATGAAGCGGGGCGGGGGGGAGACTCCCCCCCCCCCAATCATAATGGTACTCCAGGAGGAAATAAGTCACTTTAAAGGCATATACATTTTTATCTTCGCATGTAAACAGCCATTGCTTTCCTCCTCTCTCCATCTATTCTTGCCCTGACTGACAACAAAATACAGCATGAAGAAAAATATAATAAGAAAGAGAAGAAATGAATGGGAGCGGACGGGGAATTGATCGCATGGTGTATTTGTATATCCTGATGTAAAAGGTGCGGTTGACAGGTGGCCAGGTTTGCTCTGTACACAACCATGTGTGTGCTGTCAGGCGCACGCACGCTGCCTTGTTTCGATTGATGAATTGCCTGCTTTCTTGATTAAACCTTCCGTCACTTAAGAAACAAAAAGCCTGTGTTTAGATGGCAGAGTGGGACATGTCAAAAAAATCTGTCTCCTTTACCTTTGTGCAGATGTTGGGCACAGACTGTAACATGTATTATTAAAATGAATGTGGCATTTACTGTGCATTATTCCTTTCCTGGGAGAAAGGCCTGTAAATTATATGCTAATAATAAGCTTTAACCCTTTCGAAATGCAAAAGATTTAAGAGTACAAATATTCATGTAGGCCCGCCTAATTGGATGTGCTTTTATACTCCCACGGCGGTGGCTGTGTCACTGAAGCTAATGAACAGCGTGTGCAGGCAAACACGCGGTGGCACCTGGGGAGCGCGCGCCTCCCGGGGCTGGGGGTCCTGCCGTGTGAGTGCTACCACTAGGGTTTCTCTCTCTCTCTCTCTCTCTCTCTCTCTCTCTCTCTCTCTCTCTCTGCCTGGATGCCCTTTCTGTGAACCGAACCCAAAGCCATGTCCAGGCCCACCTGGAAGCTAACTGGGAAGGGTGGTCGTTCCTCACTGATCCTGCATCACTGCTCATAAGGCCCTGCAGCAGGCTGGCTGGCTCATTGAGCTTGGGCCTCGCAGGCTTGGATGCCTAACCTTTACTTGGCTCTCCTTGTGGAACCAGCATTTCTCTTCCCAAACCAGATGCCCAGGTGGCCAGAGCACAGCTGGGCAGTCTTTCTTCAAGCCAAGCCTTCACACCCTGGGCCGGCCCATTGCCGACTGTTCATTGGGACCTCACCTTGGCAGGTGCTGAGCAGGTCCACAGCCACCCCACTCCCACACCTTTGCTCCTCTTTCTCGTCACTCATGCCCCACCTGCCGGAGTTGCCCCTTCGGACACACATCGAGGGCTGCCATGTGCCTGGCTGCACAGTGGGGGTCCGATGCGCATGTTCAGAATCCTGGCCCCGACGTTTGTCACTGCACTCCTCAGTGAACAGCCCCAGAGGTTGTGTACTGCCCCACACCTGCCGAGATGCCCAGAGAGCTGTGCCAAGGCCAGCTCTGGATGCTGACCCACAACTGGGCTTCGTGACTACTGGGCGCTCCTGCTAGCCCAGCAGGCGGCATCGGGGCATGCTGTGAACCGGGCAGCCGCGCCACGGCGCCCAGGTGATGGGGTGGGGTTGGATGTGCAGGGTTGGGATCAAAGTAGGAAGAAGCCCCAAGGCGTGTTGACAAGGACGCACTGTGACCCCTGGCCCAGTGCAGGCCTCCTATCTTGGCTCTGTGCTCCTAGACTGCGTATTGATCAATACGATTACATCTCTGAGTGTGCAGAGAAAGTTTCCCCTTCCACCCAGGGGCATGTGCAGACAAAGGCTCTGTGGCGGGCGTGGCTCTGAGTGGGGTGCCCGGCAAGCCCAAATGCTCAGTCTGGCTTCAGCACGTAGAAGGGAGGCTGGTTTCTTTCCCTGGCAACCAGCCGGCGGCAGGAAAGCGAGGCGTGCTTGGCAGAGCAAGCTGCCAACTTCTCTAAAGCCTTCCAGTGTGCGCCTTGTTTTCCTGGACTCGAGGAACGTGTGAGGAGGGCGCTTTGTGCTGCAGGCCCTGTGCTCTCCAGGGTAGGAAGAAATTAAGACATTTTCCAGGTTCATCGTCATGGAAATTAAAATATATATTATTAGGTAACAGATACTTCAGTGTTCTTAAGAAGGGTGGCCAGCCCCCTTCCCGCTGGGTTTTCCTTCCATTCTCTATTTGGTTGCTAAGCAGGTCCGAGCAGAGGCAGCATTACTTAATGGGCCACATTGCCTTCTGAAATCCCCAGGTAAGGCAGCAAGGGCCGTGGAAAGAACTAGACAGAAGCTAGGAACGCACTTCTCCCGACTAGCCAAGTGATAGCGGACACAGCACTGGGCCTTTCTGGATCTGCAGTCCCTGTCTCTCAATCGTCACCATCGCTATCATTTTAAAATAGCATGGTCCTGTTCGCGTGTATGGTAAGCTTCCCTATGTCAAGCACTGTCTGATACTCACTTCTCTGGGCAGGGGTTCGCGTGTGACGCAGCTTGGGATATAGGAGATGCTGCCAGAAAACGGGCGGTTATTGCCCCAGGACTTCATAGTTCCTAACTTGGAAGTAGCTGAGCACATGAACATGTAGACTCCCAGGGATCCTCAAACTTTTTAAACAGGGGGCCAGTTCACTGTCCCTCAGACCATTGGAGGGCTGGACTATAGTTTTAAAAAAAACTATGAACAAATTCTTATGCACACTAGGCGAGTCAGCTGCTAAGCAGGACCAGGCAGCGGCTGCAAAAACCCCCGGCGGCCGGATAAATGTCCTCGGTGGGCCGCATATGGCCCGCAGGCCGTAGTGTGAGGACGCCTGATGTGGAGAAAGAAAGGAAAAATCTCAAGAGCCTTTTTGCTTGGCTATCTCCTCCTTCTGGTTTTGGGAGGAGCAGTGCCCCGACTCTACATCATTGTTCCCCTTCCCAGGATGCAGCTCGATGTGGACCAGCACCCTGGGCCTTTCTGCAGACCTGGCCAGAGAGGTGCTGACCACCAAGGGAACACACTGCATCCCAGCTCTTTGTCCACTCTTACCACTCCTTCAGAGGCTCACTCCATGCGAGTACAAAAGTCTGGTTGGCCAAACACTCCTGCCAACGAGCAGCTTGTATGGAATTAGCTAGTCTCTCTCTACCTCTATCTCTCTTGCAATTATAATTCATCAGCTGAAAGAAGAAAGTGATGTCATTAAGGCAGCTTCTTTAATTTACACACATGTAGGAAGCTGAAGTTGGTTTTGCCTTCATTAAAATGGATTTTAATAACACCTAACTTTCCTTGAGCAATTATTGGGCCCAAGACTCTGTTGTAAGCACTTTCTATGCATTTGGTCATTGATCACAAGAAATCCTCACCAAGGATATCATCCACCTCTCTCTGTAGTATGTACTCTTACTACTCTTGTCCCTATTTTGCAGGTGAGGAAACTGAGGTTTGGGACGATCACGGCTTACCTAAGTTGCATTGCTAGCAAGCGACAGAACTGAGATGGGAACCCAGGTCACTCTGAGCCGAGCCCCTAAGTGCTAACCCCCTGTACTGAGATGCTTCTCGAGCTCCGGTTGTGCATGTCCATTTCTCTCCCCTCATCAAACCCAACATTGAAAAGAGCCCATCCCCTCTCCAACCCTTAGGGTGGCATACATCCCTGGGAGTGTATCGTGCCAAGCCTAAATCACAGATGAGCTTCCTGACTCACTGAAAGTCTCTGGGACCTCGTCAGAGTGAGGCCTTTGCCACGTGACTCATGGCAATCGCCAAGTCCCAAGGGCAGCCTCATGTGGATGGGCTCCCATAGGCTCTGTGATGTGAAGCACAGCCTTCATTTAAATCGTAACTCCTTCGCTGATTAATAGTTCTGTGCCTCCATTTCCTTGTCTGTAAAATGGGATTGACAGAAAATTGTGGTAATGGTTAGAACCAAGTCTGATGTATGGGGGAAAACCTCACTGCCATTGAATCAATCAATTCCACTCATATCAACCCTATATTGAGTTTCCAAAGGTATAACTCTCTATAGGAGCAGACAGCCTCATCTTTCTTCCTCAGAGCATCTGGTGGATTTGAACCTCTGACCATTTAGTTAACCGTTGGACACTTATCCAGCAGCAGTCTCAGTGCTCCTTACACTATAGATAGTTTCCCACCCATGAAAGGGAATATGACAGATACTCTGTCATCAGGGGGTGGCTACCACTGATCTTCCTTTTGGAGATCTTTGTCCAGGGGTCAGGGGCCTTGGTGCCATTGCCATGGCCATCTCTTAGCCCTGCAGTGACTGTGGACAGCCTAGGCCCACAATTCATTTATTGGGACTGAACCCGTGATGTACCTCTCCCCTGCCTGAGCTCTTCCCCATATCCTACTGACTGGCAGGAGTCCCTTGAAATTTGGAGTCATCTTACTGCAATCCTACCGTTCCTGCTTTTAAGCTGCTCTTGCTAGGTTGGGCCTCTTAGGAGGCCAGCCCCTGCTGAAACCAAGCCCAAGGTTATGGGCCATCCCAGACCCTGCCCTTTCCTTGCCAGCTGTGACCCATCAGGCTCCCAGCCCTAGCTTGCACTGCTGAGCCCAAGCCTCGCTGAGTGATGACAATACCAATTGGAGATCAGATCCCAGATCAACCTCCTTCAACACTCGATGGCTTCATCAGTAAAGATTCCGGCATTGGCAGAACTTGGGGAGAAGTCAGACAGACACACAACATTTGGTGATTAGGTCCAAAATTCTCTCTTTGTCCCCCACACAATGTGCACCACCTCCCTTTTGTGTCAGAACAAATACATCTAACCGTTAACATCAGGACAAAAGAAATCCTGATCCATTTTAGAACAATGAAGCCACCTTTCCTGTGGACAGAATACCTGAATCCATCGATTGTCACACATTTGTTTGGGGTTCTGAATGCTGAGCACTTTCTTTGCACTCTTTTATTAATGGCCAGTGACAGGTCTAAACCGTTTATGCTTTTTAAAAAAAGCCCTGCAGTGCTGCAGCCCGGAGTTTGGGTGGAATATATTTATCACAGATCCCAGAGAACGAAGCTCCTTATCCCCAGATTTGTCCTACAATTGTCTCAGAGACAGTGAATGATGCTCAACGCACGTCCAAGGTGGAGATCTTTTGTTCGAGAGCGGCTTCTCACGCCTGGCTTGTTTTATAGCGCCGATCTCATGATGCACTGGCAAGGCAGCATCCATAATTTTGAATGAGAGCGTAAAGCTTGCCTCGTCGGCCCGGAGCATCGCTCCGGGTGACATACTTAGAAGTACTTAATCGCTCGCTACCTAGAGGCAATAAATGCACCCATCTTATGTCCCTATTGCCTTGTGTGTTTCCCTTAAATATGTCCCATGCAAAGGAAGCGCCAGCCTCACTCCTATCAGAAGGTCCTACGGCTCATGCCTGGCACAGCTCTGGCTCATCATTAGCCTAGCAAAGGTGAACAGTGCTTTTCGTAGGCCCAAGATGGGCAACTGCTCCGGCCAGTAAGTCCCTTGGCTATTGAGGCTCCATATAAAACTGCCCATGCAATGGGTTTCCCAGTTCTAAGAAAGCACATCGTTCTTGGACTATGACGTCTTTGTCTCTCTCCACTGGCGTTCTGGGCCCATCCTGTGAGGGTGCAGGGGTGGTGCCTAATGCCCAGCCACAGCCTTGGCACACAGGAAGGCAGGCAAGGATCATGGCTGATGGGTTGATTCTTGAGAGGGGCTGGGTTTGGGGGTCACCAACCCACTTTTTTTTATCAGTCACTTCTAGTTGCGTGAATTTTGATAACTTATATAATCTCTCTCTCTCTCTCTCTCTCTCCTCTCTCTCTCCCCCCTCCCCACCTCCCTCCCTATCTGTAAAGTAGGGTTAATTCTGTTGTTTCAAGGACCAGCCATAATGTATGTGGAATGCCTGGTGCCGATGGTGGCTGCTGGGGCTCACAATTCCAGCAAAAGGCCTGGAAAGAAGCCGGGGTCCTAGTCCCCTTACAATATGAGCCTCCCCACCGCACCTGGCCCCTCCCAGCCAAAGATGCAGACAGGACAGGTGAAGGGGCAACAGCCAGAGGTGTAAGAACTCATACCCAGAGGGACCTTTAGGTGTGATGTTAAGGTGAACCCTCCCCTTCCTAATCCAGATGCCAGTAGTTGTTTGAGACGGTAGTTCACTAACGGACAAAGCCATTCTCCAGGGAACTCGTCACCAATAAACCAGCTTTAGATGCTCTCTCTCCCTTTTCACCAAATCCACTCTGGTTTGAGCAGGAGCCCTGTCTGTGCTCAGCCCTCTGAGCAGGTCAGTGTCTGCATTGCCCCCTGTCACCTCTCCTTTGACTTGCTCTCCCTTTTGCAACTATTCCTCCCACTCCACACACACGTACACACGCACACACCCGTCCCACCAGCCGCAGGACCCTGAAGCAAAAAGGTGAAAAGGGGTTCGCAGGTGGGGTTGTACCAGAATCCTATGTAACTGAGCCAGAGCTTAGCTTAAGTGTACCAGACCATATGCCACCCACGAAGCTGACCACTTAGCAACTCCCTCTTCCCCAGCTGGCTGCCAGGCCCTTGCTGAGGATAGGACTACGGCGGCTGGGGCAGCCACACACACAGGGGTCCTGTACATTCCTCTCTGGGTTTGAGAGAGTAAATCCCACAACTTTCTTAGACGCCAGCGGCTCAGTCCTGGGGCAGCCACGGCCACAGAAAGTGTAAGGCTGTCGACACGAAGGGGTTGCCCCTTTCTTCAGGCGGCGGTTTTGAAAAAGAGATCGTACCTTTTATATGGATTTAATGGGACAGACATTTTAATCAGAGGTTAGTCATTTATTTTTGCAAACTATTGTTTTGATTCATCATTTTTGCAGATAATTAAATGGTTCAGTTGGCACAGTGTGTCTACTTTATTAAAACAGGTAATTTCGGGAGGGAAGAGAGATGCTATTTTTTGGATCACTGCACAGGGATTGCTTTTAGCTTCATCTTCAAGCCTAGTTTCTGGTGGATTTTAGCACAAGGCTCTCTGGTGCTCAGCCCTTTAGTGCCCTCTCTGGTTGGGAAGGGGGCGCCCTCCGATGGCTGGGGTGTTAGTCCAAACACCGTTTGAAATGGGAGAGGAAGAGTGAATTCTGCGCCGTTGCCTTTTAGAAAATCTCCTGGGTTTTAATTGGATTGGGGAAAAGCGCCTACAAGTTATGAACTTTGCAGAGCAGCCTCTCTTATGCTAAAAACAGATTAATTGTAGCCCTCGCAGTGGGTGGAGTTTAAAAGTCAATTACTGCTTGTCCTATTATAATTTACACACCTAGGATTTGAAAAAGTCTGTCACTTAGTCTCAAAATGAAAAGGTTACATGTACCAGTGTGAGTGTACCTATGACTTTTCATTTGTAAATGCTTTAGCTACATGTATTTGTAGGTATGCAACTTGTAGCTGCAGAGCTGCAAGAGAGCACTACGTCCGGGAGCAAGCTGCCTCACCGAGAGTAACCTTTAAGGTTCAGTTCTTTAAGTACATAATGGCCCTTTGTCTGGCAGGTTCAACCCACTTGTGGGCACAGTGTGCGGGCCCCTGCAGAGCCCTTAAGGAACACTGTGTTCGTGGGTCATGAACCAGGAAGGGAACAGCCCACTGGGGGGTCGGTAAAAATAAAATTGCTTACAACGTTTACTTTCTTGGATTTTCCCCCCCCATGTTTGTGTCCTGAATCCGTTAATTCACTCATTAAGAGGATTTATTTTAGGTGGACCAATTAAAACTTTGGAAGCTAATTTTTTTTTTGCTGAGCCATGCAGACCTCTGAAAACACAATTTATAATATGGCTTCTGCCCTTCTCCACAGAGAGCTGGCTGAGAGCGCTGTAACCCCTGGGCGCTGAAGAAGTGAAAAATTGCTCTTCTTTGTCCTGCAGCTCCAGGGCTAAGCTGCCTTGTGGGTGGGTTTCTCTTAGACTTCCCATTGTCTTAGGGTGAATTGGCAAGTCTGAAAACCAAGTCCAGCCCCACCCAGCCCAGCCCGGGAGTGGCACACTGTATTTGTTTGCTTGCATAAACCCATAGTTTAATTTTTTTAATAGGAAGCTGCTGTGTAGTTTGGATATTTAAACAGTTATTAACCGAATGACAATTAACAGATTGCATAGACAGATTTTCTTTTGAAAACCTCTGAAATTGAGTACAGTTTGCAAAACTATCACGGCATAGTAATGACAATGAATTTTGATTTCCCGGAACTGATATTAGACTCCTTATTAAACTATGTGCATCTGCTTTTAATTTACTCCAAATAATTGGAAAATGCAATGAAGCTTTCCAATTAAAGCACGGCTTTATGCTGTTTAATAATACCCCCATAATATTATAGCTTATGAAGTGACAGGTGAGTTGGTGTATGAATAAAACATAAAGGCAGCAATAAGGGACAGAAAACCGGAGACAGTTGTGGGGGTTTTAAATGCTGGATGTAATTTGCATATATTAATCTCTTCTTTTCAGCCTTATCAGGCGTTCTTCAGTATTTGAAGTTAAAATAGCATTGACAGGCGGGAGTACGCTTAGTTTTTTCAAGGATTTATTACTTGTATAATTTCTGATCTTTAATAAGCAGATATGACTGATCCTCATAGTTCTATAGAAATCGGTTAATTGTTCCAGATGGCGTGTACTGATTATGCAAAATTACTTTTCACACCATTTTTTTTGTGATGGAGTTTGGAGTAAAATTAAATTTTTTATAGCCTTCTTATCATGCTGTTTTACAGTGGTTTTCCCACAGAAGTTGAATTTAATCTACTATATTACATTGACCAGCACAGTTATTCTAATGTAGCATTTTGTGATTTGACAAAGAATAATAGAACACATTGCTCATTGTTCATTACTGTGTCCCTAATAAAAAGGAGCGCCTATGTTGCGAACATAGCCGTTATTCATGAAGAATGCCTCATTCGCACCGTTAGACATACAAAGTTGTACCACGAAGTAGTTCCTTTTGGGGAGAGACTATCTCAGGCGAGCAAGGGGAAATTGACATATTGAAGGAGGAGGCATCTTTTAAGAATGACTGGTGTGTTTCAATTGTGCTACTTTTTTTTCCCATGGAGAGAAAAAGAAAGAACAAGGATAAAAAAAAACAGATCATCTCCTATTAAGGGAGGGTTCACTGGTAGCCTTGTCTTGGTTTACGTAATCCCAGAAGACGGTACCCTAACTGAATCGCATTCCTAAAAGGTAGTTACACTTTGCTTCACACCCACCCCACCCCCAGAAGTCCAGAAGGATGAGGTCGGCCCCTAGCATTTCCTACAGTTCTGTTTATGGCAAAGCACCTTGTGCCCGGTGTGCCTGTCCCCCAGGGCGGCTTTCATCCGGCTCCTCTGTGTCCAGGGTCTCAGCTGGGTTGGGGGTAGCACTTGAAGACCTCAGCAGATTCACCCCCAAAGTGGAATTGGAGGGCGGTTACCTTTGACCCAGGGGTAGATGTCATTTCATTCCTTTGGGAGAACTCCTGCTCCGGAGAGCAGCATTGGAGGAAGGGGGTGTGGAGGGGGCGCAGCAGAGGGAGCTGTAGAGAGCTGTAGATCGCTTCTTCGGTTGTACCCAAGTGCCCGCTTGGCTTTTCAGTGTTCTCAACAAAGCCGATAAAACTGTAGGAAAAATATTACCGCGAATATGGTCTGACGTGTGACTGATTTTCCAAAGAAATCCCCATGCGCTATGTCTTGTTAGGATTTTTCGAGACTCGGAAGGTATAATTTTATTAAACAGCAGAATCGCATGTACAGAGGCTCACACAGATCATCCTGTGACCCGCTCCTTGTTCTAGGGCCTTTCAGTCCTCGCAACCACACCTTCCCACGGGCAGGACTTCTAGAGCGCTCCCTGGAGGATGATTTGGATCTGATGAAAGGGTTCACTGCCCCCTACCCCCAGCCCCAGGGCAGCCCAACTTTAAAAAGAGAATCCTTCCCCAGCAGCACAGAGTGCTCCCTGCAGAGAGGGCCTCTGGGAGGGGAGGCATCTCTGTGGGTCTCTGTTGTGGCAGGCTCTGGGGAGACCAAGACCTCTGGGAGCAGAGTGGGTGTCCCCTTGGAGTGGTGGGACAGGGGTGTGGCCATTGCCCTCAAGGGGTGTGGGATCACCCAAGGAAGCCGCCGTACTGATTGAGTTAGAGACTGAGGTAGGCTTTCCCACTGCCAGGCTCGGTCCATTCTGCTGGGTGTGCACTGCATTCTGTCCTCCTCTTCAGAATATGGCTGGTTACATTTTATTTTGTCTCGGGTCTGATTGTGGAAGAACTGTCGTCGTCGTGAGGTAAGCACCTTTGGCTTCCTATAAAAACCCACTGTTGGTGAGTCGATGCTGCCTCAAGAGCCACCCTTTAGGGCCGCCTAGAACTAACTGCACCCTGCGGGTTTCAAGGCTGCGAATCTTATGGAAACAGACTGTCCCATCTTCTTCCCATGGAGGCGCCGGTGGGGTACAACCAGCGACCTTTCCGCTAGCTGTGGAGTACTCCAACCTTATTAGTAGGATGCCTCCTGAAACCAAACAGAAAGAAATACGAGTCAAAGCCCAGGGCCCTTCCAACCTGCCATCCCTGCTAAACCCTGTGCTGGCATTTCCTGCTGTCCTTCAAATCCTTGACACTTTTGCAAACTCAAAAATACCTGTGCAAAGGAAGAGGATGTGGAAGAGGGTACATAAATCAGATATGATTAAAAATATTTGTTCTAATGCAGTAATAATTTGGTAGTAATGCTTTCATCAGTATAGCTTAAGGCTACATTAAGTGGACAGACTTTATATGGATTCTCTAATTTTAATCTTCAAAATGCTATCTAATGTCTCATTAAGACTTGCATATAATGTATCTTAAGTACAGTCATTAAATATAGTTTAGGGAGATTTATATTCAGATATTGCTTAAAGATGTTTTAATAGGCCCATTTACTCTGATGATATTAATGAGCTCTTAATACAGACTAAGCATCGAAAACTAGTGGTTAAGACTCCCAGCCTGAACCCAACAACTTCGAATTAGTGCCCGGTTTGGACAAGTGCCTGGAGTTCCATCCTACGGACACTCCTGAGTCAGTGCTAGCCCCTCAGTGGAGTCCAAGGTCTCCAAAAGCCACCTCCTGCCCCTTGGTCTGCCTGCTGACCTCACCGTGCCTCTTCCAGGCCCTCTCCCCCAACAGTGCATCGGGCATGTGCTGACTTGGGCCAGACCGTCTGTCTCCAAAGTCCTCCGAGACACGTGTAGGCTCCTAGCAGCATCGCTGGGGCACACGAGGGGTTAAAGGAGGCTGCTGCCGTGCTTCTGGGGTAAGCATCTGCCAGGTAAGGTGCGCGCAGTCTGGCATCGTGATGTGAACAGCTTCGATCTGCCATAAGTGAACGGTAAGAGGTCACATGGGTGTACTTCCATCGCTCAGGAATCCGTAGTGACTGAAATCTATGTAATAAAGTAGTCCTGCTAATTCAAAATTGGAAAGGGAGGGCGGGGTGGGGGGATGCCCAACAGGAATCTTTGCACACCCCGCATGCACGTGCACACTTGCTCTCCAGGCCCCACTTTTAAAGACGTAGCAAGAATCCGGGCAGTGGTATTTCCTATTCTTTCAGAGAGAAATATTGAAATGCATACTTTTTGGTTTCGATTATTTTAAGGGAAGGGGGCTGGGGAGAAGAAGAACCTATAAGTTCAGAGACTTTTCTAATTACTAATTTGGTTTGTTAGAAAAAGATAAGGGCAAATTTCTTCTTTTGATAATTGGACATTTCTTCCCTGTAGGCTAATGCAGGCACAGCCCGTGCGTGCACAATAAGTTGTGCATTTGAAAAGCCATAACTAGCTAATAACAGCTACAGTGTCATCAGAGAGTAATGGTGTGCTGATTAGCATAATTAATGACAAATGGTGGTGCGGAATTGGTGGATTGGTTTAGCGGATGATGAATGCGGCGCGGCCTGGGCTGGGGCCTGCCAACGAGGCCTCGCTGGCTGTCAGCCCTTCTGTTCTCGCCGCCAAGGCAGCCCTCATTAGTCACAATGGGAGGTGCCAGTTTGTATCCCACGTGAAGCGCAGAAAACTTAATAATCTCAGCAAATGTAGCTTCCCTTCTTCCTCTGCGTTTCCTCTCAAAAATCCCTTTCCCCCTCTTTCCCTTGCGGCTGAACCATTAAGATACAGCAGCTTTTACCAGACCCCTCTGAGGCAGCAGCAGGGGAGACAAAGGTATCGAGTGGGGTAGAGGGCCAGGCCGCCGCAGAGCTGCCTGTGAATTGAATCAGCCCCCTTCTCGAAGCGCCTGTCTCATGAACTCTTGTGTATTTATGTACTTCGAAGGGGAACGAGATGAACTCAGTAAGCTGTGCGTTTTGTCCAGAAATCAGACTTAGTGCATTTATCCTTGACTTGATTAATCAGGCTGATTTGCATTCGCAAATGAGACTGATAAAAATGGATTTACCTTTTAACCTTTAGAAAGGGGAAAAGTATTTCTCTGCAAGATTTCTCCCGCTATCTTCCCTTCCCCATAAGAAGCAACTCTTTTATCAATAAAGATGAAAATCCTTAATTTGCATTAGTGAATGAGACTAATTATTATATAGTTAATTAGCATCTGGAAATGAGGATTATCTTAATTACAAAGCACAATTTCCCTAATAGCTACAAAACTGTAAGTTTGATCCATGTGGAAATTGGTAACTATTATTATGTAATTAGTGATAGCATTAATAGTACAGAGTATTTAGACATAATTTGCATATGCAAATATCATTTACCTGAGCCAAACAAGTGGGCCATTAATGATCATGCTATGGACAGAACTGATGGATAGTTCTAGATCGCTGAATGGTGTCCATTATGCCCTGTCTCAAAACTAGATAAGAGTGGTGGTGTCGGCTTGGACCATCAACAGTTAAGTGGTGAGAATGGAGTTTTCTCAGCTGCAGAAACAAAGATATTGACCCGTTTGGTCCTTCTTGCTGTTCACCTTCTCACCTACCCTTTTCCAAATACTTGTCCGAGGTACCTTCCACGGGCTGAAACAAGCCTTCCCCGAAGTCCACCTCAGGGCTGGGGTTCCAACCGGGCTTCAGTGTGCCCATCATTTCCTGTCAATTCCCAATAAAAAGCTTGAGCTAGAACAGTTCATTAATACATAGTTTGTAATGAAGAAGAAACTCGGACTTTTTCCTAAATTACCAAAGTCATTGTAGAAAAGTTGGAAAATACATAGAAATATAGGGAAGAAATAAATTTGACTTATAATCCTGTATCCAGAGAAGCAATATTTGGAGGGGAGGGTGTATATCCTTGCAACCTTTATATGCCCTGCGTGTTTCTTTACATGTCCAAGTATATTTCTACCTAATTATCCATCTTGGCTATTGTGTGTGTGTGTGTGTGTGTGGTTTTTTTGTATTAGATTTGTTAAGGTATAATGTGCATATAATGTACCCTTCTATGAGTACAGTCCAATAGAACTTGACCCATTCATACAGCGACGTGACCACCCACTGGTTCCCTCACTCCTACAAGTACTCAGCTCTTTCCAGTCAGCCCCTTTCCGCACACAGTTGCGGATTTGTTCGATGTCGTCCTTTTGCCTTTCCTGGACTGTTGTGTACATGGCACCCTGTATGTCGCTTTTTGTGCCACCCAGCATGGCTTTTGAGATGCATCCATGTGTTGAGTGTACCCGCGGCTTGCTCCTTCGTACTGCTGACAATGTCCAGCCTGCTTTGAGACCTGGGCATGCATCTCAGTGACTTTCTTTTTTTTTTTTCCTTTTTTTTTTTTTTGAGGGGAGAATAAGAAGAGAATGATTTGTTTAGTTATTGTAGTTTTTAAAAATTGCTAATTAGTAGTAGTAGTTACATTAGCCATGTTGTATAATCATCACCACTATTCATTTCCGAAGTTCCTCCTCATCCCAAACAGAAACAATACTCTCCATTCCCACCCCCCGCCCATGGTAATCACTAATAAACTCTTGGCTCTTTGCAGTTGATTATTTATATAAATGGAATCAGACAATGTTTTTCCTGTTAGGCCTGGCTTATCTCGCTCAGCTTCATGTTTTCAAGGTTCATCCAAGTCCTAGCATGTCTTAGAACCTGAGTTCTATTCTTTGGCTGCACTCCACGTCATTTATCTATTCATCTGTGTTTGTGTTATTTCCACCTTTGAGGCTCATGACTGACGTTGCAGGGACTATTGATTTCAGTCCAGCACGGAGCCCTGGTGGCACTGTGGGTTCGGCATTGGGCTGTTGACTCAGGTCAACAGTTAAGACGACTGCCTACGTTTTCAGGAGAAAGCTAAGGCTCTCTGTTCCCGTGAAGATTTATAACCTCAGAGACTGTCCAGAGTTGCTATGAACTGGCAGTGAATTTAGTTTGGGTTTGGAACACTGGTCTACATGTATCTGTTTGCCCCTCAGAGTGATTTTAATGGCTTCACAATCCTCCATCATATACATAGAATGTGCCTTATCTAACTGTCCTGGACGGGATGCGTATTTACATTTGGGGTTTGTTTGTATTTATTCTTGAAGCGTTACTTTGGTAACTCTTCTTTTAGATAAGCCTTTGCTTATTATGGCAAGTATACATTTTTAAGCATTTTGATGCATAATAGTTGGATACCTTTACACTTCCATGCAGGAGAGGGCTTTTTTGTCTTTTCTAAAACCTTGCTAATTGGCTATGATTCTCTCCGGTCCTTTCCAATGTGAAAGGTGAGATGGCATCTCATTGTTTTCATGTACATTTCCTTGATGATTCGTGAGGATGTACATTTGTGATATATTTATCGGCCGTTTTTAGTCCATTGCACCGGCTTTTTTGGATTGAAGTCTTTGGCGTTGCTTTGGCTCGAGTGGAAGGAGTCCGTGTGCAGCGAGGCTCTGTTCTTGGGTTGTTCTCAGTGGCTGCTGCCTTTTTCCAGTGTGGTTTTGCCTTTCCCTTTCTGCTTGGTACCTTCGAGAGCACATTTTCAGAAGGGATTATCATCTTTTAGTGTATGCCTTCTCTTTTTTTACATTTAAATCTAAAATTCATCTCATCTCTTCAGAGTGTATGTGTGTTTCCCCAAATTATATCATTTATTAATAAATTAATGTGTGGTGTTTCTCTTTTTCTAGTCAAATGCTCTACCACTGAGCTATACCCCCGAAGTCTTTCTCTTTTCCAACAATTCATTTGAAAAAGAAAACCGTTTACAATAAGCCTTATTTTGTGTTCTCTGATGATTTATGGCCTCTTCTACGGCACCCAATGACAAGTGCATGTTCTTAGAGGATCACACTTGTTCTAAGTGCATCTACTTGGCCATTTCTCTTATTACTGATGATTGTTTTCAAGATGTTCTTGGTTGTACTTGCTCAATTTTTTTTTTAATCCTCCACTTGAAATGTACAATTACTTATTTTAAGTTATAGGGGAAAAGTTAGAATTTTCATCGAAAAAACAAAGAAGTTAATTTGGGGACCGTGGGCATCTTTAACACACTTGATCTTGCCTCCCAAGAATAATATAGTGTGATTCTCCATTTATTCGAATTTTTATACCATTTGATAAAATATTATAGTTTGTTCTTCATTTTCTGTTTATTTAATTCCTAGATTACTTTTTTGCCCTTTCCCACTTTTGCCCATCATAGTATGTGACACCAACATCCGATAGAAATATAGGTAATTTGTGTCTGATGAATACATTTATATCTCATTTATTTTCCTTGCATTAGATTGTTGATCAGAACTTCTAAAACAGCAATTAGTGGCAGTGGGTTTTGTATTTATTTTCTTGTCCCTGACTTTCATGAGGAATTTCTCTAGTGTTTTACTGGCAAATGCAATATTGGTTTACAAACAGAGAATTTGACCATGTTAGAGAAATAATTCTTTACTCCTTTTATGCCGAATACGCTTTGGTTTTAGTTTTTCAATTTAAATTCAGGCACCAATCTGAATTTCATATAAAAAATTCACAATATATCAATGCAGTTTTATAGTTCTTAATCACTTAATTTATTGAAACAAATACTTATATTTTGGTGACTTAGCATCTTGAAAAGTATTGGCATAGTGCTGAAATAAGTGCTGCTTTACCATGGCTTATTATTCTTCAAATAAAGCACTCGATTTGAGCAGCTGTTGTCTAAATTAGCATCCTGGTATTTACATAAGTGAGATTTGGCTAAATGCTTATCAAAATATTATTTTTGTGATCTCGGACCTACTTATGCCCTGTTCATTGAGCCCTTTCTGACTCACAGCAAGCCTATAGGACAGAGACGTGCCCATGGGGTTGCTAGGGCGCCTCATCTTTCCAGAAGCAAGCACCGCCACCTCTTTCTCCTGCAGAGCCTCTGCACGGGTTTGAGGCACCGACCCCTGAGGTTGCCCCCTAGCACTTAGCCAGTGCCCCCCAGGCTCCTAGTTAATTTTTAAATATCATTCTTCCTTGATAGAAAGGAAAATGCACAACTGTCAAACCCAAATCCAGCTGGAAACATTTGGGGAGCTAGAGATCCGTTGTTTGGGGGGGGGAGGAAATGTCTCATGATTTCTTTCACAATTCCTGCTTGCCGTGTGTTTTTTTAAGCTTTCTATGGTGTGTGTGTGTGTGTGTGTGTGTGTGTGTGTGTGTGTGTGTGTGTTGGTTTTGTCGTTTCTGTTTTCTCTGAAAGAAAAGACCCCAGGTATTTTACTTAGATTTTTCAAGCTTACTGGTATAAAAGTATTTCTGGGAGTCTCTTCTGATATTAAAATCAACAAGCCAGGTGGTGTGGTGGTGAAAGCGCCCAACTACTAAGCAAAACGTCAGGCGTCTGAACCCGCCAACCCCTCTCAGAAAGACTTGACCGACTGCGTCCATCAAGGTGTACGGCCTTGGCAGCCATCTGGGCAGCTTCCTGGGTCCTCCAGAGTGGCTCCTGGTCAGAGCCAACTGGACAGCAGTGGTAGTGTGCCATTAGATGCACTCCTAATACGGCGGGCGTTCCTCTCTTGTTTATTCTCCTTCCAAGAGATGTGTTTGCTTTAGCCCTCTCTTCAAATAGCCCACTTTAAATTTATTTGCACAGCCATTAGGTTTTTGTTTTATGTTTTATCCATCTATCTTTACTAGTTCCTTTATCTACTCCCCGCCCCCCTTCTTTTTAAAAATTTTTAATTAAAATTTTTTTTTTCTTTCTTTTTTTCTTTTAATCTACCCCGCCCCCACCAGTCACTTCTTGGGTTGAATAGTTACCGGTGGCACCTCATTTGCTTCTGATCTTTTCTTACTGTTGATAAAAGCAATTAAGGCCACATTAAATATTCCCGAATATAAGTATTCAGTGACATTCTATACTTCGGTATGTTGCACACTTGTAAATATACGGTAATTTCAGTTTTGATCGCCTCTTTTGACTCAAGTGTTAGGAAATGCTTTGTTTTAGAGCAATTGGCTGTTTGTATAGCCTTTTCTTTTTAATATGTAGTGTTTTTGCATAGTGCTCAGAGGGGTTATTTTTCAATTCTTAAAATTAAATCAAGACTTTCTTTGTGATCTCATCTGTGATCCGTTTTAATCAATGTTCTGTGGACTCTTGACACCGTGTCTTCCTTGTGTTTAAAATATATAAACAAACTTGCATCTTACCACCCTTTGGTCTTACAGGCTGGATGGATGAACAGTGATAGTTCTAGCTTTTTTTTTTTTTTTTAACCAATGGGGGGAAAAACGAGAAAAGCCTGTAAACAATTCAAGGTCTGTTTGTTGACCTTTAGGAGTGTTTTCCGGTGGAGTCTGATGGGGTGCCGCGCCCTGGCCCCAAAGTCTATTTTTGGACTCCCTCGGGACGTCCTTGCTCTGCTCCCTTGCTGCTCTCCTAGATTTCCTCTTATGTCACTATCATTTTGAGCAGAAACCAAGAAAGCCAAACCCACTGCCGTTGAATCCATTCCGTTTCCTGGAACCTCGTAGGACAGAGGAGAACTGCCCCATGGGGTTTCCAGGGGACCATCTTCGTGGACGCAGACTGCCACCTTTCTCCCATGACCAGCTGGTTCCGTTGGTACCTGAGCACTGAAACTCTGGGCCACCAGAAAACCTAATTTGGAGCACAGGTTTTCGTTTGCATGGTTCAGTGTCGTGTGTGGGGTCTTTGAGATTCATGACCCACACTGACTTCCAGGACCCTTTTACAGGGGACCATGGCCCCAGCTGGAAATGGTCAGTCACTCTTCCCTCTGACCACGATGCCACCAGGTGGCATGGGGGTGTTCCTCTTGCCCCAGAGAGCTTTCCTAAGCCCCCGCCACACCCTTGCCATCCTCCCTTGCAGCACTCTAGCCCCAGCTCTTCCCAAAATCAGCCCTGCTGAGTCCTCTTCTCTGGCAGCGTCTATGACCACCTTGGGGCCTCGTTGGTCCTCAAGCATTGGCACACATCTCTGGAGGGGCCCCATAAACAGAGCAGCCACCCCGGACCAGCTCTGTGTATCCCAGAGGAAAGGCTGCAGCCCTGCTCATCTCCCTGTGCCTTGTTGTCAGTGTGGGCAATGCAGCCACTACGTTATGCCGGTTTTAGGGTTAGTTCATCATGAGGCATCAACTAACTTAATTTTAGATTTTACTTCAAGAATCTTTTCTTTAAATGTTATTCGTTAAAGCGAATACTGCAGCTTCACCCGAAGACCTCCCCACATTCTCCACGGATCCTCCAGGACCCACAGAGAACATTAGGCCCCCTGGTGTGGAGGTACCTGGCCTTGAGACTGGTTGTCCTCCACACTGGGAGTGATCCCAGCCGCTTGCTGACTCTCTCTGAAACACATTGTCCTCCTGCGTCCAGCAGGGCTCCTCTGTCCACCTCACAAGGGAGCCGACGGATGACTGCAGAATAAGAACGTTCAGTCTGTCAGCAAGCCACGTCTGAGCAGCCCCTTTGTGTCAAGCCCAGGGCCCAACTCTGCTAGATAATGTGCCGGGAGCATGGCTTGGCCCACACGCTGTTGTGGAGTGACCCACCTGGTGGCATCGTGGGTGACGAGCTGGACTGCTAACTGCAAAGTCAAGCACTTCTCTGTGGGAGAAAGATGAGGCTTTCTGCTCCCATGCAGATTCACCGTCTCAGAAACCCACGGGGGCAGTTCTATCCCGTCCTGTTGGTCCCCTCCGCGTTGGGACCAGCTTGAGGACAGTGGGTTGGGTTTGGGTTTGAGCGGGCGCTGTAGAAATCCAAATGCGAACAGTGGACATCCGCTTTGCCCTTCGTGGTGTCAAGGCGGGTCATTGGCGAAGGCTTCGTGGCTGCAGGCTTGGGGCATCATCCCCCACAACTCTATCCTGGCTGGTGAGGGTGGGGCACAGAGAGCACCAGACCTTTCTTTCTCTCTCTCTCCGGCAACTGGCACTGCCTCCCTGGCTGGCTTCCTGCTATGCCCACGGATTCGGGGGAGACTTCTTCGTCTCATTTCCAGAGGGAGGCAGAGAGTCCTCCTTCATGGGTAAAAGTCAGGGCAGTTTTGAATCTGAGGGAACTTTAGCTACTTCCTACCTTTCCTGCCCAGAGACCAAGGCACATTTCTGAACCTGGACAGGGCTGGCCTTGGCCGGGGGACACTGCGAGCCCTGGGGGCGGCTGTGCTCAGGTTGGGCCGCCTGTTGTGTCCTGACCCGCCGTGAGGGAGCAAGCCTCTCTTGGCCAGCCTCGCCCTGCAGAAGCCACTGAGTGCCTTGTGGTAAGTCGTGTTCGTGTGCGAGCTCAGTTGATCCCACCCCCCCACCCCCCCGTGTCCCTGTGAAGGATGAGGACCACTGTGGTCTCCCCTCGGGAGGAACTGGGGTGCCGCCCAGGTCCCACAGTTGGTAGATCATGACGGTGTCCCCTGCAGCCTTCATCATGCCCTCCACAGACACTGCCGTAGCCGTTCACTCGCTGCAGCTTAGTTTATGCGTCTGCCTCCCTTACAGGGCCCGGCCTTAGGGGCCCCTGGATGGCGGCAGAGTGGCCTGTGAGGTCCTGGGGTCACGTGCATCTCGCTGTGTGGCCGAGAGCCAGGACCAGGGCCGCAGGAGTGGTGCTGCAGCTGCTGCAGCAGAGGAGCGGGGCAGGACGTCTCCCTCGGGGAGGAGCACTGCGGGGGGGGCCCTGCTCCTCTTGTGTTGAGTGGAGACCCCAGCCTCCCTGGGAAGGCAGGCCCGGCTCCCTGGGCAGCAGTGGGCGAATTCCATTTGCTCTCATTAGGCGCCTAACTAATGGTCGGCTGAGCTTGCAAACCTGCCAGGGGACTGGCGGACCCTCCCGCCTGCTCCCAGAGCAGTCTGGGAAGCTAGTCGTGCCGGGGGTGGCACAGATGGCAAGCCCAAACGACAAAGTAAACTCCAATATGTCTTGGAGACACTGTCAGCCTGCAGCTTATTTGTCATGTCACGGCAGCCTCTCTCCTTACGCCCGCCCCTCTCCCCGGGTGAGGATTATTTACAGAAAACTGCTTTTGATTATAGGGGGGGAGGGTACCAAGATGGAGGGGTGCCAGAACAGACGCTGGCCACTTCCTTTGGTATTTGGTGAATGAATAACAACAACAAGCACTTAGCTGGCCCGTATGGCATCCAGCCCCTGCTCTGAGTGCTGGGCACAGTCTCTTCTACCCTCCTCACACCCCAGAGGCATCACCAGGAATCCCAGTGCACAGCTGCGGAAATGGGCACAGAGAGCTGAGGTAGCTCACCGCAGCCACGCAGCTGATGAGGACCAAGCTGAGTTCGCAGCCCAGGCAGGCTGCCCGCATCCAGTGTTCAGTGAAGGCTGGGTGGGCACTGCCCCCTTGCCCACCACTCTGTGTCTGGGAGGGAGACCAAGTAAAGAAATGAGAGCCGGGATCAAAACCTAGGACAACAGCAGCAGGACCCCGGGCCCTGTGGGAGCAGACCAGCTATGCCTTTTGGCCCAAAGGGCCTCTGGGTGTTTGTCCTTTCTCGTCCAGTGGCATGGCCTCTGGGCAGAGGTTGTGGCAGTGCTGGGCAGGGCAGAAAAGCAGTGAGCTCCACGCTCTGACCCCTGGAAGAGCAGGTCAGGAGGTGGGCCAGGGGGCTGGCAGGCTGTCTCCCCAGCTCTGCCAGCTACAGTCCAGCTAAACACAAGGCTGGGGCGAATGAGAGGGAGAGAGAAAAACAGAGACAAGCAAAGCCGCCACCAAGGACTGCGGTGAGAGAGTCAGAGGAAGCTTGGCTGGGGCCTGGCCTGGGGTGGGCATGAGAATGGGCTGGGGAAACAGTGAGGAGGAAGCTGCTGGGAAATGTCCCCCGCTGAAGTGCAGCCTGGGGATTGAGAAGTGGTTGGCGCACCGTGGGTGTGAAGTCGATGGAGAAGCGTGTGTGTCCTGATGCTCCGAGGAGGAGCTCTGCAGGCTGGGCCACAGGAAACCGCGGGAGCTGTGGACTCCAGCCTAGGACAACAGTCAAGGCTATACCCCTAGCTGGCAGGTTGTGAGAGGTCATGCACACTGCAGGGAGAGGGGCAGATGGTAGAAAAGGGGGGCTCTGCAGCAGGGCGGCCCTTGCCCCCTGCCAGCAACAGGTGGGAAACGAGAAGGCTGGCCGGCCCTGGGCTGGGTTCCCAGGACATGCATCATTTGGAAAAGATTTATTTATCTTTGCGATTTGACTTTCAAGATGTCCCAGAACTCGGCCCCTGGTCACAGGTAAACAAGAGGAAGCCAGGTGAAGAGGCGCCAAGCGGATTAGCATCGCCATGGGGTTGATCCCGAACTGTTTGCCGAGGCCCTGTGTCAATTCCATGCAGGCGTCTTGGTTGAGGACACTGCAGTGCCAAGGGCTGGCCGTTATGAAATTCCCTGTGGCCATTCTTCAGCCCCGCTTACTGGTTTGGGGCACATGGCTGTATGAGAAAGCCCCTTTCCTGGCCTCCCCCGCCAATGCTGAGGTCTTGTTCAGACATGGGAGGTGTCCGTGACCAGGGGGGTGACTTCTTTCCCTCTGACAGATGAAAAAAGGGAAAGCTGGCACCTCTAGCGTGCCCAGTGCCACCTTTGTGCACACACATGCCCATGCACACACGGGCAGTGGTATGCACGCAGCCAGGGCTCCCCCAAAGGGGAGCGAGCCCCAAGTAGAATCACATTTTAAAACATGGACACAGCCCAGTTCGTAGAGTTGAGACGTCGGCCTTTCAGCCCAACTTGGATGAAACGCCATGGCCGTGCTCCATCCCTGCCGCTCTGCTTCCTCCTGGAGACAGAGCAGCAAAGAAGCCACACTGTCTTAGGCCTGGGGCGCTTTCCCTCTGTGAGTCTGCTTGGGCTGGCGCCACCAGCACCCAGCCTGGAGGCACCTGCCAGCTGACCGGGCCCCGGGGGTTGGCCTGGGAGCCAGTGGGAACGTGTTCCTCCTCAGAGCACAGTCCACGTGGCGAGTCGGGCAGGCAGCCTAATGGCTAACACTCTATGGGGCCCCTCAACCTGATTGGCTGCACTAGAAATTGGTTGTCTTCCTGAAAATAGCAAGGCAGATGCGCAGCAGCTACCAGCAGAGGGGAGAGTCTTAAGGACCCATTAGGGTCACCACCCCCACCCCCTGGCACCTTTCATCTCTGTGACGTGATGGGGTGGGGGGCTTTAGAGATGGAATAATTGGGATAGCTTGATAGCTTGATAGGGTGGGGGAAGAAGGAACAATTTATTTAAAGGGAATCACCATCTGGTGCCCGAAATACAAGCACCTTGAAATGCTTGGCAACTGTTGGCACTCTCTTGGCCGCCGTGCCATGCCTACAACTCACCTGGGGTCAGGGAAGGAGGGCTACAGGACAAGGTGGTTTCATCTTAGAAACCCCCCACCCAAGCCCTAGCTCCACCCCCAAGATAAGTTGCTGGGCTCGCCAGGTCAGCCTGGTGTCACGTGGGGCCAAGCCCTGGCCTCCCGGGATGGTGGCGAGGGGTAAGGAGGAGTAGACACGGCGTGTGCTTTGCCAGCTAGGGAATGTGAGACGCTGCTGAAATCCCACTTTCTTCAGTTCCGTAGGTCGTATTGAGCAGCTGTGTTGGCCTGCATCTGTGCAGGTGTCACATACCCAGGACCCAATGAAGGTGCTGACTCCCTGGGAGGGCACCCCCTGGGACAGCCTGCTCCCCATCCCGGCCCCCATGGCGCACCAGCACAGTACTTGGTGGAGCGCTAGATGTGTAGGGAGATGGAGGGTCCAAAAGGGGCAGGGGGCCCAGAGAGGGCCTCAGGGGCTCAGAACGTAGCCCCTGCTATGCTCCCAGCATCTGGGGTTTACTTTCAACCCTGAGGCTGGGGATTTCAGCGGCTGCTTTCTCTCTGCCTGTGCAAACTGACATCCCGGGCCACACCGGCTCCCTGCACTGCAGGGGCTTCTGGGAAGGGATACGTGAGTGCCGCTCACCTCTCTGGTTATCAGCCTTACCCTTCAGGTCACCAGGCAGGCCGCAGGTCACCAGCAGATGGGGGGTGGGGGGGGGTGGTCACGAATGTCTCCCGCCCCGTTATGGAAAACCTCCCTGAGAGAAGCAGAAGGAACCGCAGGCCTAGGCGCTGTAGCACCTCCCGCCGGTCCCCACAGCAGTTTAACCCCCTCTCCCTGTGCTGAGAAATAGCCTCTCGCCTTTTATTTTCAAACTTCAAAGATGACTTTTGAAATAAAGTTGCGGGGTTTTTTTCCTGATGAAATTCCAAAGGTTTTACACATGTGTGAAGGGAGGAGTTTGGCTTTTAAAATGTGTTTGCTCTGCCCCTTGGTCCCGTTAACTACAAAAGCTTTGTGACGGCTTTGACTTTGTTCTTTTAAATATCACACACCAGCCCACTGACCGCCCTATATTGAGCTGTTCCAGCCTCTCACCTCCCCCTCTCCCGTCTAATTTCGGTACAGCTGGCGCCTGGTGAGGTAAAATGGATTTTTAAAGGATTATTAGTATTGAAAGAAATCGTTCCCGTTAGGCCCTGTTCACAGTGCTTCAGCCGCTCCCACCGCACTCGCCAGTCTGGGCAGCGTGAGAGCCTCCGTGCATTGGCGTAGGGAGATCTCTGGTCATAGCCCAAAAGAATTGACCTTGTAAGAGCAAAGATAAGTTTGCGTCTGGGGCCCGGGGCACCCACGTATTTCTCACACGCTGTCATTCCGACTCATAGCAACCCCGTGCGATTCCCAGCCAAAGCATTTGGGGTGTGGATATCTGGGCCACTAAAGAATGCCCCGTGCTCTATTTTCTTTTTCTTTTTTTTTTTGCTGTGGTGGAGATAATTCTAGAACAGGGGTCAGCAAACTTTTGAGGTGAAACGACCATTCCCACCCCTCACAACAATTTACAAATGATTCTAAGCCGTAAGTATCTTTTCACAAACAAATGAAATCACCATTATCTGAACATATTCTTTGCCTTCTGTTGGTTTGTTTGTTTTTCTTCGGAGCCACATGTACGTCCAGAAAGAGCTGCAGATTGCTCAAGAGCCGCATTGTGCCGACCCCTGCTCTAGAATAATAAAGCCCCATAGGTCATCTGGAACATCTCTTACCAATAAAATAACTAGACTCCTGACATGTTTTCAGGAGACCCCCCACCCCACCCCACGCATCGAATTCATTCCAACTCCTGGTGGCCCTACGAGGCAGGAGGAGCGGGCACCGTGGGTCTCTGAGACCATCCCTCTCCTTGGCAGTTTCTCCTGGGGTGTGAGCTTTGAACTTCAGACCTTGAAGTTCGCAGTGTAACTCATAGCCGCTCTGCTACCAGGGCTCCCCAACTCTCCAAATTCAAATGGCTCCTTAGTGTGTAATTTCCCAACATAGCATAGGAACATGAAAGTGAAGGGTTTAGGGGTTAACCTTTAGGATGAATGATTCATTTTAAAAGAACACTGAAGTCATTTCTAAAGTTATTTATACATAAACTTGTCACTAAAATAAATTCCTCCACCTATTACATCACCGTTAATAATAAATTTAACGACAAATTCTCTTTATGCAAAAAGAATTGGGCCAAGACTCAAGGTTTCTGGTGGGATTTTTTTTTCCAGTTTAAATTGGGCTGCCAATATTCGCACCCCTTCCTGCTCCAACCCCAGGGTGTTCAAAATGCTGCCGTCAGCCTAGCTGGAGCATACACACTACTATAGAGCTGAGGAGAACAAGGTCCAGCTCACCCTTCTGGCCACCGTGAACTCGGCAGCCTCCTTCTCCTGCCAGGAAGTGAGGTCTGAAGAGGCCTTTTCTTCCGTTCCACCCCGCCTGAGCACTGGCTCTGCCGCGTCTCCTGCATCCACTTCTTCTGCAATGGCTTCCCCAGCAGGAGCACCCTCTGAGAGGTCCCAGTGCGTAACTTCCATTTCCGTTCTGGAAGTCGTTGATGCGGCCCCTGGCCGTCTCCGGGATGGTGTCTCTGTGGACAAGCGTGTGCTTTTGCAGGGCCCTCCACCTAACGTGGTGAGCACATGTCACACTGTGGCGCACTTCCCGCAACAGGCCTGCACATCCCCTGCCCCCCACAGCTTTCGTGCCGTGGGCTCACCCCCTCACAGGTCCTAGCTCAGAGCCATGGCCTCCTGCGGCACTCCACTCTGTGCCCAGACTCCTTTCCTCGGTCTCCACCCTGGCCAGGCACCTTTATTTTCTCAGACCCTCCTGACTGCAGCATCACTTCCACCAGCCCACTAGCCACCAGCCCACTGATGGGGGGCATTTAAAAAATAAACAGACCCTCAGGCCAAGAGGGCGCTGCATTGGTAGGAGACCAGCGAGGCTGAAATTCAGAAGGGTGAGGGTCTGGCCGAGCTTACTCATCGGCTGAACGCCCCCCTCAGGCATACCTGCCCAGAGAACTAGGATTTGGGCCATAGAAAAATCCAAGTATGTTGTCCTGGCTCCCAGACTGTTCACCAAGAGCAGAAACCAAGGATGCTTATTCTCAGCTACTACCAGAGCGGCACATGCCAGGTGTAAGGATGCAGCGCCCTCTATTTCCGCCTTCTCTGCGTTCTATCATGTCCGCTGACACTCCTCAGATTGAAAGTTAATGGGAAAGGGGGATATGTGCCTCACTTTCTGTTCTGGCGGGGAGCGGTGCTGTGTGCGGGGAGTCGCACCCATGTCTCCTGGCCACTGGGATTTTGCCGCAAGAACCTTGGAAGCTACCGTGTGTTTCCACAGCCTCTGGCATAGATGAAGTCATGGCTTGGTGCTTGTCCGGCAGCCTGGGTGCAATCAGGTTGAGGCCCGTCAGCAGGCTGACCACCCACCTCCGCTCCCCCACCCCACCCCACCCTACAAACACCACACACAATCTGAGACCTAAACAAGCCAAACGAAACCCTGGTGCTTTCAAAGGATGTCTGTGAAAGACGACTTGGGAACCTTAACAATCATTTTCCCTGCAGCCTCTGAGCCCCTGGCACCCACCACCTTGCATTGTCTAGCTGTATGGCTGCTCCGGACCGTGGGTCCACACTCCCTCTCAGGCCTCCGATCAGACTGTTTTTTCCACCGACACAGTGCAGGATTATGTAGTAGTCAGGAGGCCCCTATTCCACGCCCGATTCTGTTACTGGTCCACTGGGTAGCATTAAGCACACAGTAGACCTCTCTGTGCTCCTATGAAGTCATGGCGAAACTGGAGTAAGTGCTGCCTCGTACAGCCATGAGCTGCAGCTAGGAAGAGTGGACTGATGGGCGCGGCGCCCTCGAGTTACAAGGCACTGCAGGTGTTCACTCTGGGGTTCATGTGTGCGTGTGTGTAATAATCTGCACGAGGGCTGGTTGTACCATGACATGTATTTCTTTAAATACTTCTTTCCATTGTCGAGGGGTGTAAAGAGCTTGGCTTTCGGAGCTAAACAGTTAAGAGTACAAATATTGCCTTCCCTCTGGCGAACAGCATGGCTCCCTCGTCTCTCACAGCCACCGAACAAGGCAATCCTGGGTACCGTGCAGGGCATAACAACACGGGACGTGTCTAGCGTGGTGCTTGGCACAGAATCAAAGTCTTTTGCTGGGTGCCAGCGGCGGCCATGCTACAGTACTACCTGTCCCTGTGATGCTTAGCCTCCCGGGGAAGGAAGAGTCCTGTGTGTGTGAAAAGTCTTTGCTTTACAGCTCCAGGCCATGTAGGCCTCACCCAAGCACCATGTTGGCATCAAGCCCCAAGCAGTGTGTCTCTGGCATTACTGAAGGCTTGGGGCCAGGGTTTAGCATTTTTAACAAGCACCCCGAGCTAGCCTGTGGTACTTGGAAGTTGGAGACTCCGTAGTTTAGAGAGAAGGGCTACTTTTCTTCTGGAATGTGGGGGCCAGCTTCAAGGTCAATGCTGAGCAGTCTTTGCGGTCTTCCCCTCCTCCCTCCCTCCCCTGGCCCACCAGCGCGCCCACAGTTTTGCCACTTGTCCTCTGAGGGCTGAAATCGTCAGCTCCTCTCAGCCATCTTCAGGGATGGGCACCTCCTGCCCCGGGGGGTCCTGCCTTCACTGTGTAGTTGCCCTGTGGACAATGGCTTCTTCTGCCATTTGGGGTTCTGCCTTAGCCTGTGTGGCTCCGACTTAAAAGTGCTCTTCGATTTCCCTGCCTGTCTCAGCTGCAGTCTCGTGGCATCTACCTCAGCTGCTCCAGAGGGTCCTGGCTGACTCTTCGAGGAGACCCTAGGAGTTCCCCAGATGCCACTAGAAACACAGCCCGGTGCCTCTAAATCGGACAAAACCCACCTAGATGCTTTGGCTCAGTGTGACTCTGCCTGAGGACCCCCCGGCCCCCAAGGTCGGGAATGCACCTTCCCACTGGGGCAGGCCCAGGGTGGAGGGCGCACAGGGTTCTGGGAAAGCCCAGCCGAGACACAGGCAGCCTGGGCTCCGGCTCAGTCTCTTCCCCTCCTTGCCGGATATCCCTATGGAAGGCAAGGCTTCTCAGTGCTTCCCTTGGGAGAACGCAGGCATTCCACAAAATAAGCAACCGAAAGTAGCCCTCTGGCTCGGCCCCTCCTGCCTCCTCCTCCTTGCTTGTCCTCAGAGGCCCCTTCAGCTCAGAGCCGCGCCTGCCCTTTTCCTGGCCGTCCCATGTGTCATGGCAGCCGCAGCCTCGACCTCTTTCTTTCTGAGTCCACCCCACGTGAGGAGGTGGAGCCCCAACGCAGCTAATGTCAGATCTAGACTGGGTCTCATTCCCGAAGCCCAGCATATGAAGGCCTGTGGAGTAAGTGAGTTAGTAAGACAGACAGACAGACCGGGCCATGTGAGTTTCATGCATTCAGGACATGGATGCTGAGGACAACGAAGGGAGGCAGGGGCTAGAGTCCAGAAAGGTCTCTGAGTAGAAGGGAGGGGCGGGCACTCTACTGCACTGGGAAAGACTGTGGGTTCTGGAGGCCCCAGGGATCAGCCCGCCTCAGCCTCGTGCTAGCTTTCCACTTTCTTCCTGGTCATCCCACTGTGCTCTTTCTTTCTTGGTAAAATGGGAACCACCTGCCTGCCTGCACAGAAGAGCCCCCGTGGCATCGTGGTTATGCCTGGGGCTAGGTTATGCCAACCTGCTAGCTGCAAGGTTGGCACTTCGAAACCACCAGGAGAAAGATGGGCATCTTCTACTCCCAAAAAGAGTTCATCTCAGAAACTCACAGGAGCAGGTCTGCCCTGCCTTACAGGGTCGCTATGGGTTGGCACCGACTCGATGGCAGTGAGTTTGGGTTCAAGGGGCACCGACATGCAGACCTACGTGACTGGGGGTTGCTATGAGGATGTGTCAGTCAGAAGCACACAAAGCTCCTCGGGTGGGGCCTGGCACAGGATCAGGGTTTGATAACTGATCTGGTACATCACTAGTGTCTTCATTGGGGAGAAAAGGCCTGGGGACGTCTCCCTCACTGCCCCCAGACTCCTAGAAGGGAGAGCTGTTCACTGGGGTTGGGGACACAGAGGGGACATAGGCCTGTCCTTTCCCCCTGAGCCTTGGAGAAGGAGGGTCCTGGGCAACAAGGCCCTGCTGCCCCCTCCTGCCATGGTTTTGTGGAGTGGCCCTGGGGGGGGGTGGGGCAGGTCTGCAGGCTCGGGGCTCTTCAGGGAGTGCCATCTACTGTCTTCGAATCACACCGCTGCTTGGGAGTCATTTGCATAGAGCCCCAAGTTTGTAATTAAAACAATTGAGAAACAATATTCACTATAAAAAAAAAGAATAGCTGAACAGGAAGTCTCTTTGAAGCAGATGTTGTGCTGTGAGCCATGTAGAAATATTATTTTATCATCCACCCAGCAGCGTTATCTCAAGACTTGGGAAAAACGAAAGGGGAGCATCTTTTCTACTAACCCAGCAAGTTTTTCTTTTTCTTTTCTTTTCTTTCTTTTTTTTTTTTAAGTTCCTAATATCATTTCACAGTTAAAGGTGACAGCAATATCTTTAATGTTTCTCTATTGGATTAATAACGTTTAATGTTCAAAGCAATAAAGTGAAATGCTTTTGTGAGGGTCCTTTGTGTCACTGATGGAAAATTCAAGGAAGGAAAAGACCACACACACAAAGTAATAGATGTCGGGCGCCATCAACTCAAAACAGGAGGCTGGGTGTGGAGGTGGGATCTTGGAGCGGCTGGGTGTGCGGGGCACCTCGCCCGGCCGGGCCCACTCACCCCAGGAGAAGGATTAGTGCTTGTGGCAGAGGGAGAGCAGGAGCCCGCGCCCACTCTGCCAGCCATTCATCTCCACCCAGCAGCAGAATATGACAATGTTAGCATTTTTCATTTCCCTGACGTTACCATTAATAAAGCGATGATCCAAAAGGGGCTTTGCTGAGTCTGTTCTTTATGCTGCCATCACTCACGACGAGATCATTTCACACAGGATCGTTTTAAAATTAAATGACGATAAAAACGCTCTGCTGTTCTGTGTTCACCAGTTCATAGAAGTCTATCAAGTCATTAATGTGTCATGACAAACTGCTCGATGGATACAAGAGTAATTAATTATTTGAATAAATAACAAGTTGAACTGGGGGCTTTGAACCACCGTGACATGTGCATCCCATTAAGGGCGCCTTGGAACTTGTTCAGGGCACTGGTATGAAGAGTTAAAATGCAGGCCAGGGTCTGGGAAATGAGGAAAAACAATTCCGTAAATGCAGGGTAATGTTTTTGCAGGCGGGGAAGCCAGAGTGTCACTCCTGTGAGCCCACACCGAGCTCCGTGTTAGAAGTTCCCCAGCAACGGCCACTTCGAGACACTATTCGATCAGTGCTGATTTCAGAGAACAATTAGACAGATTCTTATCCTCACCATTAATCTCTGCATATTTTTCAAGATAATTACAGCAATTATTATTTAGATGTCCCTTTTATATGCCCATTGTAAAAAGGCACAAGTGCTTATTGTATCGCATAGTTCAAAGAACCTTGGATTACAATTCTCTGTCATCTCGGCACGCATCACTTCCAGTCGTGTTGTCTCCGAAAGCTCCTCGGCTCTAGAGACGAGAGGCGTGCTAGCAGGCTCTCTTATTCAGCTTTAAGGTTGAGCTTCAACAGCAGGCAGCGGGGATGGCTGAATGGTTCATTCGTTGGGCTCTGCCGGCATCCTGTCAGGTGGCAGGAGATGTACATGGCAGGTACAGTCAGAGACGGGCGGCAGCCCCACACCTGTTCCCCCGAAAGGCTTACAAAGCGAGCTAACAACCAGTATTTAGAGGTTACATTTGTGTGTGTGGCATGCCCTTTAAAGGTTAATGTGGAATCTGAACTCTGGTCACTTCTGACATTGAACGTCGTAGACAAGGCCCGCAGATGGAAGGGAGCCCACATTCCGGAGAACTTGCACGGCCTCGTGGATGGCAGGTCACTGAGCCGCTCTGTCTCAGCTGCCCCCTTCCCCTCGCCTTGTCCATTGAGGCCGAGTGTGAGGTCACGGTCTTTGCTGCCCTTCAGAGAAGCTGTCCCCCACGGAGTGTCCCTGAAAACTGCCCCTCGGGAACAGTGTCTGTGTGCGTGCATCTGGGTGTGTGCACCTGGCTCTGTGGTTTGCCATCTAATCTCTTTCGACTCATAGCAACCCTGTAGGACAGTCCATCCGCCCCCTAGAATGTTCTAGCCTGCCCTCTTCGCAGGAGCAGGCCTCCACAGAGCTGAGTGGATTCCAACTGCCCTCTGATCAGTGAGCAGCCAGCCCCCAACTGTGACACCGCAGGGCTCCTTGATGACCACTCCACCCTGACCCAATTATGCACCTCAATTCTCTGTTCTCCAGCCATTCCAAGTCTCTACTGTGGGGCCCATCAGGGGCAGTCTGCCTGAACTGGACCCCACAAGTCTAGCCACCAGAGAGCTCAGATGGCCAGCCATCTGCCTTTGAACGGGGAAGCCAGTACTGGGGCTTTTTTAATAGAGTGGGGAAAACATAAGACATAGAAATACCTGTTAGTCTCTTCAGGCGAGTAAGTCATGTTAGTAAGTGGTGGCCTGGTCTGAACGCACATGGGCAATGCAACCTCCTATCAGTTCAGCTGTTCTGTCAGTGCCTGTCAGACCTCTCAGAGCAGGTCCCTTTATTGGGCCCATACTTGTCTATCACTGGGACTGGTCGTAGCTGGAGGCGGGAAATGGATGGAGCCTGGGACCCCTTCAAGTGGTTCCTCTCGAGGTGGCTGGCCCCAAGGACTCCCCCCTCTCCCCTCCCCCCATGGTCCAGGCCTCTGTCCTGAAGCTTTCTTTCATCCTGGGTTCTCTGGTTCACTCAGGCCTGCGCCCACTAATCTTAGTGGACCTGATCTTGGGGGGCCTGCTCCCACTGATCAAGGTCTAAAGATCTTGGTGCTGTGTGCTATCAAAATGTCACCATTTGTACACACAC
>NW_022103919.1:1298758-1302481 GCF_000313985.2 Echinops telfairi
CTCGTTTTACCTCACCTGCTTTACCAAGCATGAGCTCCCTCCCCACCCCCGCCCCCCAGACTGGTCTCTCTGAAGAGCGCTGGTGGTGTAGTGGTTACCTGTTGCCCTGCGATCCACAAAGCCTGCAGTTCGAAACCACCAGCCACTCTGCAGGAAAAAGACAGGGCTCTCTACGCCTTTAAACAGTTTACAGTCTTGGAAATTCACAGGGGCAGTTCTACCCTGTCCTATATGATGCCCATGATATATTTATTTATTCACATGCACTTTAGAAAGCTTTTGACGGAAGTCTAGTCTATAATTAAATGAATCTGGTTTTTGTGATGTGATCATTTCTCTTAAAAGTTGTATGTCAGCCTTCGCTAAACAGAATAGCCCTGTCTCTGGCTTTTGTGGGAAGTTGCATTTGATTGAAGTCATGTTAACTTGCATCACCTTTCCTGGGACTGTGGTGAGAAGAATGTGTGAGGGGGCCACTGGGCATTCGTTTTATCCTCTCCCCCATCCCACACCTCTTAGTAATAAGCACATCTTGAGCAACTTACTGCTTGCTTAGTCCCTCTGCCTCCCCTCATTTTCAAATGCATACATTTATTTCTTGGGCCACTGGACATTGCTTTAGGCCTGCTCCTTTCCTCAGGAGAAAGATTGGCTTTGTACCCCCATAAAGAGTACACTGTCACAAACTCACAAGGGCAGTTGTCCCCTCTCCCATTGGGCCGATAGGAGTCGGCTTTAGCCCCATGGCGGTGGGAAAGAAGAGATTCCCTTCCTGCAGCGTTTTCCAGAGTGTGTAACTGATATCTTCACCCATGGCTTCCCTGTTACTGAGCCACATCCCACCCTGAGGCCTAAGCAGGAGGAGCCCTCTGCTGCCCTCCTTCAGCCACACTTGGCCTCTCGGGGTAAAGAACTCTTCAAGGGCAAAGGGAATACTCACCTGGGCTCCACCCCTCCACCTCCTCTATCACGTTCTGTGGTGCCTGGAGCTACCAAAGTTGTAGCTGGGATGACCCTAAGCCCACAATCAGGGCCTCTGCTGGCCTCTTCTGTGGGCATTTCCTCCCGAAGGCACAAGACACTGCTGGGGTTTGAACTCCTGAGTCTAAGGTGGCCAAGAGACGACAGCCTAGAAAGTCCAAGTGCATGTTTGGGAGGGTCCCGGTAGTACAGGACAAGGTCTGGGGGAGGAGTAGGCTAGGATTCTCTTCCTAGGCCATTGTGGATCACCAAGGCATCCAGGGATTCTGACTTTGAACCTGGTCTTCCAGGTAGTTATGAAGTATATTCAAGATAGAAAAATAAAAATATTTTATTACATAATTATTTAAGTATTTGAGTCTACAACTTTTTAATATTTAGACGTAGTAGGTGGCGACTGCTTGAACACTTTCTCTGGGTGCCAGTGTTAGGGACAGGGCGAGTAACTCTAGGGGGTACCTTCCAGCCTTCATTTGACGCACCCGCATGTTTGATACAGTTACTGCATCCTTTGCCCTACATAAAAACATCTTACCGATGACCCAACCGAATACCCAGATTATAGAGCAATGTCAGTCACTGATATCACATGCAAGTGCAATTTTGATGAAGATCATTCAACAATGGTTATAGCAGCACATTGACAGGGAGCTGGCAGAGGTACAGGCAAGATTCGGAAGAGGACGTGGAACAAGGAATATCGTTGCTGACGTCAGGTGGTCTTGGCTAAAAGCAGAGAATACCAGAAAGATGTTTACTTTTGTTGTATTGATGATGCCAAGGTATTCAGCTGTGTAGATCGTAACAAACCATGGATAGCTTGAGAAGAGGGGAAATTCCAGAACACTTGTGCTCATGCAGAACCTGCACATGGATCAAGAGGCAGTCGGGTGAACAGCACAAGGGAATACTGCATACCTTAAAGTCAGGAAAGGTGTGTGACAGAGTTGAACCTTGTGCCAGACTTATTCAATCGATATGCTGAGAAAAGAATCAGAGAAGCTGGCTTATATGACGAAGACCGTGGCATCAGGGTTAGAGGAAGGCTTATTAACAACCTGCGATATGCAGGTGACACAACCTTGCTTGCTGACAGGGAGGAAGACCAGAAGCACAGTGACGAATCGCAGCCTTCAGTATGGATTACAACTCAATGTAAAGGAGACCAAAACCCTCCCAACGGAACCAATAGGCAGCATCATGATAAGTAGCGAAAAGATTGAAGTCGTCCAAGGTTTTGTCTTGCTTGGATCCATAATCAATGCTCACAGAAGCAGCCGTCCAGAGAATCGAAAGCACAGTTCATTAGGTAAATCTGCTGCACAAGACCTCTCTGGAGTATTGGAAAGCCGGGATGTTCCTTTGGGGGCTCGGGTGACCTCCTATGCATGTGAAGCTGAACATTGGGTCAAGAAGCCCAGCGACGAAGTGATGTGTTGGAATTGTGGAGCTGGAGCAGGAGACTGCGAGCCCCCTGGACTGCTGAGAAGAAGCACGACCACCGTGCTCCTCAGAGGCAGGACAGTGAGCCGACTTCCGTCCCTACTTGGGACGTGCTGTCAGAAGAGACCAGCCCCTGGAGAGGTAGAAGAGGAGCGAGAAGGAGGAAGGCCCTCAATGAGATGGATTGACAGGGTGGCTGGTGGTTTCAGACTGCTGACCTTCTGGTGAGCAGCCCAACACATAACCCCACTAGGCCACCAGGACTGCTACATGCATCGAGACATGCATGTAAATGTACATGTCTGGACAGAAAGGGGACATGTGACCATAGCTTCTTATACTTCCATATGAAGACCTTCAGTGTTGAGCTAACCTCATATCATAAGTTACCTTCTCTTCTCAGTGACTCTTGTTAGCTTCGCTTGATCAACCTGAACATTAAATGCTCGCATTCCTCGGTGCCTGCCTCTCCTCTCACTGTGTTTCCTTCCCAGAATGCCTCATCTTCTCCTGTGACCCAGTCATCACCAGACTGGTAACTCCCCAGCCTCACTGGTCTGGGAAGCCTGAGCAACCAGTTCATTCCTGGCCGTGATGTCCCACCCGTGGCGATCAGTTTCTTCCCCTGGTTGCCTCTCAGGCCTCTTCAACCCACCAGCTCAGGCCAGACGGACACACCAGCTTCTCCCTCTGTTTCTGCTCCACTACCCCCCTGCCATTCTCCCAGTTGTTTTTGCCAAGAGCCTGGAATCACTCTTGAATCTTCCTCCTCCTCCCCGCTCCAAACCTAGTCACCGGGTCTCTTGATCCTTCCATCTAAATAGCCCTCAGGTCGGTTCCTTTGCCCTCACTCTTCACGTTACTGACTCAAGACACCAGTGCCTCTCACCTGATTTCCCTCCCCTGGCGCCGGCCTCGAACCTTGTTCCCTTCAGAGGTTTCTAAGGGAAGCCATTTCTACAACGTAAATCTGGTTATGTTTTCTCCAGCTCAGAAGCCCTTCAGTGCCCCTCCTGATGATGTCCAGGCATTGGCCGCGCTAATCAAGGCTCCCTAGGCTCTGGCCCCGGGTTGTCTCCCAGCCTTATTTCTACCTAGACTGAGGCTGATCTACAGGTGCTGGAAGTGAAGTCCGGGCACAAACTGCAGAGCAGTTAATTCTACTGTAATGTCATTTTTATTAAAACCACAAATATAACAAATATATACAAAATAAAAACCTACGTTTCTATACCTGCATTCACGTATGTAAATGTATAGGAAATTGGCTGGGACCAGGGCTGCCCTGATGAGGACACT
>NW_022103919.1:1303892-1306306 GCF_000313985.2 Echinops telfairi
AGGGCATGTTAAGCCCATGTGAGCTGAACTTGACCTGTAACCCCAGAGATGGCAAAAGCGAGCTTTGGTCTGGGGGACTCAACGAGCTAGCCCTCAGCAAGCCTGGCTCCACACCCCTGCAAGCCTTCTGGCTGGGACTCACGGGCAACCCAGGGGGTGGGTAACTTCAGGTAGACACACGTCCCTTTTCACTTTGAACCATGTAAAAGAACAAGCGGACCTACCGTGGGAAGGGACTTTCCTCTAGTGCGTCACACAGAGAGCACGCTGCTAGCAGTTACCGAGCAGGTAGCTTGTACCCTGGACTGCTTGTACCCTGGACGTGTTACGTTCTTGTCTCATTTCAACTCCCGAGCAATCCCAGGAGCCACGCTATTCCCGGAGAGCCTGCCGTGGGCAAGACCCCCATCCCATCCCATCTCCTGCTTCCTGTCAGCAGTGGACAGTGCAGGCCTGAGTAGCCTTATTGTTTTGTTTGTTTGCTTGTTTTTTTATTAAAAGATCATTTTATTGGGGGCTCTTACAGCTCTTATAACAACCCATACATCAATTGTATCATGCATATTTGTACATATGTTGTCATTATTTTTTAAACATTTACTGTCTATGGAGCCCTTGGTATCAGCTTCTCTTTTTTCCCTCCCCACTGACCCCTTGATAAATTATTACTATTTTCATGTATTTACACCAACTGCTGTCTCCCTTCCATTCCCTCACAGTTTCTGTTGTTCGTCCCTGATGGTGGTGGGGGGTGTGGTTATGTGTCCAATTGTGATTGGTTCCCCCTTCCCCTCCTCTCCCTACCTTCCCCCTACCCTCCTGGTATTGCTACTCCATTCCTGTTCCTGGGTTCCCTGTGTGTCGTGAGCTCTTACCTGTACCTGTGCACATGCCCTGGTCTAGCCCGCAGTGACAGGCAGGCCTGGGGTCATGATAGTGGGGGATGAGGAAGCCTCAAGGAACCAAAGGAATATTGTGTGCTTCATCGGAGCTATACTGTGTCCTGGTTGACTCATTTTTTCCTTGTGACCCCTCTGAGAGGGGATGTCCCCATTGTCTACAGGTGGGTTTGGGGTCTCTGCTCCAACCCCCCTCGTTTTCAACAATATGGATTTTTTTGTTTGTTTGCTTGTTTTGGGTCTTCTGATACCTGTTTGCTGATCCCGTTGACACCCCATGATCGCACAGGCTGGTGTGCTTCTTCCATGTGGGCTTGTTGTTTCTCTGCTAGATGGCCGCTTGTTTAACTTCAAGTCTTTAAGACCCCAGACGCTGTATCTTTTGATAGCCAAGCACCATCAGCTTTCTTCACCACATTAGCTTATGCACCCATTTTTGTCTTCAGCCATTGTGCTGAGAGGGTGAGCATCACAGAATGTCACGTTGTTAGAACAAAGTGTTCTTGCATTGAGGCAGGGCTTGAGCAGAGGCCTGAAGTCCATCCAGTACCTCAGTGTATTGCCATATAAATATATGTACATAGGCCAATACCTCTGTTTTCATGAATCATTGTATTTACATATGGACACACCTATGCTTATTCCTCTATCCATAGCTTTGCTTCCTAGCTCTTTCCTCTGATTCCTTTTACCTTCCTCCTGCCCCAGCATCACGCTCGCCTTTCTTCTGCCTCTCAGTACTTCCTCTCAGCTAGACTGCTGTTCCCGCAGAGTAGCCTTGTGACCACTGAAAATGTGACCGGAGGTGAAATCACCTGCTGAGAACCCTGCTTGAATACGTGGCCAAGCCTAGTGGCGTGGTGCTTCCGGGCCATCTGACCTCAGGGCAGGGTTCCCCAACCTCTTGGCTGCCTCCCATGGGTGGAACTGGGGGTGTGGGGCAGGGGGTAGGGGTGGGTAAGCACTGTGGCTTCTGAATAACATGGCAAAACAGATGGCCCCGGGGATCTAGCCAGGGTTGTTGGGCTCGTGTAAGCTCAATTGGAATGTCGCTGAGAAGACAGCTCTGGGGGTGTCGGCAAACACCTTCCAAGGAATCCCCCCAATTCGAATTTGCCAGAAAAGCCGGGCCGACTCTGTGACTTGGTTTGTAAATGCGTTTTGAGATGTGGCCGCGTGGTCTTGAGTCGTTGGCCTTCTTCCGCATCACAAATTAAAAAGGATGGTTGGAGTGTAGCAGGAAAGGGGAGGCCAGGGGCCAGGGGTCCCTGCCGAATGACAGCTCTGAGCCCCGGGCAGGCACACGGAATTAAAGACCTCCCACCACTCCAACTGCATTTAATTTTATTCTGAAATTTTCTACCTGCCAATAAGCCACGTGGCCCACCATCCTCTCCTAGAGTACTTTTTGTTTGTTTGTTTGCTTTTTTAATTATTTTATTGGGGGCTCGTACAATTCTTATCACAGTCCATACATACATCCATTGAGTCAAGCACATTTGTACATTTGTTGCC
>NW_022103919.1:1307215-1308662 GCF_000313985.2 Echinops telfairi
ATTGCCTTGGCAAGTGAAATTATAGTTCCCAGGCGAAGGGAGGACACAAGAGCTATAATCTCCTCCTGTTGCCAGGCAAAGTTCTCCAGACTCATGGCTGAGCTGTCTGCACAAGCAGGAATCCAATTTTATGTCCAAACAAGTGCAGCATGCAAATTGGACTGCTTCCCTAAGAACAGCAGAGGCAGGTACTCAGGTCACTTGGCAGCCTTCCCCCCACTTTCTTCTTTAAAATAGGGGGTGGGATTAATACAGCAGCGGATTAGAGCTTTATTTGTTTAAACCGTGCAGGATCTGTAAGCATTCACAATCCTCTTGACTTGTAGTGCCTGATTGTCAAAAGAACAGCTGAAAGAGCTCATTGTTTCCTGGGTTTTTTCTTTAATGTATTTTCCAAACAGTCTGGTGACAGGCCTGACACACTGATTCCTATGTACTCGCACTTCAGTTTGGGATTACAGCATTAATAACAGAGTTCCGTGCATCATGCCATTTTTAAGCATGATCGTTATGATAAAGGGCATATACTTAATTACAGGCCTGCTTAATTACAGCTCTGTTGAAGCTCGTTTGTTTAGGAGAATGCTAATTGCGCTACGGAGCCCACAGCACATCCTTGCTTTCATCTGCTCTATGTTGTCCGTTGCCACGTATCAGCGTTTTGTTAAAATCGTCACCAAAAGAAGAACGGCCTGACCTGGTACTGAGAGCAGCTGTACCTGGCCGGCCAACGGCCCATGGTCAGAGCTCGGGCTCGCTGAGCACCACTCACCTGTGTACTGGGGGAGTGGGGGGGCAATCTTCCTTGCCCTGGTCCTAAATTTTCATGTCTCATAGCAACCCATTCTGCAGATAAGGGAACCTAGGCTCAGAGAGGGAGGTGGCCGATGGACATTCATCGCCTGCTGAGTGGGAATTAAAGCTCAGCTCTAATCAACTCCTGGGCCTTTCCTTTCCCCGCCACACCCCACTGCCACGCTGCCCTGCTGCCACTGCCAGCCCCGGGTCTGAAGCCTGGCTCATTTCTGGGAGCAAGCTGCATAAATCCCTAAGCCCCACTTGCCTTAGCACCAACGTGTGTGTGTGTGTGTGTGTGTGTGTGTGTGTGTGTCTGACAGTCTGCATGATCATGTCAACTTCTACGTGCACAGTCTGATGACACTGTTGACGCGCCTTGGATGCATTCCTGTTCTCGCATTCATGCTCGACACGGTACCACCACCAATCTTCAACCCACTGCCCGCTGAGCTTCCCAGCTAGTCTTGTGAGTTGGCATTGTCGATTTGATCTCGAAGAGATCATTCTTTACAAAGAGCGCTGCAAGCAGACATATTTTACTAAGGAAAAGGATCTGGGTTTGGGCTCAACAAAAGACGTCAAACCAAAAAAACCCTCGCTACCATGGAGTTGATGCCCACTCATACTGACCCTATAGGACAGAGTAGAA
>NW_022103919.1:1309364-1311493 GCF_000313985.2 Echinops telfairi
GATAACAGAGGATTTGTCCCAAATTTCTTTTCTTTTTAGACTCAATACGAAATCGCACCGTCTCTCGGCTGTCAAAGAGGAGTGGGGACAAAATACAGGCGCTGCTAGGAAAACGAAGCAGAGAAGGAAACGTAGCCACCCCGTGAGAAGCCAGGATGGAAACGATTTCTAAACAACCTCTTTGGGAACATGTGAAACACGCGTGCCGCTGATGTCAACAACTGTTTGTTGAACCCCGAGATATTGTGAGACACGGAAAGGCTTCCCAGGCAACCAGAGTGGAAACAGATGTTGTCGAAGGGGACGGAGCAGCCCACAGATCAGCTTTCTACCCAGCACACCTCCACCACTTCCCCAGCAAGTTGGCTGTTGGCCTGGGCCCTTGTCGCCCCTCCTTTTGTTCTCCTTCCTGCTGGAGCAGAGTCGGCCCTGTATCTCCCCTGGAGGAGAAGACAGCCTCCCCTGCACATGGCCGATCCAATCCCTCTTGCTGTGACAGCTCTGGATACATTGGAGCCTCTCATCTGACACTTCACTGTCTTCTCTCCCCTGGACCAGGTCCCTTCTCCTGCTTTACTTACCCTGTATCGGGCACAGTGCTGAGCTCTTGGGGGTGCAGCATGATGGGGGATGATAAACAGAAGGCTGGATCTTACCTTCCGGGAGCATCCAGCCGGTGGCCTCTCCTTTTGCTCATGTGTTCTTCTCCACCAAGGTCCCCATGCCAGCCGGGGCTCTCCACTGGGATTCCCTTTAGTCTACCCTGGATGACCCTCTGCGAACACAGTCGTGGCAGTGAACACTGCACTCGAGCTCAGAGAAGCTTACCCTGCACCCCAGGACTGGCTCCTCTAGCTTTGCTGTGGTACCTCCCTCACCCAGGGTGCTTCCAGGTCAGATCACATTATTGGATTATCCAACTACCACTTCAAAGGCTTTGTATCTTCTTTTATCCACGTATCTTTCATTTCATCTAATATAGTACATGTTTTGAACCTAGAACACAGGGCTTTATGTTGGCCTCTAATAAATTCCATGTGTCAAACGTAGCCCCCGGCCCCAACTTGGTGAGATCTATATTGGATTCCACTCATCATCCAGCTTGTAGACGGCCCTCCAAGCTCTCCATCAGCCAGGCAGTCAGTTACCTGTCACACGTGCTTCCCAGGTCTTCCTGTGCGTCCTTTGATAAAGTCCTGGGAACCTCCAGAGAGGCCTCCCCGAGTCAACATCAATGTGCTGAACATCTTCCTGAGCATCTCGTCCATTCACTCACGAGGTCACCTGATCGCCATGACTCAGCCATTATTGACCCATCTCGTCCATGTGGATAGTGTGAGAAATTCTGTCAAATGTCTTCTGTCTACTATAATCTTGGTTATACCACCGCTTTTTAGAATAAATAAAAATGTAGTCGGAAGATTATCTGTGTGGAAAACGCTTACGGACTCCTGGTGATTCCTGCTCCATTTTAAGCTGTTGAAGAATAGCTCGTCCATCATGAGAAAACCCTGCCTCCCTAGACTTCAGTCCATCCACGCATCTCTCTTTCCCCTGAATTTGTGCAAACCTGTTTTCTACGCACACAACTGGGCCCAGCATCCGATCAAGAATCTTATCCCTGGGTTCTATCACTCACTTCACCAGAAACCACCTTCACGTGGCTGGGCTTCGGACTGCAAGGGTTCTCTCCATCATCCCTCTGCTGCTAAGCGTGGTCAGGAGGGCCAGGTCGCTGGACCAGGTCCTGAAGTCCACCCTCGGCGCTGTCACTTGCGTCTCAATCTCAGGAGTGCAACTTTCCTTATGTTCTCCAGAGGGACTGGAGTGCCCCCATGATGATTTCTCTTTGAGTCTGCCCTCCTTTAGCCTCCTCTCGAAGTTTCCCGATGCAGAGGTGACCTGGGGGGCTACCCACTGGATTGGGGTCTTGGTAGACCACTCTATCACCTTCTGAAAACACGCGTTCCCCAAATGTTCATTGACAAGGAGAGAGCAGTAACTGTCCACTGTGAGAGGGTGTTGTCCACCAAATCTTCTCAGAAGCCCCAACCACCAATGAGATCTTTCACACAGCAGAGGCAGGAAGAGTCGTGAAGAATCGATGGCTTCCCAGCGTGTGTGTGTGT
>NW_022103919.1:1312833-1330652 GCF_000313985.2 Echinops telfairi
CCCGCCCCACTTAGGACTAAAGATATTGTCCACCACTACCTTCCAGAGAGGTCTCCGCATTAGAAGTCGTTCAGGGAAGCAAAGGGTGTCATACCCCAGTGAACTCAGGCACCCGGGCTTCCATTCTGCTCTTCACTTCTTCTGAAAGCCACAATTTTCCAGAAAGCCACCATCCTCCAGGAAGTCCCTGGGTGAGGCCAACAGGGAAGCACTTAGCTACTCACTGTGAGTTTGGAGGCTCTCCAATACCTGGAGGCACCTAGGAAGAAAGGGCTGGCAGTCTGCTTGCGAACAATCTTCCACTGAACACCCTGTAATGCACACCTCTTCTCTGACACACCGAGGCACCTGAGTGAGAATGAAGAGCACCTGGTTTGGTTGTATTATCACCTGCAGGATGGGATTCCCACCACTGATGACTGGCCTCTAGGGACCCGGCGTAAGTAGCCGGGACCAGCTTGGCCAAGGTTGGCTTTGCTCATTCCTGATGTGGCTCAGACCTAGGGCACAGCCTCGTGGCCTAGAGAGTTACATGTTGGGCTGCTAACCTCAAGGTTGGCAGTTTGAAACCACCAGCCGCTCGGAGGCAGAAAGACAAGGCTTTCTACTCCTGTGAAGAGTTGCAGTCGTGGACACCCACAGGGGCCATTCTACTCTGCCCTAGAGGGGCACTGTGATTCAGAACTGACTTCACAGCAGGGACTTTTGACCAGAAGCAGCCAGACACCAAGAGGCATGTCTGCCCATCTTAGGAGCCAATGCTCTGCCTTGTGTCTTGTCAAACATGACCCACGCTCCAAGGTGCTGGGGCCCCACCATGGAGGGTGGCATCAGGCCTGGCTCTCATATCATCCTTAATTGAAGGCGTTCGTCCCAGCAAGCGCAGAGCAGAGCCACACTCTGGCTGTGCCCACACTGTGCCCTGGATGAGGGTGACCAGAGGACACCTTTGGGGGCGGGAAGGGGTTGTGAAAGTGGAAGATGATTTGTTGTTTTCCCACATCACGTGGCTATCCCATCGGACCCCTGGCTGGTCACATGATTTCATCTGTAGCGTCCCCCGCCCTTTGTCCCATGTTTCCTGTTTAGACCACGCAGGCCGGTGAGCCCTGGGGGCCACCGTGAAGCTCCAGGGCTGAGTGAATGAGTCCAAAGCACGGCCCCTGCAGCCCCCAGCCCGAAGCCCTGCTGGCTAGGCAGGTGCTTCAAACACCGGCTAGCTCTCAGCCACTCAGAGTGAACAGTGCCCCCTGGATCTGAAGTCAGGGCTGAGATCAAACCCAATCTGTGTGACTCCATACTCCTCCCTTCGAGGTCGAATTGCCCCCGTAGACCAGACTAACTTAGCTCTGCTCTTAACTGCCATCAAGGCTACCATGACTCAGAGTGACCCCATGCCAGTCCTGTGCCAACCCGTGATCAGTTGTGGATAGGACTACAGCGAACCCTCGCCACTTCGCGCTTCGACTTCCGCGGCTTCACTCTATCGCGGTTTTTGTGTAACAGCGCATGCTCTGTCATTACTGCCACTGATTGGCTCATACTGTACACGCTTGATGCCATAAGTAACATAATAAATAATAAATGATAATTGTAACGTCCAAAATGTTTTACTGTATTTTCCCTTTTTCGTTTAATAAATTGGGTAATACGAGTGTAATGGTGACTAAAGGGTGTTTTTTCAAGTCCTCTATGCTCTAACTACAAAAATACTTGATTTACAAATAAGGAATCCTACTTCGCGGAATTTCATTTATCACGGTAGGGTCTAGAACCGATTAACCGCGATAAACGAGGGTTCACTGTATTGTCAACCATAGAGTTTTCATTGGCTGATTTTTGGAAGCAGGTCACCAGGCCTTTCTTCCTAGCCTGTCTTAGTCCCCACTGAAACCTGTTCAGTTTCACGGCAAGTCTCCAGGGACAGACAGTGGTGTTTGCACGTGACAGACATTGTCCAGGAATCAAACCTGGGTCTCCTATGTGAAAGGCAAGAATCCTACCACAGAACCACTGCTCCTACATCTAGCTTTGGCTAAGAGACTATCTAGAGAGCCCACTTTCTGCCTACATCCTCCCTGTTCACTCTGCCTGTGCCGTGCCCCTGCCTCAGCCCCTCCTTGACTCCCACTGCTCAATCATCCACGTCCCGGCACCTTGGCACGAGCTCTAGGCCTCCTCACTGCTCCCAAGGGTCCCTTCTGCTTACCCACCCGGTGTTCTGGGACATGCAGGGCAGCTCTCCGCCTTCCTCGTCACAGGCTGCGTGCCCTGGCTGCTGGCTCCCCTGTGCCCTGGTGCCGAGGTCCTTCTGTGAGTGCGCACCCATGTGTCTTCAATCCCTGCTCTCTCTCTCTCTTGCAGCAATGGATGGTGTACCGTTTATGATCTCAGAGAAGTTTTCTTGCATTCCAGAAAGTGTAAGTTGAAGCATGTTGCCCTACCCGCCGCCACCCCAACCCCTTTCCTCGTGACCCCCCGCCCCCCACCCCCCCACCCCCCGCGAGCCTGGCCCACCTCCACCTTCCAGTGACTGCGAGAGGGTGCGGGAGTGGGTGCGGGTGGTGTGGGCATCGTCAGCTAGCGCGGCACCTCCTAGGGGCTTGAGAAGGGAGAGAGAAACTGAGGGACTGCTGGGAGAAGAGAGAGACAGACTAACAGACAAGCCCCGACCTGGCTGAGCGCCTTGATTTCAGACCTGAAGGTGCATCGGCCTGAACCCCACGGGTTTTCAGTGGCCTCCCTCTCTCTGGCTTTTATTTCCCGGTGGCAGTATGCAGCAGACCCAAGCCTGCCTTGGCTCCTGGTGCTGTTGCTGCATTCCTGCGAAGGCAGCATGCAGGTGCGGGACACCCCGTAGCTGGGGCTCAGCGCAGCCCCAGCTAGCTGTCTGTGGCACGGGTGCCCGGAGGGTGGAGCAGAGGGTGCCCGCCCCACACAATGCTGAGGAGCTATGCATGGTGATGTGGGGGAGGGGAGAACCTGCGGGGGGGGCCTGCTCTCCGGGGGCACTGCGCCAGCACGGCAGCGGCCCCCTCCCTCGGCCCTCCAGCCCCAGGCCACGCTGGGTCAGCACACTTGCTCCTGGATTTCATCCTCCTGAGAAGTTTGGGCCTCGTCCGTGTTGTTCTCGGAGCCCGCGGAAAAGGCACCCGGCTCGCGATTTGACCTGCTCTGTAGTTGCCATTTCCATGAACTATAATGGGCCTCCTCTGAACCCTCTGGCAAGCAGCTTAATCTTGAAAAATGCTTGTGACGCGACACGCGGAGCGTGAGTAACTTCAGCTGGCTTCCCTGGCCGCGTTGCCATGGCGACGCTGGCGCCTCTCCCGCCCGCTCTCCTCTCGGTGTCCTGCGTCCCAGTTCCAATCGGGAAAGTTTAGTGGGGTCGTTAGAGCCTAATGACACAACAGCTGGGCCTCTGCTGGATCCCGGGCAGCGCGGCCGAGCGGGCAGGCGGCCGCTGAGCTCCCGCCACTCGGCCTGGCAGCGCGGAGAGAGCCAACCTCTTTGGTGGCTGCTGGCAGGGCAGCTCCAGGAGCTTGGGTCTGATTCGTGGCCCCGTCCCAAGATTGCTCTTGCGGACTGACGGACCGACGCGCGGCTGCCGGGAGCTGCCGACTCAGCAAGCGCCCTTGGCGCGTGCCAGCCCAGCGCAGCCCCTCGCTCGCTCCTCCAACAGCCGGGCGCGCATGGATCGCTCGCCCACGCTGCCATCTAGCCGGGGAGGAGATCGTGAGGTGGCCGAAGCTGAGCCTGATGGCAAAGCCTGGATCCTGCAAGTACCCTCCGGCCGAGTTCAGCCTGGCCCTCTAGCCCTGCGTTGTCTCCGGCGGCAGCTCCCCGCCACCACGGCCCTGGGGTTCTGTCGGAAACCCGTTCATCCCACCCAGGCCACCGTGCAGACTGCAAGAGGCCGTGACCCCCCAGGCAGTAGGCCCCGTGCCCCTGACACGCGTACGATTCAGCACATCTCCTCTGGGCCCGCAGCGAGTGCTCCTTGTGTTTGATGAGTGTATTTTTTCCACACATAACATGCATAACAGGCAGAGGGTAAGAACGCTTCAGGGAGTTGTGCGATTTGCAAAGAGCGTGTCACACATGCACTGTCTGCTTACAAATACTCAGATCTATTGGAAAGCCAGCATTTTCTTACGAAAGGGCCCCCATCTTCATGAAATTATAGAGTCACCCATTAAAATGCAGTGTGATCTTTTTTTTTTCCCCGGCCACCATCGAGTTCTGAAGTGATCATTTAGGAGCAGCTATATCATTCACTCTGCATTTTCAAAGATTTGGAATTCTCCCAACTGCTTCCTGGATAAGCGGCGGAAGCCTCTCCAGTCTGGCTGCCTGGGATGCCCAAGCCTCCTTGCCCATTCCAGACCATGGTGAGGGGCGGGCCCTTGCAGCTGCAGCGAGAACAGGCGAACCCTGCAGCTGTCTCACTGGCTGTTGCGTCCCAGGGTGTCGTAGTCAAAGGACTGCACAGTGCCCTCAGCCCAGAAGACTCTGACCAGAGGCAGCAGTCATGTTTTCTGGAAGTGTGTTCTCTGTTCTAACCACGTGGCAACACACCCTCACTGATGATTAGAAAGAGAGGAGTCCCTGAGTGGTGCCAGTGGCTAGACTGCTAGCCAAAAGGTTGGGGTTTGAACCCACCTAGAGGTCCCCTTGGAAGAGAGACCTGGCATGCTGCTTCTCCATGGCCTCAGCCTCAGCTGCCCCGTGGAGCACAGCACCACACACACACACACACACACACACACACAACCCATCAAGTCGATACTGACTTTTAGTGACCCTATAGGACAGGGTAGAACTGCCTCTGTGGTTTCCAAGACCGTCACTCTTCATGGGGGTAGAAAGCCTCTTCATTCTCCCACAGGGAAGCTGGTGGTTTCAAACTGCTGGCCTTGTGGCTCACAGCCCAATTCATAATCCACTCCACCACCTGGGCTCCAACCCATGGGGGTCGACTCCCTCACAATACCCAGAGCAGCCAAACAATTAGAGTCACACCTCCGTGTTTCCATATTTCTTCATGTTCTGTCCAAAAGGGGTGACAACTGCACTAGACACCCCACCTTCCCTGGGGCGGGGTGAGACCTCGTGGTGATGCCCACAGGAGCCTTTCCCAGCCATTGAAGAAGGTGCCTTGTTCTGTTTGCAGATGCAGCCCTTTGACCTCTTGGGAATCACCATCAAATCTCTGGCAGAAATTGAAAAAGAGGTACGTAAGCTACCCAGAGCCGGGATGCTCCCCCCACGGCCTCCCCCTGCTTGCTCACCCGGCGGGCCATGCCAGCCCCACTAGGGATCGGTCCTGAAGTAAGCAGGACCTACCAGCAGGGGCGCCCTTCTGCAAGAACAACGATTTCACTCGCTGTCCTTCAGAGAAAGCAGCTCAGTACATTTAGTTATTTGACTCGGATCAGTCTGTCACCTCCTGGCCTTCTCTAAGCCACCGGGTTTTAAGTGACAGAAGAAGCAACCCTGCATCATTCCATATAAATATCTCCACTTGGTCGAGGGGAGAGCAGGTTGGTGGGCAGGGAGTCAACAACAACAAGCTCCTCCTCCTCCTCCTCCTCCTCCTTCCCCTCCTCCTCCTGTTGTAATATTTGCCACCAGGAAGAGTTTCTTGCGACTGTCCACACTCCCACAGGCAGACAGGAAGGCCAGGGCACAGGCAGTTGTACTTGTTAAGCGAGGTCCCATTGGGCAGCCCGGTTTGAAATCGTTTGGATGTTTTCCTAATAAAAACAGAGAGAGAGAGAGCTCCAGAAGAGAGAGTGGCGATAATGGCCTCCAACGGGAGGTCAGCAGGGTCACCATTTCCCCTCCTCGCAGGGCGGCATTAGCGCTGCGTCTCTCTACATGTATAGGAGGTCGTTAGGCAGCCACGTGCCTGCAGCCGCCTCTCCTCTGAGAGGCACATTTGTCTCAAAGATGGAAATGGTGGAACCATTTCAATATTCTCAGTTCCTCTGGGTTTTCTCTTGTGTACCCAGCTCGAAGAAGCGGGTTGCATGATTGAAAGATGGCTGAAATCAAGGAAAATTGAATCAATGTAGTACAACAAATTTTCAAGCCTGTCATGGCAAAAACAGGACAAAAAAGTCCCCCCTTTGTCTTTGGTTTTCTGTAAATCAAAACAATGAACCTGATTGTCATATAGAGATTTTCTTTTTCTTTTTTTGGCAATTTAGAGGGGAAATAGCTGGGCTGCTTTGCCAGAAACCATACCTGTGCAGAGATGCCCTGTCTCCCTCACTCCAAAGCAGGGGAGCCGCGGGAGGCCCAGAGGGCGTGGGCTGGAGGGAGCTGCCTGCTTGTGAGCACCGCCCTGGCCAGGGGGCGGGCTGGGTGGGAGCTTGTGGGTCTTCATGGAAGTCTATGGAGGGTTCCCTGCTCTGGCTGCAGGGGACAAAACAAAGACAGACCCCGGAACCCGTTGAAGATGGAAAAAACTCATAGGGACGGATGTCTGTCCCAACTAACCCCACCATGGCCTAGGGGTAAGTCACACCCCGTCTCTGTTTAAAAGAGGGGCAAGAGGGGACCCTCTCTCCTGTGTCGTGAGGAACCCTGTGGTGTCGTGGTTTTGCGTGGGGCTGCAGCCACTCTGTGTAAGCAAGATGAAAGCGTTCCCGTCGCGGAACCTCACGGAGGCGGTTCTGCTGTGCCCTCCAGGGCGCCGGGGGTCAGGCCGGACTCGATGGCAGTGAGCCTGCGTTTCTCTGTGTAATGAACATATGTGTACAGTGCCGGCAGACAGCGTGGGCTGCGTCACCAGTGGTTGGGTGTTGCTAGGTGATGTGAGGGTAGCCTTGAATAGCAAGCTCCTGCTGTCCTCCCTGCGCCTCCGCTGACTTCCCTGTAGACTGTGAAAGCGGCACCTCTGTGGGGCTCAGGGGTTCAGTCTGGGCTGACCAAGGTGGAACCACTCCCCACCTTTCATAGACAGGAAGGAAGGTTCTGAGAGGTGAAGTAACTTGCCCAAGATAAGACGCAGACCCAGCTGTGCTGTGCTTCAAACTCCCTCCACTCTGACTGGAAGCCCGCGGCCTCCTAGCCCTCTAGTAGCGCGTCTGGAGACAGGGTGACCTGACGTCCTCCTCCACGAAGCCTTCAGGTTCCTGGGATGGTGGAAAGTGCGTAATTAAGGGTTCCAGTGTAGGTCCAGTGCCCGTGGTAAGAATGACCATAAGCCGATCTAAGGAGTAAAATCTGACCCCAATAGATCCACTCCTCACTTGCTGGCACCGGTAGGTTCTAAAGACCAGTTCAGAGCCCTGTACTCACTGCCATGTCAGCTTTCTGAGACTAACTCTGTGCAGGAACAGACAGCCTCATCTTTCTCCCCAGGAGTGGCTGGTAGGTTTGAACCAATGACCTTGGGGTTAGCTGCCTGATTCCTCACCCACAGTTGCCACCAGGATTCCAAAAAGAGTCCCTGTATTTATGCAGAAGTTGGCATGATGCAAAAACAGAGGTGGGGGTTGTTTTTAGGCCATCCATTTGTCCAAATTCCTATGCACACTGCACATATCTTATTTTGAAGTAAAAAAACAAATGGGGCAATAACACCTGGCGGGCCGGATAAATGTCCTCAGCGGGCTGTATGTGGCCCGCGGGCCGTAGTTTGAGGACCCCTGGTCTGATGCCTTTATATGGGCAATAAAATATAAGTAAACATCTTGCTAGTATTGTCTGCTTTCAGCCAAGATCCGTCTGACACCAGCATGTCCTCTCCTGAAACTGCCTTGAATTCCTGGCAGCTCTCTGTCTAGGTACAGCTGCAACCTTGTGCAAGATTTGACTTGCATGTGATAGTGGTGATGTTGTTCGATAATTTCCCATTATGTTGAGTGCCTCTTTCTTTGGAATGAGCACACGAATGGATCCCTTCCCATCGGTGGGCCAAGGACGAGTGAGCACTCCCAGTGCTCCCTCGATTTGTTGAAAACACTTCCACGTGTACTCTGTTCGTTTCTGGAGCCTTGCTTCTTGCCGATGCTCTCAGTCCAACTTGGGCCTCTTCCTTCAGGACCATCAGTTCTTGATCATCTGCTACATTCTGAGATGCTTGAAGGTTGACCATTCCGTCTGGGTCCAGTGACTCGGTGTGTTCCTTCCATCTTCTTTGGATGCTTCCTATGTGATCCAATATTTGGCTGGTAGAATCCTTCAAAGATGCAACGCATGCCTTAGAATCTGTCTTCAGTTCCCTCAGCTAGAGGAACACCCAGCATATTCTTCCCTTGGGGGTTCCAACTCCAAGTCGTTGCACATTTCACGATAATGTTTTACTTTGTCCAATTAAGCTGCCCTTTCAGATTTTCTGTTCAACTGTTTTACTTCAATTCACCCAGTCATTTTAGCTCCTCTACACTCCAGAGCAAGTGAAATAAGGGTAATAATAAAACATATTCATCGCACAGGATTTATGGGAGTTGAACTGTAGGTGGCTTAGGACGGTACCTACGGCGGTTACTGCTCAGCTAGTGTTACGTGCCGTGATGATTGCTCTCCTCTTCGTCCACGAGTAGGGGAGTGTGAATCAGGGTGAATCCTCCCCATTTTAGCACCTCAGGCTGCCCAGTCATTGATGTCTGGGTAACACCACCATTGTGGACACAATTTAGCTTTGTTTTGTGTTTTTGGTGATGGGTTTAAAAGCACATCTGTGTTCTTTCTTGAAGGAAAATAAAGAAAATGGGGAGAAATAAAGAGCAATTGCATGCTTCAGAAAGGGTGTTTCTTAGCTATTTGGTGCTGCTATAACAGAAATACCACAGGTCGGCAACTTTAGCAAACAAATGCGTTGTCTCACATGTCGGGAGACTAGAAGCTTGAATTCAGGGAGTCAGCTGGGGGGAGGAGGGGCCGGAGACGTTCTCTGTGTCGGTGCCAGAAGAAGGTCCTTGTCTCTGAACTTCCACTCAGGGGTGATCTTGACGTGCCTTGACATCACTCCCGCATTTCTGCTTCCCTCCCTTGCTTACTTAACCTCGTTTCTATCTCAAGAAGAAATGACCCTACACACCAAACCCAACTCACCGCCACGGAGTCACTGCCGAGTCATAGTGCCCCCTGCGGGTTTCTGCGACTGCCACTGTTCAGGGGAGTAGAAAGCCTCGTCTCCCTCCCACAGAGCTGCTGGCGGTTTCGAACTGCTGACCGCAAGGATTGCAGCCAAGCGCAGTCTTGTCTTATTCACATAACAAGGATAACTCATTCCCAAATGGGATTTATAACCACAGCTGTAGAGGCTGGGATTGACAACACAAATGGTGGGGAGGGGACATGATTCGTTCCATAATCTTCTATCTTTGGGTTGGTTAGAGGTAAACCGAGAAAATGGAGTACACATAACTTATTTAGGAAGGAGACCTTGTAGAAGACAAAAAAAAGTTCATCATATCCTTACCACATGCAAAACTTACCTCCCCATCACATCATCTCAAAAGTTGTAAGTCTCCTCCAAGTCCCAAATCGAATCTTCTGAATCTTGTAAATCAAATATAGGTGAGACGCAAGGCACCTTCACCCTGGGGCAACGTTCCTCATTGCCCACGAGCCTGTGAAAGCTAGAACAGGGGCCATCTGTCTCCAGAGTGCAGGGCCGCAGCATCGCCACCACCGATGGGAGACCCTGGATATCAAGAAGGGGTCATGGGTCCCAAGCCAGTCCAAAACCCAGCAGAACAAAGCACATTAGCTCCTGCCTGAGGCTTGGAAACACTCCTCGGTTCTCTGGGACCATCTAGACAATGGCCCACCCTCCAGACTGCGTGTTGGCCACACACACTGGCTTCTGGATGGAGGGCCCTCAGCCCTGAGCGTCAGTTGCCTCCCTCTGTTGGCACACCTCTGGGGTGACAGCTCTGCTCCTTTTGCTTTAGGCCGCCCCGTCCTCTTCATCCCTCTGAGTGGCCACCTCACCCCTTTGGCCTCTGGGCATGGCAGCCCCACTCCCTCAGCTTGGGGCCTGGTCCCATCCCCAACACAGCTAATGGCAGCCCGGACTACACTGAGCTGGTGTAGAGCCAGCTCTGAAAAACTGGGGGGCTGTGACCCCGTCCTTTAAAACCAAGAAGGCCCTCCTTCCTGTGCCCCTACTAACCGTTCTGTTGATTCCCAGACTTTGGCGGGGATGGTCCTTTTTTTTCCCTGGAGGACAACAGATGTAGCTCCTGTGGCCTGTCTCCTGCCTGAAGATTCCAAGAGTCCGACAGTTTTGCCCCTTCCATCTGAGCTGACGGGTGTTTTGCTGTGGTGGTCGGTTAGATGCTCGCTTTAACCAGTCATGACCTTGGTGAAAATCCTGGGACAGGTGTCCTTCATCTGTACAAGAGAGGTTTCCCAAAATGTAACTGTTGTTTAATGTGTGCACAGGTAGTATTTAAAGCCACGTCGTTCCTCTTGCAGTGACTGTAGGCAGCAGCCAGGGGAACCACAGGGCCCCTGCAGGGTCTTGCCCAGAACCCCTACAGCCAAACAGTCAAGCTTACTGTTTCTCAAACAGCTCTGCATAATTTAGACACGTACTTTGTCCTGCACAGGAAACCCCACCCTCTCTCTATTGCCGAGTCACATGGTCTTCATTTCCCATTAAGCCTCACCAGAAGAATATTGAATGCCCACATTTCTATCAGCATTCTATTTCTAAGGCCTCATCAGAATCACACTTGCCATCCTTCATTCTATCAATAGACTCGACAATCTAGGCTTTTACTGATAACCCACTGCCACTGATGCAACGCCGGCTCACAGGAACCCTATAGGACAGAGCGGAACTGCTCCACAGCGTCTGAGACTATAAATCTTTATGTTCCCGTGGAGCAGTTGGTGACTTTGAACCATCAACCTCGAGCTTAGCATCCAACACTTACCCCACTGCACCACCAGGGTTCCTATCACTATTGGGTACTTTAGAACTCTTCCAGCCTGTGTTGTTGATCCTCGGTGCCACGGAGTCTGCTCCGACTCCTAGCGACCCCATGTTCAAGAGAACAAAGCACTGCACCATCCTCACAATTGTCCTATGCCGGGGCCCATTGCCCTGCCCACGTGTCAATCCATCTTGGTGAGGGCCTTCCTCAGTCTTGTTGCGCCTCCACGTGATCAAGCCTGATGTCCTCCTCCAGGAACTAGTGTCTCCTACCAGTAAGTCCAAAGTATGTAAGACAAAAGGCCTGCCACCCTTGCCTCTAAGGAGCATCCACTTCCAGGACAGAGTCATGGGTCCATTTATTTTCAGTATTCTTCTGCAGCCCCACAGCTCAAATGTGTCGCTTCTTCGTCAGTCTTCCTGATTCAGTGTCTGACGTTCACACGCAGATGAGGCCGTTGGAAATACCGTGGCTCGAGGTGTCGAAGGGATCAGGTACAAGGCATCATCAGAACAAAAAATCTTACCATAGTGAATGATGGGGAGTGCGGAGTGGAGACCCAAAGCCATTAGTAGGCCACTAGAGATCCCCTTGCAGAGGGGTCTCGGGGAGGAGATGAGCCAGTCAGGGTGCCATGTAACAACGATGAGAAACACAACTTTCCTCTAGTTCCTAAATGTTTCCTCCCCGCTCCCACTACCATGACTCGAATTCTATCTTGCAAGTCAGGCTAGACCAGAGATGTACACTGTTACAGATAGGAACTGAAATTCCAGGGAATCCAGGGCGGATGAGCCCTACAGGACCAGTGGTATGAGTGGCAAAACGGGGAGGGTAAAGGGAGAGTGGGTAGGAAAGAGGGAACCGATTACAAGGAACTATATGTGACCTCCTCCCTGGGGGACAGACAACCGAAAAGTGGGTGAAGGGAGACGTCGGACAGGGCAAGATATGACAAAATACCAATTTATAAACTATCAAGGGCTCATGAGGGTGGGGGGAGCGGGGAGGGAGGGGAAAAATGAGGACCTAATGTCGGGGGTTTGAGTGGAGAGAGAATGTTTTGAGAATGATGTACAAATGCGCTTTACACAATTGAAGTGTGTATGGATTGCGATAGCAGTTGTATGAGCCCCTAATAAAATGTTTTTTAAAAAAAAGATATTAAAGAAATTTAAAAAAAGAAATACCGTGGCCCAGGTGCACCTTAGTCCTCAAAGTAACACCCTTGCTTTTCAATACTTCCAAGAGGTCTCATGCAGGAGATTTACCTAATGCAATATGGCTTTTGATCTCTCGACTGCTGCTTCCATGAGCATTGATTGGACCTCAAAGCAAGACCAAATCCTTGTGGACTGGAACCTTTTCTCCATGTATCACTACCCTTGCCCAATTCCAAAACCACTTCCATGTTTTAACTATCTATTCAAGAAACACCCCACTCCTTGTAACAAACTCTTAGTTATCTAGTACTGTTATCACAGAAATACCGCAAACGGGTGAGTTTAACAGACAGAAGTTTATTTTCTTACAGTTTAGGAAGTGAGAAAAGCGAATTCAGGGTGTTGGCTCTCGGGAAGGTTTTTGCCTGTGTAAGCTCTGGAGAAGAGTCCTCGTGTCTTTGAGCTTCTGCTCTGGGCTAATCTTCGGGTGGATTGGCATCTCCCCTTCCCCATCATTACTTCATCCCCTTGCTTTCTAAATCTTTTTTTTTTTTTAATCTCAGAAGAAATTGGCTCAAAATTCACCCTATACGAACCCTTTTATTCACATAGCAAAGACAGCCCATTCCCAAATGAGATTATAACCACAGGCATAGTGCCCCAGGATTGACAACACACATTTTGGGGTGAAACAAACTCAATCTATAACAGAGCGCAGACCCATAACAAACATGAACTCAGGAAAGTTACGCAATCCTTCCTTGGGGGTTTCAAAGTCACTTACACCGGTCATTTGAACGTGTTGGATGGTGGCTGGTGCCTTCTTGCTTGTGTGCCAGGGAGTGGGTGCCTCTTTCTGGGACAGTGGCAGAGGACTCTCCTCATAAACGAGCCTGAAAGCTGTTCTTTTGAGCCATGCACTTGGGTTGCTTGCTGGCAGTGGAGAGCGGAGGGGCACCTTGTCATGCTGTGGCCCACTGGTCTTTGCTCTCGGGATCCAGTGCTGAGCCCTTGGGCAGGTCAAGTGGCCCTTTGGTCAGGATGGCTATAGCTTTTCTTCACAAGTTCATTCACAAGTCCCATTGCCACTTGGTGAAACAGGAAGGACATCCTTGTGCTTGGAGAGGGCACTGAGGACCAAGAGATCTTGGCTAGGCCATGTGCTTTGTTCACGGTGAACTCTTGTATTTCACACCATTGCGCCCAAACCAAAAGAGTATATTGAAGGAAACCACAGACAGGCCTTTGAGTTTGGGGGGCTCTTCAGTTTCTTTACCCCTTTTCCCTCCTGAGCCCCTCCCTGGGTCTGGCCTGGACACCTGAGCATGTAGAGAGGGCCTGCCCCTCTGGGGAGACTGCGTGGCGTGGGCCAAGGGTGCTCTCCCTTCTCCGGGTGCTGCCCCATCCTCAAAGGAAACCTGGCCGGGAAGTTGAGTGACCTGCCGGAATCCCACAGCAGAAATCAAGCCACCCACTTGGGGTGCCCCAGAGCTAAAAGGGACGGGTGCCCGTGGCCTGGCAGAAACTGCAGCAGGGATTAAATGGCCCCAGCTTTGAAAGGAGGTAGAAGGTCTACTTTGCCATTGCTCGTCCTTCATGGCTTTTCTCCAGCGTCAACTTAACCCACCCTGCCGCAAGGGCATTTCTGAATTTAAGTCAGTGTCCCACTGCCGCCAGATAGTCTCAGGGACCGGTTTCCCCTCCCCGTGCCCCACAGGATGAACCCCATGACCCTGTCGAGTTGAGCGGGTGGTTAGAGAGCAGAAGAGCCTAAAATAAATGCAAGTCGCCAAAGGGAGAAAGGGCAGCTGCCCATGGTCTCCCTAAACAGCGAGGACCCGAAGTGGACCCACGCATGCCCAAGCCCAGGCAGTGCCCAGCGCTGAGGAGCAGAGAGAGAGAGAGACAAGGGTCACAGGATACTTCTCGTCCTCCCCCCAAATCCTAATGTGCTCAGAAGGAAGTGTGACTCTCAGCCCCAGTAGCCAGAGCCACCTGAATGCGGCACGCGGGGCAGGGCACACATACCAGAGGTTAGTGACCGGGCACATACAGGGACATCTGTGGACCGTGTCAATGCCAGCGGTGACTTGGTTCAGTGGAGAGAGGACAGGCTTTGAGCGGGATCCCTGGGGCAGGGAATGAAGTCAGCCACTTCCCCCGTTTGGATCCTGGGGGCGTTCCTGAGCTTCCCTCCCCACTGCAGGCTCCTCCTGTGAGCTGCTCCCCGCATCTAAACCCCGCCCGCACCACTTCCCTGTGGGAGCAGCTGGTTGCCCGCAAGACCCTGGTCACAGTGCTGCAGCTGCTGCGAGAGGAGCAGGGGGCCTCACAGTTGCTGGGTGTGTTCCCCGGGGGTGAGGTTTCAGCAACACATCTAGGAAAGGGCACATTTTAAGGTCAAAGTCAGTACGTGTGCCACGGAGCAGATGAAACAAAGACGCAGTCATTGGAGAAGCAAACCCCTTACACCCCAAAACCGTCCAGAGGTTCGGTTTGTTGAAAAAGAACAGACTGTGATTCGTAAAGAGACCGAAGCTTCCATGCTTGTCACTCCCTGGTGCCCGGCGGGAGTCGCAGCCTCTGTGCTGACCCCTGTCTGCCAGTGCCCATTGTCCTCCCACAACCTGGGTTCCCCACCCCCACCACCCCTGCCCCTGGGCCTTTGCCATCTGAGGAAGAAAAAGCAAATTGTCCCCTCATCTCCCCAGGAGGCGAGGAGGGAACATAGAAGGGGGCTGGCCAGAGGGGCAGGGAGGGCAACGTTTCCTGGGCCGGTCCCCTGCCAGCTCCCATCCCCATCGTCCCCATGAGTCTGGACAGCAATGAGATGGCTCTGCAGCAGGGAAGCAAGTGGACCTGCTAGGGCTGCGTCCCCAAGAAGCCTGCATTGTCCTCCCGCTGCCTGAACAAAAGCCACTCTCCGCTCCGGAGCTGGGGAACAGTCCTTCCGGAGCCCGGAGCCCGTGATGAAGCATCTTCTCTCGGAGTGAGAAGATGGGCATATAAATATTCTCCATCTCTGCCACTCTTTATTTCCCTTGTAAGCACTCGCCCCATTTCTCCAACTGATGGATTCCCCCTCACAAGCCAGGGTGGGAGTTCCAGGCTTCTGCAATAATCCCCGAGCCTCGGTCCCTTTTCCTGGGGGCCTGTCTGCCCTCTCTCCCCACCCACTACCCCACCCTACCCTGTGGCCCATCCACCCCCAGCCTCCCACCTCACCAACCCTTGTCTCAAGGAATAATGGGCTGAGCACGGCAGCCTCGATTACAGACTGCATGCTGCATGCATGACCACCTCTAAGCCCTTGCAGAACCAGAGTGAGGAAGTGGCAGCAGGTGGGTGAGGAATCCCACGGGCCTTCCAGCATCGCCTGCTGCCCCTTCACCCTTCCCTGCAGTGGGTGCCACAGCCCAAACGCGGCACACAGAAGCATGCATTCACTCCCCACACTTACAAGCCAGCCTCCATTTTCATGGCTTTAAAGCTGAAAGACGAGGGAGAGTCTAATTAGTAAGGGACGGTCTGATATTAATCACTCCCTTAAAATTGACAAGGGAGGCAGTTCATTTAACCACTTAATTGCTACAGGTTTTTATGGGCTGCTGTGAGCAGACATATTTAATGAAGAAGTTATAAATCTGAGGGAGCTTAAAATTTTAATTTTATACCTAAATATTTTCCTTGTTCTCGTGTTTGTAGTCAATTCTCTCGAGTGTAGTCACGTGGGATGTTCCTTAAATGAACATATTTGCTAACTGGCGTGATTTCAGTTTTTAAAACATTGGTTCCAGCAATTAGGCTTTTTTTTTCAGTTCCCAAATGACTAGAGAAATTCGTCTTGATTATAATTGCTCTTAGCCACGCATATCTAATTTGTGTCTTTTTAAGTGTTAATTAGTAAACAGTTTGAGCTGACATCTTTATGTGTTCGTGTGTTGAAAAATGGGGCTCGCCGCTTATTCAGCGTGGGGCCGATTCTAGTCGCACCGACGGCATGACACGGAGGTGAAATTAATGAAAAACGCATTTGGCAGTGTGAGGTGAAGAGAGATTTTAGACACAACTTTTGAGCATCCGCTTCAGAGGTCTCCTTCAAATCTGGGAGCTTAGGGTGGGTTGGGGACTTAGATACTAAAGGAGGGGGGGAGGGGAGTGCAAAAGAATTTTGTTTCCATAATGAAATGGCAGACTCCCAATTTTATAAAAGCAGGAATGTTCATCTCCCAGCACAATTGTTCATTCTCTCCACTTTCTGCAGAGTTCATTGTGCTTATGAATGTGCAGAGCGTTTGGCGGAGGGAAGATGTTGCAGCAGCACGTGTGGTCCCTTCGCTCCATCTAGTGGTCATGTCTCAAACTGCACCAGGATAAGAAGCTTTCTGGGAGCCCCAGTTGACCAGGGTTCGTTCTCTCTATCAAGAGGGAGCCTTGGGTGGTGTGGTGGTTCTGTGCTGGGCTGCCAATTGGAAGCTCAGCAGCTCAAAACCACCAGCTGCTCCACAGGAGAAAGATGAGGCTTTCTATTCCCTCGAAGGGCTGTGGTCTCAGGTGCTATGATGCAGACACACCCGCCGAAGCAGTGGCAGTCCCTTCTACAAAGACGTACCATCTGAACCCTGAGGGGCACCTCTCTGCCCTACCGGGTCACTATGAGTCTGAAATGACTCCAGGACAGCGGATTGGGCTGGGCTCTGGATCTCTCTGCCTTACAAGGTTCAACATTTTCATCATCCAGAACCCGTTTACTGCCCTTATTTTCACAGTCAAGAAGCTGGTGTTTGGGGGGTGGGCGCTTATAACAATTATGAAAAAAATAAAAATTAAAAATAGACGTTCACCTGGGCTGTCGGGCTTTTCTATATTGTTCAAAGACGCGGGGCTGCCGGCTGTAATTTTACTGCGATGTCACACCGAGTCTAGAGCCTCTCAGCCTGAAACAAAGAAAGCGAAGGAATTCATCGGGAAGGGGTCTTTCTGAGAAGCCACAGACAATGGCATCGTTTGAAATAAGGAGGATCTCCCGGAGACGCCCACCCCCCAGACTCCAGGAGTCTGACCGCAGGTCAGGAGCGCTGCGCTGTACCGAGGACAAGATGAGCGATCGCCCGTACGCCGTGCGGGATTTGGGCGCCGTTTATCATCATAAGCAGTGACGCTGCCAATTGGGATTGATTTCTTTTTTAATATTTCATGTTTTCCCCCGGAGTACAAAGGTTGCCTGTGTCTCTGAAAATGCAAAGGGTGGGGAAACATGCGAAGTAAAAGGTAGACGTCTCCCCCAGCCCCACTCCGCAGATAGAACTCCCCCACGCACACGCCCCCACGCAGGCGGGGCTCTCTAACTCCACACTCACTGCGCCGCTGGCCTCAGACTGATCTCCCACGTTCCTTTTAATAGCGCCATGTTGTTCTCTTCTACGATCATGCCGTCATTGATTTAACTGAGACACTCCCGGCCGCCTCGGAAGTTGTTTCCAATTATTCCTTACTCTACCACGGCAAGAAATGCCCTTGCACGTGCTCTTGCCTGTCTCTTTCTCCAGAGCATCTATCAACAGTTTGCCTCCCCAGAAGCTTGTGCCCCTTAAACTCCCACCAGTGGTGTGGGTCAGAGCCTGCTCTCCACATCCTCGCTCTAGCTAACAGTGCTAGTATTTTTACTCTTTGTTTGATGAGTCAGCCTTAGTTTTTCACGTTGGCATTTTTTCTTTCTTTTTGGGGGGGTATTTTTTTAATCGTTTTATTAGGG
>NW_022103919.1:1332436-1334072 GCF_000313985.2 Echinops telfairi
TCGATAAAACAGAAACATCAGCCTTTTGATGAAGAGAGTCTCTACAGCCAAGAGCAAGGGACTGCTTCTTGTTTCCCCGGGGTGGGAGGTGGGGTTTTATCTCCCTCACAGAATGGGTTATCCTTAGGTGTCTTAGGGAAGCGTTGCCCTTGTCCATGGGATCTCCTCTCCCGTTATCCTCCCGTTATCTTTCCGTTGTTTGCATCAGGGCTTCGAGATGGTTAGGGCTCGTTTGACCTCCTGCCGAGACTGTCCCTTTCCACTCCAGATAAACTGAATCAGGTGCAACATTTTAGCATGACAGCCCCTCCCCACACCCCACCCCCGCCCCGTAATTCATATGTCTGCATGTGAGGACACATAAGAATTACCTGGGACTTATTCTGATTCAGTGGGGTGGACATGAAGAGAGTGACCCAGGGTGAACCGCCTGGAAGCCTTGGTTTGTATTTGAAAAGCTACTGATTGCTCAGATAATTCTCAGAGCTGGTCACCCACGGACTTCCCTCGTGGGTCCTAAAGGTCTTCCCATTGTTCCACTTTGATGTCCCAGGCAGGCAGTTCTGTCATTGACAGACACCTTCCTTCCCATCCCCCCTTCCTCTGTGCCTTTGTCTGGGGACCTCTCGGCTGGCACTTCCCAGCCCCGGGCCACCGCGTCTCACTCATATCGGAAGGGGAAGTTTGCAGTTTCACAATTACCTCATCATGCCGCATCTTGGCTTGCCGTAGATAGACATCTTTTTATCATGTTAAAAAATTAGCCATCTATTCCCGCTTTTCTGAATGTTTTTATCAGGAATGGATGGTGGCATTTGATAAATGTCTTTTAATCATCTATTGAGATGATCGTATATTTTTCTCCATGGGCACATGAATACAGTGAATTATATTAATAGAGTGCCTGACTCTGAGAGCCTGCGATCCTCCCCCACCCTTCCGCCCCTTTGGGCTCTGCTGGCCGCAGTGCAGGCTCACGAGCAGGCACACAGGTGCCCCACAGCGCCCTGGGCGCTCCTCACGCCAACCTGAGAACGTGGTCCATCCCGCTGACCAAGCTGGATCAAAGGGGATGGGTGCAGTCACAGTTCCCTGCCCTGGTCTCCTTGTCTACCTGCTCTTGCTGAAAGAACGTCGATGAATCCTTGGTTTTTTGCAAGTTCTTCCTAAGAGGATTTTTTTCTAACCTTTCTTTCTTAGGATCTGGGACCTTTTAAGTTTTAAGTAAACGTGTTTGTGTGTGTGTGTGTGTGTGTGTATAAGAACTGTTAGAAGATTGCTGCTGTTGTGAGGTGCCATCAAGTTGGTTCCGACTCACAGCGACCCCGTGCACAACAGAACAAAATACTGCCTGGTTCTGCGCCCTCCTCACAATGGTTCCTTGTGCCTGAGCCCCATGTTGCAGCCCCTTCCTCTTTGTCGCTGCCGCTCCATGTTAGCAAGCATGATGTCCTCCCCCAGGGACTGGTCTCTCCTGACACTGTAGCCAAAGGATGCACGACAGAGTCTGCCATCCACGCCTCTAGGGGGCACTCTGGCTGTACTTCTTCCAAGACAGATTGGTTTGCTCTTTTAGCAGTCCATGGTGCTTTCTACATTCTTCTTAGAAAAGATTGCTAGCATGTATGTACGGAGT
>NW_022103919.1:1334239-1335573 GCF_000313985.2 Echinops telfairi
TAAACCCTATGTAAGGTTGCGTGACTGTAACTCTTTATGGGAGCAGCTGATGGGTTTGAACCCCCAGTGTTGTGGTTTATAGTGCTCCCCCTAAGCCCTGGGGCCACCAGGGGTCCTTATAGGACATAAACCAAAGACGAGGGAGAGGACAATGAAATCCCTAGTTCTTCAGAGATGGGCTGTCATCCTTCAGAGAGGCTGACCAACACAGGGAGGGCCAGCCGGAGGCCAGTATGGGACAATGAATGCAGGGCTGGCTTCTGTCTGCTGTTGGCCATGGGCCCTGCCCAGGGCAGACACTGGACGGGAGGTGCAAGAAGAGCAACGGTGTCGAATGTCTTTATTTGATGAGGCAGCAAGCAGTCTTCTCTCCTCCACGTGATGCCTGCCCCCGGTTTCTCTGGAAATATGGCCTTCTCAGCCTATTTTTCATTCCCCTGCTTCGTGGGCATAAGAACTATCTCACTTTCTTGCTAATTTGTTCCTATCAACAAGCCCCTACACACACACACACACACACACACACACACACACACACACGCAATCACAGTGATTGAGTGGCAGTTGACACCCTGCCATCCTGGGCCACTTTTAGGGAGTGGTGGGGACAGTGGTAAAGTGAACCCACAGTGCCCCACCCCCTAAAGGCCGCAGCCTCCACTCACTTGTGCAAGGCTGATGGTCACTCTGTGCGAATGAGGGATTTGCCTCATCCCCCCATGTCTTCAATAGAATCGGCACAATGTTGGTGTTTTAGGCAAAGTCTCAGCTTCTCGATGTGGATAACTTGTGACTTCAAATGCCATGCAGGCCCACATTGTGATCAGTGGGTAGAGACACAGATACCAATCACACCCATCACACCCACACCTCCATTTCAGGAGTTCATGGTCCACTGTGCTGCCAGGGCTGAGCACCAGGCTCAGGACTTGGCATGCATGAGCTGCAATGCTCCCAGATGGGGCCCCTCACACAGTTCTGCCCAGAAATTGTGGGAGGCCCCAGGGCCCCAGCCCGTGCGCCCAGCTGGGAGGGGACTGCCATGCTGCTGCCTCCACCAGGGACTGAAACCAGACCACCACCATCACTACCTGCCCCTACCCTACTTGACCTCTCTCCTTTACATTGGGCTATGCCCAGAGTATGATCTATCACTCACTCACCCTTTTCATCTAGCCACCTGTCCTTCTACATCTACTCATCTCTGTCTATCCATCCATCCATCCATCCATCCATCCATCCATCCACTTACCCACCACCCTCATTCATCTGTCCACCCATCCATCATTCTTCCTTTCTGGACCATGACCTCCACCAGGCCCGGGAGCTACAGC
>NW_022103919.1:1336001-1337423 GCF_000313985.2 Echinops telfairi
GATTCTTCTTTGCTCTTTCTGACTCAAAGTCCCACTTTCACAGGCAGGCGAGGTCATTGAAAATACCATGGCTTGGGTCAGGCGCGCAGAGTCCTCCAAGCAACCGCCTTGCTTTTCAGCAATTGAATGAGGTCTTGGGCAGCAGGTTAGCCCGGAGTAATGCATCAGTCGATCTCTTGACTGCTGCTTCCATGAGCATTGACTGGACCCAAGCAAGACGAAACCCTAGACAACTTGAGTCTTTTCTCCGATGATCATGAAGATCCTATCGGTCCAATCGTGAAGATTCCCCTTGTCTCTACATTGAGTTGTAATCCACACTGAAGGCGTCGATCCTTGACCTCATCAGCAAGCGCTTCAAGTGCTCCTCCTTTCAGGAATCAAGGTGGTGTCACCTGTGTTCCACAGGTTAGATAAGCCTTCCTCCAATCCTGATGGCCCATCCTCTCTTCATATCCTCCAGCTGCTCTGGTTATTGGCTGGGGACACAGATTGAGTAACACAGTGAGAGGGGACAAACTTTTCTGATTTTAATCGTATTCTATTCCTTTGTTCTGTTCACACCACTGCCTCTTGGTTCATGTTGCAAGTTCTGCAGGAGCCCAGTGAAGTGCTCTGGAATTCCCATGCTTCTCAAGGCTGTCCGCAGTTTGTAATGGGCTGCACAGTCAAATGCCTTCGTAGAGTCAATAAAACACAAGTAAACATTTTGCTAGTATTCTCATCTTTCAGCCAAGTCCATCCGACATCAGCAATGATATCCCTTGTTCCACATCCTCTTCTGAATCCGGCCTGAACCTCTTGCAGCTGCTCCCTGTCAATGGACTGCTGATACTATGGTTGGATGATCTTCAGAAAGATTTTACTTAAATGAGATATCAATGATATTATACTCTGATTTAAACATTCTGTTGTACAAATGTGGATGTCTTCTAGCCAGTTAGCAGAGTGGTTTTCTTCCACATTTCCTGGCACAGACAAGAGAGTGCTTCCGTTGTTGAAGCATTCCCATTGGTGTTCCCTCCGTCCATCCCTGCAGCCTTGTTTGGGGCTAATGCTTCCCTCAGGACCGTGGTCCTTGCTCGTATGCTCCCTCCTGACATGGGAGAATGTCAACTAGTTCATTTGGGTACCAGGACTCTGTATTCTTGGCATCTTCTGCTGATGCTTCCTGCATCATTCAATTTTTTGCCCATAGAATCTTTCAGTATTGCAACTAGAGGCTTGAATTTTCATTTCTTGAGTTCTTTCCGTTTAAGGTATGTTCTTTCTTTTTTGGTTTTCTTTTTTTTAATCATTTTATTGGGGCTTGTACAATTCTTATCACAATCCATACACACATCCATTGTGTCAAGCGCATTTGTACGTTTGTTGCCATCATCATTCTCAAAACATTTGCTTTCTACTTGACCCCTTGGTATC
>NW_022103919.1:1338872-1350829 GCF_000313985.2 Echinops telfairi
TCTGCCCCGTTGTTTTCTCCTCCAGACTGTTCATCCAGCCTATCTTATCTAGACAGATCTGCAGAGACAATACTATGCACCAAAAAACAAGGCACAGCAAGACACAGCGACAAAAGAGAACACAGCAATGACAACAACAAAGAAAAGCAATGACCTGTAAAAGAATGAATTAAAGAAGAAAAAAAATTAAGAAGAAATAAAAACCTGTGCATAGATCAAGGTCTGGTTTTTGACCTCTAGGTGTGTCCTCCAGTCCAGTCGGATGGGGTGCCACGCTCTGGCCCCAGAGTCTGTCCTTTGCACTCCCTGCTCCGCTCCCCACGTTGCTCTGCCGCACGCCTGTAGGGCTTGGCCTCAGTGTCTGCTTTCGGTTCTCTAATTCTCAAGCTGCTTTTGAGATGTTCTGTTCAGCTCTGCCGTCGTCCTGCTTCCGTCTGCTTGATGGTCAAGAGCACGTTTTGGTCGCTTCTGACTCCACTCTGATCTCTCTTTCTTTCTTGTCTTTTGAGTGGCCTTTTGCTTTCTTCATGAGTGATGGTCTTGATGTCCTCCCACGGCTCTTCGTGGCTCTGTCGTAAGTACTCGGTGTGTCAGGTCTGCTCTTGAGATGCGCTCGAGATTCAGGAGGGAGAGACGCGGGGTCTTAATTTCGGCTCTACTGGAATGGTTCATTTTCCACACTCAGCCTCTGGCTTGATTTAAGCTGCTGATGTTAAGCTTCTTCATCCTCTCTTCTCTCTGAGGTGGTCAGTTTGAGCTCTGTGTATTCCATCTGGAGAAGCCCATGTGTATCGTCGCCATTGATGTTATTGAAAACATGAAACAAAAGCTTGACTATGACGAAGTCACTGGTCTTGCAAAAGTCTGTCATGCAATCTCCAGCTTCATTTCTACCGCCAAGAACATATTTGCCACCTACTTTCTTTATGTGTGTGTGTGTGTGTTCTTTCATCTTTGCTTCTAACGGTTGCATTCCAATTGCCATTGATTATCAATGCATCTCGAGTGCATGTTTGATCTGTTTCCGCTGAAGGCGTTGGTAGAACTCTTCCATTCATTTTTCACTGGCTTTCCTGGTTGGTGCATGAATTTGAATAACAGTTGCATTCACTGAATTCCCTTGCAGGCAGATAGATGTAATCCTATCACAGACAGCACGGAACTTCATGATACATCTTGAAATGTCCTTTTGATAATGAACACGATGCCATTCCTCTTGACTGTCATTTCCAGCCGCACGGCATGACTTTCTGATTCAGAAGGGCCAATACGAGTCCCTTGCCGCTCACCAGCACCTAGGGTATCAATTTTTTTTTCTCCTTTGCCCATGAAACTTTATTTATTTTTTAACATCATTTGTATTGGGGGCTCTTACAGCTCTTATAACATTCCATACATCAATTGTATCAGGCATATTTGTACATATGTTGCCATCATCATTTTCTAAACATTTACTTTCTATTTGAGCCCTTGGTATCAGCTCCTCTTTTTTCCCTCCCCCCTCCTACCTTCGTGACCCCTTGACAACTTATAAATTATTATTGTTTTCATGTCTGACACCGACCGCTGTCTCCCTTCACCCATGTTTCTGTTGTTCATCCCCTTGGGGGGCGGGGAGGGGGGGTAAGAATTATGCATCGATCGTTGCTGTAGCTTTCCCTAGGATAGCGATCTATAGGCGTTCCAGTTCATTTGTGCGGACTTCCAATTTTCCCGGCTTCACTCTTCCTCCATTCCAAGTTCCGATTATTAGCAGATTTTTCAGCTGTTTCTCCTGACCTTGCGTCTCCTGCCCCAGCAGCAAGTGGCAGTCTCGCGGACGTTACGCCCACGGGTTTCACGCCTCCACGCCATCGTGGTTGACCTAGGACCTGAGGGGCTCATCCTCTGGCACGCTCTCTGGTAGTGTTCATTGACCCTTCAGCATCTGACAAGGTTCCAGTGCTACCCATAGCGTTTTCAGTGGCTAATTCCTCTGAGGTGGCCCGCCTATTCCATCTTTGTCGGCTTTTCTTAATCTGGAAGCGCTGCTGGCACCTGCCCACTTTGGGTGGCCCAGCTGCTGTCTGAAAACACAAGTGACACAGCTCCCGGCATCGCAGCAGCACGCAGATCGCCACAGTAAGACAAGCTGACAGGGCACATATGGGCTCTGAGCCCAAGGGAGATGGGAACGTGTCCCCAAACAAGTGCCCCTTTAGCTGGGCCTTAAAGGACAGATAGGGCATTGCCACTCAAGGGAGCAAGACTGTTCCAGGCCGAGGGAGCAGCGCATGGACAGGCGCAAAGGCGTGGCTGGCCCGGAACACTAGAGAAGTGTGTGTGGGGGGAGAGTAGAGCAGACACTGCAATGGGGAAGGTCTTCCTTTCTGGGCTCTGGACCCAAGGTGCCTTGTGAGAAGGAGGGGGCTTTCAGGTGCTGAGCAGGGAGACAGGCAGCTCCCTCAGGACAGTAGGTGCCTCTCCGAGGCAGCACCTGCAGCATCGCCATTTCCTGGTGACAGTCCTGGTCGGAAACAGGAAACCTCTGCCGTTTCCAGCCCAGGAGGAAGAGGAGAGAGGAAGGTGAGTGAGTTGATGGAAAGAGAGTTGATGGAAACTCTTGATTCCACTGGAGTCGAAAGATGGAGTGGCTGAATCAGTGGACGGGCCTCTGACCACTCAGGCACCGTTTCCAGGGCCCCCTCCATGCCGGGCAGCATGCTGGCATGGGTGCCACGCTGTGGAGATGTGGCCCAGACAGACATGGTCCCTGAAATGCGTGAGCTCGTGGGGCCGATGGAGGGGCCCAGAGAGGCTCGGGGTTACAGCTCCTGAGCCCAGTGGGAAAGCCGAGTGGAAACAGGGAAGAGGCTTACAGGATTCTCGCCCGCCGACCCCGCTGTGGGGGTGACAGGCAGCGTGGTAGTGAAAGGAGCTGACGCAGAGCCACCTGGCATCCCAGCTGTGCCCCGGGCTCCTGGGCTCTGAACCCCAGTTTGCTTGCTTGTGGGGGGGGTGTCATGGGGGGCCCAGGCACCACACTGTCCCCACTGTGGAGACCGGCGACTCTGGCCACTACTTCCCCCATGTTCCCTGGGCCCAGCTCACCAACCTCACTTAATGAGGTGTGGGCCCAAGCCAGGAAGCTGCCGTGTCATGGGAGGAGGGTGAGCCTAGCTCCCATGAGCATCTGTGGGGCCCAGGCTGGCTGAGAAAACCCTCCCTCTCAGAAGGCACATTCACATGTTCGTCAAGACCCTCAGGCTGCCTGCCTTACATCTGGATTCCCAGGTGCTCCTGGGGGTATGCCATCCAGGTGTGCAAACAGGACCACGAAGCCTCACACGCCTCCAGCCTCCAGCCCCCACTGGCCCTCAGTCCCCCACCCCTTCTGCAGGACACGCTCAGCTTCATCTGGGGGCCTGCCCACAAGAACTTGAAGCAGGATGTCTGGGGAGTAGCCGGGGATCTGTCTTACAATCCCCCCAGTGGCCCTGTGTGGTAGACGCTGCCCCACCTCACCCTGCATGCCCAGGGGCTGGCCGCTGCCAGGCTTCGGGAGACGGAAGGGAAGGACGCAGAGCCAGACACTGGGTGAGGGGTGGACACCTCCCGGAGCAGAAGCTCTTGGCGGGCTGAGTCATCACCAACCCGGAGACCGAGCAGCATCGCAGCGGGGTGGGCACTGGCCCTGGAGCACCAAGCAGGCCAGGGGGCACTCGGCAGAAGTAGTAGGGCCTGTGGAGGCTCCTTTGAAAACCCTCACCCCCACACACACCCCTTCTAACCACGAGGCCAGGCCCACTGCCCACCCTTGGGACCCTCCAAGACTGCCCAAGCCCCTCTTCAATATTCACCCACCCCGCGATTGACTGCTCCTCCTGACCTATAGAAAAACAAACAAACAAATCCCTGGTCGTTGGGTCAGTTTTGACTCAAGCTCCATAGGAATTCTGAGGCTGTAAGTCTTTACTGAAGCACATAGCCTCCTCTTTCTCCCACGATGCAGCCTGTGGGTTGGAACCACCGGCCTCGTGGGTAGCAGTCCAGTGCTTAACCCACTGCATGACTACGGCACCTTCGATGGCCTGTAATGAGCCTTGTCTGCCAGCTTGGGCCCGCCCTCTGAGGCCCCGCCCGCGGCCCTCTGGAAGGCTCTTCTCGGGTGCAGAGGCTCCCACCATCTATGGGAGGGCCAGGCGGCGTTTACTCAGCTCCCAGCTGTCCAGTTCCCAACTGTCGTCTGACCCCAGTTCTGCAGAGCACTCTGTCATCGTGAGTCAGAATCAACCTGATGGCACTGGATTTCGTTTCTGGGGTGCAGACAATCGTCCCGGTGCCCCTTTCCCAGCCCGAGCTGAGCCCACAACTCTGTAGCCTAGTCCAGCCCCTGTCCACTCAGTCGGTGACCTCGGCGAGCCAGCCCTCCCCTGGCCTTCTGTCCTCCTCTGCAGAATGGGGTGTTGGGGCAGTTCCCTGCCAGCCCTTCTCTGGAGCCTCTGATTGGCTCAATGGTCACTAGACACAGGGCCTTAAAAACAGAAGCAGGTGCCTACCTTGTTTATCCTCTACTGTAATACAAAACCCGCCGCCATCGAGTCGATTCTGACCCGTAGCAACCCTGTAGGACAGAGTAGAACTGTCCCTGTGTGTGTCTGAGGCGATACATCTTTGCAGGACTAGAAAGCCTCATTTCTCTCCCGCAGAGCAACTGGTGGTTTCAAACAGCTGACTGTGTGGTTAACAGCCCAATGTGTAACCCCTACACCACCAGGCCTCCGCCATGCGTGAGGTTGCTTCAAGCAAAACATGTTTAAACACATCTCTGTGATCAGTGGATGGCTGTAGATGAGTTCTCCCTGTAATAATACGTGTCTTATTCTATTAGGGTGCCTTCAAAAAATAATAGTAATGAATGTCCAGTCAAAACAATGACCTCTGAGGGGTTCCGCTTAAGCCAAATTCACTGCCACTGCGACCCTGCAGGACTGAGTGGGCCTGCCCCGTCTGTAGATCTTTACAGGAGCAGACGGCTCAGCTCCCTCCCTCAGCGCAGAACCACCAACCTGAGGTTGACAGCTCAGCACCCACCCCACTCGGCCACCAAGGGGCTTCAGAGTCTGGATTTGAATTCCCCAAGGGGAATCGCGGGTCATTCCGCTGCTCCCCAACGTTTTTGAAGCTACGGTGTGTAGTTAGTGAAAGGTTTTCAATCCGACGGTGATTCTCCATGCTGCCGAAGCGCTAAAATCACCTGAGATGCTTTGCAAACGGGCTAATGCTTGCCACCCCGGTGCCGTTGAAGCACCAGCCACCTCCCAGGTGGGGCTCGGGCACCAGGTTCCCTGCTTGCCGCCCGGACTGGCAAGGCGCCTTTTCAGGAATGGTCATGGCTGCTTCTTGGTAGACCAGGCAGGGTCCGTGGCTCCCTTTTGGCCCACAAGACTGCATCTCCGAGGCACTGGAAGCCCGCCTAGTCGTGCAGAAGGCTTGTGGCAGCCGGACTCTCAACACTCAGGTTTGAGCCCCACCTCCCACCCGAAGCAAAGCCCCTGACAATGAAGTCTCTTTCCTGCTGAGGCCTGGGGCTTCCAAGTGGCTGCAGTGGCGACCTGCGCCCACCAGAGGGCGCCCGGCACAGCGCTGCTCCGCTGGGCTCAGCTCTGCGAAGTGAACCCAAATGCTTTTTAATTGAAAAAATTTTTAATTCAAAAAGGATTTGCTGTTTGTACTCGAGTGCGGGTTTTCCTTATGCAGGAGGCTAATGTCTTGAGTAAACAGATATCTGGATCCAAATCCACCTTCAAAGGTGCTGACTGTTTGCCCAAGGGGGTGAGAGGGCAACCAGAAGGAGCCGGAGTCCCTTGGGCAAACACTTCAGGGACAAGCAATCGCAGGCAGAGGACGGCATCTGTGGGAAGGGTGAGCCTGGGCCTAAGGGGGATTATGTCGGGGGACACAGATGGAAATTGCATGTGGGGAGTTAGGGGAGACAAAAGGCGGGCCTTGCTCCAGCCTCCTGAGAACCTAAGAAGGAGAAAAACCCCGAGAAAGCAGCGCACACTGGGACAGGGGTGGGCCTGGTCTCCGCAGCCCTGGGGTGCTTGGGCGGCAACAGGGGAAGGCAAATGTGTTCGCAGCTTCCCAGCCCTGCAGGTGCCCTGTCCCAGTGCCTGCCCACAAAAGCTCCTGTCTCAGAGGCACGTTGGCTCCAGCCAGCTCGCTGCCTGCCCAGTCTCACCTCGCCCTGCTTCCCACCCCAAAGCCTAGTGTCCTCTTCCAGGGCCACCCTGTAGCAGAGGGGACCACAGCCGAGAGCTGCCCCCCACCCCCATACTGGGCACCGCCACCGTTGGCGGTCAACACTGGCCTTTTCCCAGCTGACTGCCCAGGTGTCCCCCACATCTAGTATGGAGCTCCCCAGCCCCCATCTCCAGCCTGCTTCCCTAGCAGAGCCCCAATCTCCTTTCTCCCCGCATCAGCCCCCAAGCCCACTTTCACGTGGTCTCGTGACTGCTCTCGGCCAATGTCCACATCCCTTCGCTGGTCCTGGGACTCAGTGCGCAGGTCAGCTGGAGCTGAGAGAAAATGCAGAGCCTCAGTCCCTTCCACCCCTCACCCCCAACACCCGAGCTGCGGGCCCAATCGCCCACAAGCCCCATGTTCCCGTCAGAGGCTGAGCAGCAGCTTTCTCCCTGGCTGTCGCCCCTGAAGAGCAGCCCCATGACCCTCACCAGGCCTGCCTTACCACCTCCCTCCAACTCCCACCCCCCAGAGCCGCCCCTGACACTGCCTCCAGGTGTTTGGGGCGCTCAGGCCCAAGGTCTGTGCTGTCTCCCACAGCCACCTCCTTGCCATCCCTGGGCCACACCGCGCAGTGGCCCCCTTCCTACCTATCTTGTGACCCTGTGTGCTTCTCCCTGCCACCAACTCCCCTGATCCCACACCCCCTGGGCTCTCGTGGGGGTTGATGGTCTAACTACCCGCTGGGTTGTCGCCATGCACACAGGGGGCCTCTGCTGTTCCCCTTCTGTTTGTAGAGCACACTGGGCCCTACCCGCCCCACCCCCCACCCCACCCACCCCTGCCCTGGCTTCGAGAACCCAGGTGCTCCCCCAGGGAGCTTTGTGCTACAGTGTGGAGATCCTCCTCCTCAAATCTACCCCAGATGGGCTTTGGCTCTTGGCTGGGGGCTGGGGGGGTGGGAGGGGGCATGAGGGGGGTGCGGGCTGGAATGGAGTGCTGGAAAGGCCTCAGCTTTGCCATCATGAGTGGTACCCTCGCCCAAGCAAGGCTGAAAGCCAGTGGTCAGCAAGATCACACACACACAGAGCTGTGTGCCTGCTCAGGTCTGTCTGCTCACAGAGCCTGCTCTCTCTCTGGGTGCCTCTACACTGCTGGCCTGTTCTGCCGCTCAGTCAGGCTCCCCTAATGCCCAAGAGGCTGCTTCTCCAGCTGCTCGCTCTGTCCCGACTGTGGAGCAGCCGGCTGCAGAGGGGGTCTTTGCCTGTCCCTCTCCCAACAGCCTGTGAGGCCTGGGAAGCCGGCTGGTGGGGGTCCCTGCCACAGCCAGTACGGATAAAGCCTAGGAGGGAGCGGATTTGCCCCTAACCTGCCTGCACATACCCAGGTAGCCACGAGGTGGCAGCATTGCCCCAGGTTTTGCCCAGACCTCTCTTGGTCTGCGCTGCATGTGACAAATTCATTGAGTGCTTGATGCCAGGTCAGGGGAGAATCATCCTTAACACACCTTACCCCAGCCCCTCCTCACAGCACCACCACCCCCACCTCCCACTGGAAGTAAAGACCACCATTTCGTTTTAGAATTCACTGGGGTTCAGAGGAAGAAAGGCCTGCTGGAGATCATCCAGGGACATCAAGCCCTTCCCCTCTCACAGACCACTCAGATGCCAGGCAGGGGCACCTGGAGCCAGCGTCCTCCCTCCCCCTGCCCAGCACCCCCTGGCCCTGCACCTCCAGTGTGTGCAGGACAAGACCCCATGAGGCTGCCCACCCCACTGCTCACACACAGATGGGCCAGCCAGGAGCCCAGCAGAGGACAGTCTGTCTGTCCCAGGTCTGCCCTGGGGACTCTCAGGGGAGGTAGGCAGGCTGTAGCACTGGGCATGGACAGTCTGCTGCCCGGACCCTGCCCTCTCCTCGTTAGGAGAACGACCCCTGGGAGCTCCCCAGCTACCCTGCCTCCTCCTCAAATGGCATGGATTCCCTGCTTTGGGCCCTGGCTGCTCAGCGTGACTCCCCTGCTCACCTGGCCCACTGCTGCCTGCAGCCCGCAGCTCACTTGTGGTGGCCAGGAGGAGCCTCCGGGGAGGAGGTGGGCAGAGCACCCACAGCCGCCGTGGGTGAGTTCCTGGGATACCACTCTCTCCTGCTGCCGGCCTGCTGGCGTGCCGTGGGGCCGCTCCGCTGCCATCTGTTTCATGTGTGGTCCCTGGGAGACGTGTTTCTGTTGTGTTTCATGTTTTGTTGTGAATTGGGTGGCCGTATAGAGAGCGGCTCGTCGGTTTTGCGTTCAACAGTTCCTACATCACCCCCCCACCACCCCCACCCCCGTGTGTCTGTTAATCCCCTCTATGAACCATCACTTACTAACCCCTCCCGCCTTCTCTCCTAACCCTGCTGAGTTTGTCCTGGTTATTCTGAGGTGCGTGTATCTCCTGAATGTTATTGGTCCTCTTATTGTGTGGCTGAAATGGGAGCTACCTGGGGGGAGTGTGTGTGTGTGGTTCTAGACCTGAAGGATGAGAGAGGATCATAGTCTTTCTTGAGGAGGGGGGGTAGGAGGTCTACCAGTCTCTATCTGACCAGTCAGCCTGGTCTCTTTTAGGATGTTGAGTTCTGTCCCACATCTTCCTCCCACTCTGTGCAGGACCTTCTAATGTGCTTCTTCTCAAACAACTTGGTGGTGGGAGCCAGGCACCATCTAGTTCATCTGGTCTCAGGGTGGTGGAGACTGTTGCTTGGTGATCTGTTGGTCCTTTGGACTCACTGTGCCCACGGGTCTCTTGACTAGCATCACTCTTCTTCGGGCAGGGCACACCAGTAGGTCACGGAACCTCAGATGGCCAGTCCTGAGTCTCTAAGCTGCAGTGGCCGTTCACCAAAGCCAGATGTAGCACAGACACCATCTCTGAATGATGTCCTTGGTGTCTTCTGAGACTGTGAGCCCACCCGCTTCTTCCCATTGCTTCCGAAGTGTGAAGACCACGGGCCTGATCCAAGCCCCGCACTCCTCAAACCCCAGTAACCACAGGACTGCTTTGGCGGGGAGCCCACACAGGCCATTTCTCACACGCCTCCAGCCTCCAGGCCCTCTGTGCCAGGGCTGGCTGGGCCTCACTGTTGCCCGCACCCACTCTTTGGCCAGGAATGCACCTGCCCACACTGAGTGGTGAGATCCCACCTGACCACCCAGAAAAAGCATAGCCGCGCACACACACACCACCACCACCACTACCACCATCACCACCATCCCAGTGCCTGCCCCTTCTCTGCATCCCTGTCGCACCTGGAGCCTGCCTCCTCGGGGTCAGAGTCAGGTGAGCCCGGTTCCTAAGCGTGAGGGTCAGGCTCCTGCTGGGTTCCTGACAAGGCCAGGGCTGGCCAGGGACACCTACTCGTGCTCCTAGCTGTGGGGTGTCCTCAGGGCACCCCCGGTGCCTGCCACAGTCTGCCCAAGGAACGCCGAGTTAGCTGGGCCACGCCAGGCGACAGAAGGAGAGGTCCCTTAAGCTTTGTGGCCAAGGGCCAGCTTCCAGCCAGGTTGAGGGTGGAGCCCCAGACCTGCTGCTTGTTAGCCGTGTGATCCAGGAGGCTGTTCGTCACATGCTGGCACCATGCCCGTGGGCATCAGCAGGCACCATGAGAGTTGCCACTGTCCCAGACTCCAGGGCTGGACCACACCTCCACACTCACAGTGGCCGCATGAAGGTGGACAGCACCTGTCTCGGCCTGAGGCCTGTTGGGGTCTCTCCGGCGCACATGCACTGACTGTGCGTCTGTGTGTTCCCCCCACAGTACGAGTACAGCTTCCGCACGGAGCAGAGCGCTGCGGCCAGACTCCCGCCCAGCCCCACCCGCTGCCCGCAGATCCCGCAGTCCTGAGGAGCCGCTTGCCAGACGACTGAACTTGCCCGGTCGGGGCTGCCTGCGGCCACCGTCCTCCCCACCTGTCCCTGCCCCAGACGGAGCCCGCGGCCCTCCCTCCCAGCCCCCCGGCTGTGGCCTCGTCTGGAAGGCTCTGGACCTTGGAGCAGTTTCGATCTCCATCATCAGCTTGCCTGACGTGACACCCCAGCCCCCTGGGGCCTTGTTCATAACCACCACTAATCTGCGTGTGCTGTAGCGCCCTAACCTGTCTGCGTAATGACCAGTCACCTGGAGATGCCTACCCACTCCCTCCCTCCTGACGCCTCTCCAGGAGACGCCACCAAGACTGCTTCCTGGGGGTGACTCTGTACTGGGCCCTGCAGCCACACAGATGGCCCCAGACCCCAGGCTGACCAGGACCAAGCACCCCAAGCTCTCAAGGCAACCCTGGGAGGACACAGTGGGAAGAAGCCAGTGGCCCCTGGAGGGGCCCAAGCCTACCCTCGGCTCTAAGGAGCCGCCCTGGGCGTGCCCTGGGGCAGGAAGCGGTGCTCGCAGACCTCCTCCCTGAGGGCCGCTGCCCATGTGCTCCGGTCCCTCCCTGCCCCAGGGCTTGACCGCTTATGTGCCAACAGCAGCTCCAACTGCCTCAGCCTGGGCCCTGACCCCTGTGACCCAGGGACAGGTCCTCCAGAGCCTGGGGAGACCACCAGAGTGCATAGCCACCCCACCTCTGGGGGCACCCCGCCCAGCGCCTCGAGTTTCTCTGGGCCCTGCGTGTCTTGATGGCATCTCTTCACAGCCACGCGTCCCTGCGCAAATGAACAAGGCCCAGCCGACCGGTCACCACATGTGAGTCAGACTGCCGGTCCTACCAGGAAAGTCCACTGAGGTGCCAGCTGCCGAGTGGACTCAAGCCCCTAGGCCAGGAGTGGCCACAGGCCCCACCCCAGGCCGCCCTCCACCCTCGGTCATGCTCTGCACTGTCTCGCTGCTGGGGGGCTGCATCTAACCCACCGAGCCTTGGTATTTGAGCTCTGGGGGCCCCTCGAGCTGGCCACATCCCTCCAGAGGATGGGGTGGGGGACAGCCAGTGACACCCTCTCACTCAGTCGGTGGTTCAGAGCCCCTCTCTGCGGTTCCCATGAGGGCAGAGCCGGCCAGCTGGGCAGCACAGGGGGAGGCCTGGCCACTGACTGAGAGGCGGTGCTGTGGCAAAAAATACCTCACGGCGCAGCCTCGGCCTCCACGGCCCGGCCTCCTGCCCTTTCTTCTGGTGCAATGTGCTGGGTCCAGCGAGACCCTTGCCCCCCACCCCCCAGCCCCGCCAGTTCTGGGTGCTTGGAAGCAGCCTTCCCTGAGGATGGATTCCCGGGGTGGGGCTCTCTGCTCCCATGAGCAGTTACAGTCTCCAAAACTCACAGGTTGGGATCGCAGAGACCCAGAGGCCACCCGTGGCAGTGGGTGTGGGTTGGCTTGGGGCCACCCCTGATTACACACTCAGCCACTGACCCGGAGGGCCGGCTGTGCAAACACGCCCAGATGCACCTGGGAATCAGGGCCTGGCAGCCTGGTTTTCAAAAAGGTTGCAGTCCTGGGAACCCCACGGAGGACAGTTCTACCCTGACCCGCATGGTCGCCAGGCGTCAGGTCAGTTTGGCGGCCCCGAGTCCGAGGCTGGGCTTGGTGGGCAGGGCTGCCCGGGAGTCCTGTTCCCTGTTGCTTTTTGGATGGGGATGGTTGGTCCGGAGCCAGGTGATGGTGAGGGAGAAGTGGTGTCCAGCCGTTGGGGAGCAGGCCTCTGGTCACCCCTGCTGGCTCGTGCCCCATATCTTATCCATCATATGGAGGGGAGAGGGGCGGGG
>NW_022103919.1:1351878-1358517 GCF_000313985.2 Echinops telfairi
GGATGAAAGAAACGGCCTTGTTCTCAGCAGGACTCCTGGTGGGCTCCGTTAAAGCACAGTCTCTCCTGTCAGGCCCCCCACCACATTTTTTAACCCAGAACTGGGTGTTCTTGCTCCTTGTTACAGATGAAGAAACTGATACTGGGGCCATGGCGCAGGGCTGCCACTTGGCAAAGAAAGGACTTGACATTCAGCCCCAAGTTTTGTCTGGCCCCAGTCTGACCTTTAGTCCCCTCATCAGCACATGCCCACAGTGACCTGCTGTTTCCATCCTGGAAGGGGCTTCCCGCCCCCGTGAGAAGAGGCCTACTCCCGGCTGGCATTGGGGTACACCCCCACCCCCACCAGTGATGCTGAGCAGACCAAGGGCTCATCTGCCCCTCACTCCACCAGCAAGAGCTTCTTCAGGCCTGGGGCTCCCCTGTTCTATAGGTTCCCCCATTCTGGGGGCTCCTCAGGTCCTTGGGCTGCCCCTTTTCTGGGGGCTCCCAGTAGCCCCTTTGCCTCCCTGAGAATCTGGTGGGCCTGAGGAGGGGGGCAACACAGGGCCATGACAGAGCCGCCTGGAGGTGCACGGCACCTGAGCTTGTCCACCGAGGGTCACTGCTGACCTTGGCCCTGGAGCCCAGCCCTCACCCTCGAGGCTCCTTCCTCTGTGGACCGTACGTGCAGCCCCAGGCCTGAGGCCCTCATGGTGAGAAGGGGCTTTGGGTGGGCCGGCTGCACGTGCAGGGCGGCCCTTGCTATGTGTATTTATTGGAGGTGACTCGTCCGTGGCAAAGGGGAGTTTCATCGTGTGATTGTCTGTATACTTAATATAATTTGTTAAATAAACGTTTGTTTTAACCTCTTTTCCTGTTGACTGCTGTCGTGTCTCAGATATCACCAGAGGTCCATACGCCTCCGGGAATGCCCCTAGGTTCTGGCCTCACGCCACCCCCACCCCCACCCCGGGGCTGGGCCAGCTGCAGCTCTTGGGAAGCAGGTGGCCACCTCCCAGCCTGTCACCTTCCAGAAAGAACCAGGGGCTTCTCTGCGCCCGTTTAGACAGCTGCTTACCAGCCAGAAGCGTGGGGATCGCTCTCTGGAAACCGCCTGAGGAAAGCCCCTGGGAGCAGAAAGGCCGGGTGGCTGTGACAGACATGGATGTGAGACACCCTTTAGCAGGACGGCCCTCGCCCTGCAGGAAGGCAGAGATGTTCTGTCATCTCCTCCCTGCAGGGCATGCAGGCTGCTGGGTGCAGCAGCAGCTACTCCTGGACTCAGCTCCCCCACCCCCCCGGACTCGGTCCTCTCCCACCTGCTTGCAAGATGCCACTCCCAATGCAGGGTCGGGAGCCACAGGGCCCCGGGCTGCTTGGAGCAATGACCAGTCCAGGTGTCACTGTCAAAGCCCTTGGCCTCCTTCCTGTGGGGACCTTTGAGTTGGGGGTGGGGAGGCAAGAGATTGCAGTCCAGCCCATCCCAAGGCTCCCTGGCAGCCCCGCCCCACAGCCCAGTTGCTGAGCCTGGAGTCACCCTAAGAGCAATGCCCACCACTCTGGGACCATGAGGGTCCCTGATGAGCGTCCTCCCCTCCGGCCCTGCCTCCCCCTCCCCAGGCCCAGCCTCTCCCCGCGGGGATCTCATGGGTCTTTTTCCCACAGGTCAAGAAAGGCGAGCTGGAGGGCTTGGAGAACGCCAGCACCATGAGGCCAAAGGAACATGCAGCGTGGAATTTGAAGAGCTGAGTTCAAATCCTGGTTGGCACACTGACCGTGCGGCTCTGGATGGGGACTGGCCCCCAGTGCTGTTTGGCTTCAGAATGGGGGTAGTCACACCCCCACCATCACTTCCCCTGCAAAGGCCCCATGAGGAGATGTGCCATCTTCCTTCCCAGGCCTGGGGCCCATTTGAGCCTCAGCATGCAGTACCGAGCCCCCCACCTCCACTCTGGAGAGACCCAGGAAGTGCAAAGAGGGCAAGGGCTCTTGACCCTGGAGACCTCTCTGTTTGAGAAAAGCCTCACACTGCCTGGGAAGGCTGGTGGGCCAGGACCACCTTGCAGGGGCCGGGGCTGCCTCATACAGACTCGTGGGCTATGAAGGACCAAACTCCACACACACAGTAACTTAAGATGGGGAGACAGGCCCAAAGCATCTCGGGAGGCAGGAGGCAGGAGGCAGCGCACCTCGGAGGGCCCATCCCTGGGCCTCCTCTCCATCTCCTGCAGTCCCTCTGCCTCTGTCACGTGTCTGCTTGGGCCTCCATCTCGCCCACTCTGGCTCAGCTCCTGGTCCTGCAGACATCGACGGACCCTGCTCCTGGAAGCTGGTGGGAGGGGCTCTGTGCACAGTGTCTGTGCCCCTGCCCAGTGGGGAGTGGAGCAGATCTTCAAGGTTAGATGAAGGGAGGCAAGACAGGGCAAGGGGCTAGGCCACACACACCCCTTCCCCCCAGGGAGTTGGAAAGGAACAGGATTCTGGGTGATGGGACTCCAGCTCTGTGATATGGGGTAAAGCCAGTGAGGTCAGGGGGACATTCTTTCATTCAGTGCCATTTAACTCCTCCACTTAAGATGCTCCCTGGCACCCAAGGGTGAAGCCTGAAGTCTGAATCGCTCAGGATCCCATCCCTCCTTCCCCCGTGTGTTCCCAGCCTCCCGCCCCCGACTCCCCTTCCTGGAGTTTCTGTGCTTCCCCAAGCCCGACTCATTGAGGCCACCTGGCCTTGGCACACACCCTTCCCTCTGCCCACAATGCTTCCCCCAACATTTCTGCCATGGAAGCTCCTCCTCTGGGGAGTATGTCTTGAGCCCAGGGAGGCAAACATCAGGATACTCCCCCCCCCCCTTCAGGTGACATGGTGCTGCTCTGGAGCCCTCTGACCTCTGCATTGGAGCATGTGCTCTGTGAGGAAGGGGGCCGCGTCCCTCACCCCCACCCCCACATGCCCAGAGCACCGGCACTGGCCCAGAGGACTTCGCAGCATAGGCAAATGTTGCTTGCAGCGGATGAGGTAGACAGACTGAACTCAATTGCTAAAGGACCTAAGAAGGACAGGACCCCAGGGGTCCTTGGCTGTGACGTTGTGATCATCCCTGGGAGCACAGTGTCCCAACTGTGTAAGTCTCCCTGGACAACTCCCGATGCATGCCGGCCTCAAAGAGACCAGAGGCAAGAGTAGAGGCCCTTGTCTGGCTGGTCTCTGGGGTCTCACTGCCCGGGGTAGGGTCTGGCACCAAGGAAGTGAAGGTTGTGTTGATGCGGCTCTAGAGGAGGCAGAGAAGGAGAGAGGTTGGCAGGTCAGAGCCCCTCCACCCCCACCCCCACGGTACTGAAACTGCAAAACACTCGGGTCTCAGGGGGAGAGGCTCACGGGGCAGGGTGAGGGGTAGCTGGGTGCCACTGAGGAGGGAGGGAGCAGGAGCCATTCTGTCACCAGGCTAGTGTCTTGTCTTTGCGTTGTTTTGCCGCCCTGATTTCTAACATCCGCTGCAAGCACTACAAAAGCCTCACAGGCGTGTCATGATTAAAGGTTTATTGAGGAAGCTCACAGGCCACCGTCCATGGCAGGGAGCAATGCTCAGAGCGGACATGTTCAGAGTTGTGGGGAGTCTGCTGATCAGTGTTCAAAGGACACCCCACTCTGCTAGAAGCCTCAACCCGAAGGCATTCTGCTCCACTTCCATAAGTCCAGCTTCCCCCAATGAAGTGCTCAGTCCCACTTCCCCAATTAAGTGCCCAGAGGCACCCCACTTCGCAAGGCAGCCTCCTGCACAAAGCAGTCAGTTTTCCTTGCTCCATGGGTTGGGAAGCCCATCGCTCTGTTCCGTGCTCTGGCCTCTCTGATGACGTAGCTGAATCCAGGGGACTCACTGCACAGGGATGTCGGGTCCAGAGGACTCATTCCATTCCTAGCTCTTGCCAGCTTAACAAGATCCCTCCTGCTGCTTCTCAGGGAGCTGATTTTATATACAGCAGGACAGCACTCCAGGTAAATCCTTTGTACCAGGTCCATGCAGGCAAACGGCATTTGGAGGAGTTAGAGACTTGGGCTAGAAGAGCCACATTAAGTCATTCATTGCCGCCTGCCCCCTGGATCTCGCCACATTGCCCCATGTTGGTCATTTTCACCCTTTCACTACTGTGAGGGAAACAGAGGCCATCGTAAGGGGGACTCCACCAGAACACACAGGAGGCTCTGGAGCAGCAGGTGCAGTTGCCCCTTGAGCTCCCTTGTTCCCTCTCCTCACCCCAAGTTAGTGCACCTAGAGAGCCAAGCTCTTGAGAAAGATGATACGAAGGCTGAAGGTTCCCTGAGGCTCTGGACCTCCTGGTTGGGGAGGGCACTAGCAGCACAGGTTGGCACCCTGGAGACACAAGCCTGCCTTACCCTCCTTGTCCTCTAGAGGGAGCACGAGGGTTCCCAACCTTTGCTTGCACTTTTTTTTTTTTTTAACATTTTATTAGGGGCTCATACAAATGTTATTGCAATCCATACACACATCAATTGTGTAAAGCGCATTTGTACATCATTCTCAAAACATTTCCTCTCCACTTAAACCCCCCACAGCACTTTTTACAAACTCCTTTGCCAGGAGTCACAAATTGACAAGTGGGATATACTGGGATATAACCCAAATTTCCAGCAACAGATGAATGGATCAAAAACTGGTACATACATACAATGGAGTACTACACATCCCTAAACAGCAGCGATGAACGCATGAGGCGCATTGCCGCATGGGGAGAACTGGAGGAAATTATGCTAAGAGAAGTAAGCCAGCACAAAAGGACAAGTACAACGGAGGTAAGCTTAAAAACCAGGCATAGCTACTGTATACATACACCCCTGGGGCGAGGTCCAGGTACTATGGCAAGGGCCAAACCCAATCCAGGGATACATACGCCAGCCAACTAAATAGGAGGGGGAAAGAAAGAGTAAAGAAAAAAAGAGCAAAGAAAAAAGACAGCAAGGGTAGTGGGGGAGCAGGGCACTAACCCACCCAAGAGAAGGGTATTGTTTATATCTCCACAGGAGAGGAAGAGAGAGACCAGGTTTCAACCCGATGCTCCAAGATCTGAATACAACATAACCGGCATATACCAGGGGACCAACTGTGGGGCCAGCCCCAATCCTAATATGTGGGGACACACACATACCCCCCAAGAAGAATGCACTTCAGAGGACAGCACTGAAGTTACAGCCTGGGGAAAGGGGCACATCTGAGTAGAACACACAGGAGAAACGGAGAGGATGGAGAGGGAGGGGAACACATCCTGGCCCACCAAGCCCCAAGGACAATATTCCTGCCCAGAGCAGACAATGCTCAGAGAGGACCATAGGACCGGTCCCACTATGAGACACGACATTCCTTACTGAACCATAGCGCTACACACTGGAGACACAGTGTGGGAACTGTGCCCAATCTGACCCCACCACACTGGGGTGAAACACTAAGGGCATGCAACAGAGCAGCAAGGGGAGCAAAGTAATGAAATCCCTGGGGAATACCAAAAATAGACGTTGGAGACTGACTGTGGCACCCTATCAGACTTGACTGGAAAACACTCGTAAAGGCCAACAAACAGACCTTGAAATATTTATAGGCTTTTCCATTTTTGTCAGTAGCTTTCTTTTTGTTGTTGTTATTTTGTTTAGGAGTTTTGGGGGTTTTTTTGTTGTTATTATTTTGTTGGTTTTGACTTCCTTTATTGTTTTGTTTGGCCTTGCCTGGTTTTTTTGCCCTTATTCATGTCTCTGCATGTCTATCTAGATAAGGTAGGTGTGATAAACAATTTGGAGATGAAAAGAATGGGACTGATGGTTCTGGCGGGTGGGGGGGGGAGAGATACAGGGAGGTGGGAGAAAGGAAGGAGGTGGGGGAAACCAACCCAGGGACAAGGGAACAACAAGTGAACTAAACTCAATGGAGAGAAGGGCATAGGATGCCTAGTGGGGCTTAATCCAGGGCAAAGTAGCAGCCAGGAATTACCGAACCTGAATGAAGGGCGAGCATGATGGTGGGACAAGAGGAAAGTAAGAGAAAATAGAGGAAAGAACCAGGAGGCAAAGGACGCTTGTAGAGGTCTAAATACAGGCTTATGCATATGTAAATATATTTTTATATAACAAGAGAGGAATAGAACTATGTACTCATATCTATATGTTAAGAATTAAGGTTTCAGATGGACATTGGTCCTTGACTCAAATACTCCCTCAACACAAGAACACTTTGTTCTAACAATCTGGCATTCTGTGATGCTTACCTTCCTGACATGATCGCTGAAGGCAAATGCGGTGAAGAAAGCTGATGGTGCCCGGCTATCAAAAGATATAGCATCTGGGGTCCTAAAGACTTGAAGATAAACAAGTGGCCATTTAGCTGAGAAGCAACAAAGCCCACACGGAAGAAGCACACCAGTCTGTGTGATCACGAGGTGTCGAAGGGATCAGGTATCAGGCATTTAAGACCCAGAACAAAGGCATACCCAATGTGAACTGGGTTGGGGGGATGTGGAGTGGAGACCCAAAGCCCATCTGTAGACAACTGGGCATCCCCTCACAGAAGTGTCGCAAGGAAGAGATGAACCTGTCAGGGTGCAGTATAGCACCAATGAAGCACACAGCTTTCCTCTAGTTCTTTAATGCTTCTTT
>NW_022103919.1:1359390-1361309 GCF_000313985.2 Echinops telfairi
CAGCTCACTGTTGGCCGCAGCACAGCCGGAGCAGACAGGAAGTATGAGGTCTCTTTTAATAAAACAATATACAATAAATGTGTACCGTATTCTTCATGGAAAAATAATATACCCCCTGAAAATAAGACCTAGCGCATCTTTGGGAGCAAAAATTAATATAAGACACTGTCTTATTTTCGGGGAAACAGGGTAGGAAGGGGTGAGGGGCAGGGGAACCATGCTTAAAATAAAGAACTCAAATTGGAGTTGGCTAGCAAAATGATATGGCCAAAGAGTTACTGGATTGCTAACTTGACGGCTTCTTCTAGAACACCTCTGGAAGGGGTAGAGGGATGGTTACGATACGGAGGACTACAGTAGAGCATACGCACCCATCGACTGTCTCCTGTCTTCAGGTTGCCATGACACCCCTAGGAAGGTGTGTTTCTTGGCGTGGACTTGCTGAGTCATGAAGGCCAAGTCTGGTCAGCGTTCATTAATAATCCCAAAGGGCCTTTGCAAGTCGGTGTGGCAACTTTACATCCGCCAGCAAGGTATGAGAGTTCCAGTTGCTCTGCACCTGCTTGGTAGTGTCAGGCTTCTCGAAAGGAACGATTCTGGTCTATGTGACATTGTAGCGCATTGTACTGCAGACGGATTTCCGTACTTCCTAATGAGGTGGAGCTCAAGGCCCTGTGTTTATTGGTCATTTGCATATCCTTTGTGAAGGCTTGTTAAATAAGTCTGTGCTCATTTTCCTATCAGGTTATCTGTCCTTTCCTGCCAATTTCTTTCTCTTCTCCACATAAGCCCTTTATCTTACAGACGTGCAGCCATCTTCTCCCACCCTGTGGCTCGACTCTTCATTTGACTCATAATGAGATCTTCTAACGAACAGAAGTTATTCATAAATATAGTTCAATTTATCAACCTTTTCTTTTCTTTGATGGTTAGTGCGTCCCCGGTCTTTGTTTAAAAGTCGTTGCCCATCTTCTCAATCCCTTAAAAGGGGGTTTTTACAGTTTGTCCAGGCCCTTCCCTTAGAGCAGCGGTTCTCAAACTTTTGCAGTAAACTTTCTCGTGTTCTCACCACCATCCCGCGCCTAGGGGTCCCCAAACTTAGGAGATGAGGAAACCAAGACTCCAGAGGTCACCTGAGAGCACACAGCCAACGAAGCACAGTTTAAAACACCCACCTCCAGTGCTGGGCCTGACCACAGCCTGAGCCATGCCTGCCCAAGAGGAGGGGTTCTGTTATGTGACAGTTAAGACAGGGATGACTCCTCAGATCAGACAGGCCTGGGTTCCAGACCCAGCACTGTCACTTCCCCTAGATGTGACCCTGAGACTCAGCCACCAACCATTCAGGCCTTCCCCAAAGAGAAACTGAGGCCAGACCCCTAGCATGCTCGGCCTACGGCACGTCACAGTGCTGGCTGTATCCAGCAGAGCATCGTTGGCCATGAGGTGACCCCAGAAAGCCCCTTCATGGTTCACTGAAGGCCCTGTGCCCTTGGTCACAGTATGGGAGTTGCCAGCACAGTGCGCACTGTTGCTCTGCATTCTCTGGCTGGATTTTCCCAGAAAGGTCCCCTTCAGATTGCAGATACCCTCACCCTCCTAGAAACGCCTGCTGGGGTCCTGAGGGTTCTGTGCCTAGCAGAGCTGGGAGACCCCACACCCGCCCTGTCCCCCTCCCCTCTGTGCATACTGACTGGAGAGGGCTCTCTGGGTGGACCCTCCTGGGAGCGAGGACAGCCTCTCACAGCCCCCCAAAGGGGGCAGAACCTCCTTGGAATGGCATTCCACCGCTGTGGTCTCTTGCTCTCTCTGGACCCCTTTCTCTTCTGTAAAATGAGAGCCAGTCTAAGACACCTGCTCCCCCCGCCCCCCCCTTGCAAGGTGGTTGCAAAGGTTCAGTGTAAAGTGCTGAGCTCCAG
>NW_022103919.1:1361607-1390074 GCF_000313985.2 Echinops telfairi
GTGTGTGTGTGTGTGTGTGTGTGTGTGTAGGGGAGGTGGGGCTGCAGACATTTGTCCGGAGGAAAGCCAGGTGCAGCAAGGGCCCCTCCACTCCCCCCCACCAATGGTGGGGAAGATGGGGTCCGAAAGGACTCGGGACTTGGACCATTCCAGTCACCTGGAGAGGCCTGAGCCTGGCTCTCAGACTGAACTTTGCCAGGTACACTGGGCAAGTCACTCCACCAGCATTCAGTTTCCACTTCCGCATCTGCCAAACAGGCGACAGGACTTTGGGAGGTTGTGGATAAGGTGAAAGGAGGCCTTAACTTGCTCCTCTGTGAGCTGTTTCCATCTGTGAATACGGACACCCCCCAGGCTGAGCCTGCTGCACGCTGCCCGGCACACACGCTGGGCAAAGCCCTCAAGTCCACAGCCCCTGTCCTGTGCCCCAGACTCCCATGGGCACCTTGTCAGGCTCTGGCCACCCTGTCGGGAAGCTAGTGGTATCATAGAAATGACTTGGTGCTCCCTCAGTGGGCCCTGGCTTGAACTGGGACTCGCTGTGGGGCCCACAGGGGTCTAGGCCTGGGGCTCGGAGACAGCATCGCCCCTCCCCCAGTGCCTGGTGGTCTTCAGGGGCCCCTCCGGCCAAGGCATAAACACTCAGTTTTTTGACACTATCCAGAAAATGAAAATGTCCCGGGCGTCTAATCCTTCCCTTCCTTTTGGCAACTCAACCCCCCCTGAACCAGGGCCAAGAATCTGAGCACACTGCGAGCATCCAGTCAAGGCCTCCTGCAAAGCCGGCCTCAGGGGCTGGTGGGAAAGCAGCATTCTAGGGTCAGATGTGGCCTTGCCAGGTATAAAGTGGCCCCTGACCCTCACCTCCCCACATCCCAACATGCCTGCAGAGTGGCCTGACCCAAAGGCACACCAAGCCACGCACAAACACCGACTTCCTCCCCAAACTGGGCTGCTGCTCCCCTCTCCTCTCCCCTCCCAAGATATTTGGAATGGTCTTTGACTGAAATGAGATTAATCCTCAGTTCCCTGACAGTGTCTTTGGGCATGTGTTTTTATAACCTCCCTTTCAAATGAGAACCATTTGTCTCCGGGAAGCTGGGGAGGCCGAGCCCCAACTGCTGGGCCAGACATCAGCGGCACCTGATTGAATGTCAAGGTCAGTGTGAGGGGGGAGAGCCAAGGTGAGGGCGGGATGTAAAGCAGGGATGACCTGCCCCTTGCTGGGGCTCTGCCCCCCACCCCCTCCATGCCACCCCTGGTCTCCTTCTCCCTCTCCAAAGGAACTTGACTCCAAAGCCTGACTCTACCCCGTATGGGCCACATGCCCCGAGCCTCACTTTGCTCATCTGTAGAATGGGAGCCCGGCCCCTCCCTTCCCGGAGTCCCTGGTTGGTGCAAACAGTTCAAGTTTGAAGTGTCAGGGAAAGGCCTGGTGCTTCACTTTTGAGCCATCCGTTAGGAAAACCCCCACGGAGCCCAGTTCTCCTGACACACAGGGGGTTACAATGAGTCGGAACTGACTTGGCAGAAACCAGTCTGCTGTTTGGTTTATCATCTGGGTGATGCGCCAGCACGGTGCCTGAAAACAGTCCTGCCCCTGGATGTTGAATGGGAGTTAGGGATACCCTCTGGGCTCCCCATGAACTCGCTGGCAGAAGGACAGGGTCCTCCCAGACCTGGCTTTCCAAGACCTGCAAATGGCCGTCCTGAAGGCCTGCACTGGCACTTTCATCTTGGAGAGAGCCAAATTTATAGGTGTTACAGTCTCGTCTCGGGCTCTTTAATTAACTCTACGGCTGCTGTGGAGCTGCCTCCTCTCAGCCCCTACCCACACTGCGACACCCCCACCCCCCAGTCCTGTTTGAAGTTTGCCACCACCACCCACCCCCTCTTCCTGCTGCAGCTGGCTTGCTGAACCAACTACAGACCCTTCGGGCTTGGCTGGCAGGGCTTTATTGGAAGAGAATTTCAATCATGAGGTCTTGGCTCAAACTTGTCGCTTCCCAAAAGAATCTCCCCCGAAGTTTTTGAGACTTGTGGAATTTAGGCATGAAGGGGGGATTCTCGCCTGATCTCACAATTCTGAATTCCACCTGGGCCTGTCCCAGATTTCCCGGCCCCTCGCTGGGAGAAGGGTGACTGACGCAGCACAGCAAGAGAGATGCGGGCTCCAGTGACTGCACCGAGGTACTGGGGTTGGCACGTCTGGACCTACGGGAACTGCCTAGAGATAGCGTTTCCTCCATCCCAGCCACCATCCCCGCCCCCGACACTTCTGTGCAAGTGCTGACCTCCTGTCCTCCAGCGGGTGTTGGGGCTGCGGAAAGCCCTGCGCCCTGGAGCTGCACCCCAGAGCCAAGGGGATGGACCCTTCTCTTAAGCTGAGTTGCTGGCCTCCCCACAGGCATTCTGGGCAGCTTTCCCTGGGAGAAGCAGCCCACGCCCTTCTACGGGAGCCAAGCCAAGAAGGTCCCAGAACAGAGGCTCGGGAGCCCTGCCTTCTTCTTCCCCTCTGGGCAGGGCTGATGCGTTCTATCTCTTGGGGAGATCTTGGGGGAGAGGGAGGGGTCTGTCGTGGCCCTTGGGAGACAAAACATATTTTGCAGTTTTGCGGAAAGTCTCCCACTTCTTGCTTCATAAGTGCTGAAAGGGGCACACACAGAAACACCCCGGGCTTTCCATGACTCACGCGGTGACCACATCAGGGAGGAGAGCGCACCGGCTGGGGCGTCCCCGACCAAGACAACGCGCGGTGCGCGATTCCCGCCGGGCCGCCGGCCTGGCCAGCGGACAGCCCGCTTTGAAGCCGGGCCGCAGCCTCAGAGCTGGGAGGAGCGGGGCGGGCGGGCGGGGAGCGGCCTCCCCCTGCACGCTGCGCGCAGATCGCCCGAGATAAAGAACCGCAGCCTCGCCCAACTGGGGCGGCATCGCTCTTTTCAAAAGCCCTTTCAGCTGGCTTCACTTCTCGGCCCCGCTTTGTTGAAAGATGTAAAAATTTCAAACCACCACAAAGTAAACATTTCAAAACTGGGCTTCTCCCCGCCGCTGCCCCCACCCCACCCCACCCTTTCAGAATCAGTCACATGTACAACAAAACAAAACAAAAACAAGAACCCCTCGAATTCCATCTCTTCCCTTCCCTTGCAAGCTTTGAATTGGCGTGTTTGCCATTAATTTCGCAGCAAAGCCAGGTAACGCTGGTGTTTGCGAACCTTGTTTCCCGGGGCGGGAAATTGGTTTGTTATTTGGTGAGATGTAGCAGATAAGTCGATGTCTTGTCAAAATCAAGCAGGTTTTCTCTATTAGGGTGAAATCGTAACGAACTCATCTGCTTCTAATATTTAAAAAGAAAAGAGAGGCCATTAATTCTACGGCTTGTGAATAAAACCATCTGTGATTTCTTTCCATTTGATGGGGTTTTTGGTTTTAATATACATTTTTCGCAAATAAGCGCAGAGATTTTTTGGTGAGAATGTCACATGCAGGATCTCATAAAGAAAGAATGTAGAGGAGGAAAATGAAATGTTTTGTTAGCTAAGTAATTTCTCACCTTCAGGCGCATGGGGACGTTGGAGCCAACTTTAGCACATTACGTGCCAGAATCGGCCGCTCCTTGCTAATGCGATCCACGACATGTTACAAGGCAAACCGTGTCCATCCTGAAGTTTGTTTTCCTTGGGGAATTACACAGTTCATTTAACCTAATCCATCCTGACACTTGAATTATAATATTATGAGCTTCTTCAGGGAAGTAAAACAGTAGTTGCCCGCTTAAAAGCAAATCGGAAGTTAATAAAGTAGACAAAATGTCAAGGAATAGGAGCTAATCGAATCATAGTGTCATTCTCTAGAGGAAATACAATCAGGCTGTTTTCGGGTTGGTTTTTTTAATTTTTTTTTTCTCCAGTGGAAATCTTGGGTGCCTAATGACATTTTTCTGTCCAGTGGGGGGGGGGGTGAATTTTGAACTCTGAAACTGAACTTGATTAAACCCCAAACTGTGAGCCCTTACCCGATGGGACCACTGGGGGACTTGGACTTCTGGGTGTCGGAGCTTAATTAAAATATTCATCCAGCTGCTCTCCCCTGCCAAGGAGGCCCAGAGGAATTAAACCAATAAGCTTAATTCTATTAGCTCACCTGCCTGTGCACAAGGAGAAGAGCCGACCATTTACTGGTTCGGGGGTGGGGCGGGGGAATATTGTTTTTCTTATCAGAACCACCCTGCAAACTCAGAGAGTCCCACGAAACGCTCAGGGGCTATTCGGAATCTCTCTCCCAAGAAAAAAAGGAAATAAATGCCAAGCAAGTCACATTAAGGATTTTTACGGGTGCGTGTGTGCGTACTGTGGTTTCCATATCGTTTAGACTCATCTGTCCCATTGGCCCACTTCTCTGGACCGAAGGCAGCCTCCACTGAGCCTGCCTGTCCCCTCTCGCTCGTCTGTCTCTCGAAAGCCTGCACGCTCTCTCTCTGTGTAAAGCAGACTTCTCCCCAACTTGACGGACTACAAAACGGAGGCTCCGGGTCCTGAAGCCACTTGGAAGCCACATCCTCCCACCACAGAGTCTAGGCTCTGACCCTCGAGTAATAAGGGGTCTACAGGGTGGGTTTCCCCTGGGTTTCCATTTCAACCTTGTCTCTTGCTATGCACACACCTAATATAAAATTCACACACCCCAAAAAGCTATTAAAAGGGGAAGCCCCATCGCCCTGTCACCCCTACCCCACCCCAGTTCACCTCCCCTAAGGCAGCCACTGTGGGCAGTTTCAGAGTCTCACCTATAGCAGCAAAGGAAAGGGCTTCAAAAAGTTCACAGAAAGATGGAATTCAAAGATAATGGAATTGTCCCACAAATAGCCCCCGTGTGTATATATTTGCTTTGCTAAGGTCCATATGGTAGCATTACCAGGTATATGGTCCTGAAGCCTGCTTTTCTTCTTCCTTTTGGCTCCCCCGTTTAATACTACATCTGGACAAGGTCTTCGTCCCGTCTACCTCTTAAGACTGCATGGCATTTTATTCCATAGACTAGGAGGTTGATCCATACAAGACTGTTGACACTTAATGGTTTCTGATCGGTGAAAATAGCAATTTACTGTGGTTCAGCCTTATGCCATCCTTTATGTCCCCGATCTCCTGTGATGGGTCCCCACCTTTTATGTTGGAAAAAAAAAAAAAAACCCACGGGGGTGAGTCTCCCTGACGCACAGTGATGGGATAAAGGTCTAGAGAATTTTTTACCTGTGACCTTGAGAAAGCTAAGCCCTTGCCCTTGCCCCTGTTTCTGTAGATGAAAGGAAGTGGCTGTCTGCATTGGGTAATTGGTGCTGCCCAGGCTGGAATCCCCAGTTTGTAATTCCCTATCTAAGGGAGTGATTACCCACCATAAACTCATGAATATAACTGAAGCTTTGGCGTGGGGCGGGTGGGGGGGAGTGGAGTACGGCAACAAATGTTTTCTACCCAACGCTAACGAACTCCCTGCTGGCTGGATTTGTCAGCCGGGGAATGAGACATTTCCCTGTGATCAATACAAATGGAATCGAAACCTAGCCCCAGCCGCCGCCACGCCGCAGCAGCAAGGCTTGGGTTTTAATAAGGGGACCTCCAGAGGATATTGCATTCCTATGACAACGGGGGACAGACCTGGAGTTTTTGTGTCCGAACCTGTTTAATGCAAAGGTCTGCAGCCAGCCGGGGCCAGGCTGGGCATAGGGTGGGGGTCGGGAGGCTAGGACCAAGCTGCTCCTCAGAGGTTGCTGCACATACCAGCCGGCTGGCTGGCTGGCTGTCAGGACCCATTGCCTGCTCTTGGCCCCTGCGGGCTAGCTGCTGGTGAAGCTCGGCAGCAGTGGAGTCGACCCAGCCCATCAGACAGCGGTGATCCACAGCTGCAGCTCGGGTTATTGACAGCTTTCCCGTGGTCCCCACCGGCCAGGCAGCTCTAGGATGACATCTGATCGCCTCAAGCCTGATCTGATACCGGGACAGAGGTGGCGGCAAGTGCAAGCAACTGTATTGGCAGCCTCTTTCCTTGTTATAAATTACCACCCCCCACCCCACCCCCGCAAAAGAGCAACGCCCCGAGTTGGTCACTGCTTGAAGGGTTGAGAAGGGTGAGCTACGAGCGACCAGGACAAATGAGAGGTTCTGAAAACACACTTCTGTGGGTTCTGTCTCTCAATTCTTCTGCCTCTTTTAAAAGGAGCTACTGATACGGACCACGGTGCAGGGGGTGGGGTGGGGGCGACTGCAGAGACCGGAGACAGCTGGCGTTGAGGGAGATGGCCACAGCCAGGGGTTAATGCTGGGGATTTGGTACTGGACGCTATTGTTGGTGTGCTACGTATGCAATAAATCCTGTTTTAAAGTATCTGTTCATAGAGTGCTTTATTCTGAAAAATAATAATTCCTTTGATTGCCGGTGTTGTCAAATCCTCTTTCAAGTCAATAGATTGCTTCTTGAAGCAGGACCTTCAGGTTTTATTAAGCAATGTGACAATATCTAAGAACAGATCGATATGTTTGTTTCCATTGGGAACTCTCACCACCCCATCTTCCTCTCTGGAAAAAGGCTTGTCCTTTAAACAAAAACAAACAAAAACAAAAATCGGAGAAGAAAGGGAAGTGCTTAGTCTACTTGGACTACACAGCAGTGGATTTGGTCCTTCGGCTGTTTAACCACTGAATTCATGTTTCAGAAATGTCAATCCCACGATGGACTTGCCTGCAGCGTTTCCAAAGGTGACTCATGCAAATACCTCTCCCAAAGCCCTTAATATCGGTCACAGGGGTGCCTGGAGGAGGGCACTGGGGGCATAGGGACAGGTTCCATTCAGAGACACGCTAGCACCCCACTCGGGGGCACCCACAGACCCTCTGCTAAGAGTCCTTTCCTCTGCTAAGTTTAAGACTTTGGCTTAAAACTACTCTTATCCAAGGCTTGCTGGCAAGAGGTCAGGAGACGAGCCTTCCAGAATGTGATCTTGGGGGAGAGCGGAAGCAGGCAGAGAACATAACCAGTTGGAAAAGGGTCAGGAAAGGAGAGAGGGAGGGAGAATCAAGGCAAAATTAAATTTTCAGAATTAAGTCTATTCCACCTCCCCCTTTTGATTTAGTTAATTTCCAACCGCTCACGTTTATTGCACATTAATTATGCATACAGCTTTTGTTCGACTTAAGAAGTGAAGAATGGGATCCTTATCCCTTTATGGAGGATCGGCTGCCGCACTGAGGGCTGGTGAGGTGGGTGGGGGTGCGGGGGAAGTAGAGGGAGCGTAAGGTCGGAAAGGGCAGGAGCCGAGTCTGCTGCTGAGAAGGGCCAGCACCTGGGCCAGAGTCGCTGGGGCTGGGACTGGGTTACCCGGCTGCTCCCCTCCACTGTGACTTTCCCATAACAGGGTAGGGACCCAAGTGCCAGGGAGGCTAGAGGTTTGGCTGCAAGTGTTTCTGGGGCAGGACCCCAAACTAATCCCTGGCCGGCCAGCCCTCCCACCCCCTAGCTTGTCCTTGTCAGTATTTGTGTGCAAAGCCATTGGCCTGGATCTGGAGTTAGGATAGGCATGGGACAGACAAGGCTCTGATGAAATGCTGCCCACCCACTCCCCCTCCACAGGGCTAAAGGATGCTAAGGAATTAGTAGCTCCCACACAAGGACCTTAACTGGATTGGGAAAGGATTCTTCTAAGATTTCCAACCCTAAGGCCAGCCTCAGACTCCTCTAGGTCTCTGGAGGGGCCGGGTTCATGGCTTCTCTGCCAGCTTGCTCTGTGACATTGGCCTATGGACACAGTGCCTTCTCAGCACCAGTGTGCATACCCCTTCTCTATACCTGCAGACTCTGGGTGCCCCTCTTCTGTGGGGCCGGGGGGGCTCCCTGAACTGGCTGCTCCCACTTCCCAGCCCAGAAACCACGAGAGGGTCCCACAGGCCCAGCAAACCCAGGATGAAATGCTGTGCCGCGGCAGCGTGTGCCTCTGGCAGACCCTTCACCAGCCGCTCAACGCCAGCCAAGAGCCAAGCCCAGCTGTCCGGGGGCCCAGTTCCAGCCAGGAGAGACCTTTGGGGGTGGGAGCAAAGTTGCCTCCATTGGAGTAAGACACTCAGACTCTGCTTGAGGCCCATCTGCAGGAGCTTGCGCTGCCTCCCTCCCCCCGAGGACACCGGGTCAGCTGAGCACCGCCACCTGAGCAGGGTGCAAAGCAGTTGCCCTGTTTCTTGCTCAGGATCTGAGCAGACAGACCTGGGGCCCAACCCCAGCCCTGATCCTCATCCCCGGGTCACCTCCACTAAGGTGGCCAGTCCCCTCCAGGCCCAGACTCCTCATCTGGACATGGGGAATCAGAACTAGGCTAACGGTCTCGGGGGTCTGGGTGGATCTTGCCTCCAAAGCACCCACCCAGGGTGAGCACCCCCAAAATGGGTGCTCATCGGAGCCCCCAGCATGGCAACCCATTTCACAGTTGAAGAAACTGAGCCCTTTGGAGAAAGATGGCCTGCCCCGGCTGTGGGAGGCAGAGCCAGCTGTGTGACTGTCAGGGTGTCCCCCCACCCCCCCCACCCCCTGCCCTCTCAGGTCCACAGCCCTCAGCTCACCAGGGCCTGGAGCCGGCCCCTCTTCCACCCGATTACCCTGGTCGGGGACCAGGTGAGGAGCAGATAGCTCATGCTAGCCAGCGTGTCAGGCTCATCAGGGAGGGACGCTGGCCGAGAAACTGCTGGGAGGGCCCTCTGCATCAGGCTGCCCTCCGGCATGCACAACCCGGGGATGGGGACAGTGGCCTCAGAAACAAAGGGCTGCAGAAAGCCCAGCGGGGTGCCATCATGGGGGGTGGGGTGGGATGAAAGCTACTAGCAGCAAGCTCAGTCACCAGGGCTGAGAGCGGGCATGGTGCCACACTGCCCTCGCAGGACCCCCGGCCCAAGTGCCCCCCTCCCCATTTCTGGATCCTTAGCACGGTCCTGGGATAGACCGGGTCACGCCTCGCCCTCTCTCCTCCCTGCTGTAGACTCCCCACCCTGTCCGGCCCTAAGTCTGCGGCAAACTTTAAAATGAAAACTTCACCGTGAAGACTTCAGGCGTGCATAATAATAAACAGCATGTTTAACATTTATTACTCCGTGCTCTGACAAACGAAAATGTGAAAACATGCCAAAATTCGGGTTTCATAAAACAATGTTTCATCAAGTCCTTTCCTCTGACAAAGTGCCTCCGTGTCGTCCCCAGAGGGCAAGGCCACTTCGAATGCAGAGCCGCTTCCAGAGACAGACGGAAGGGCCGGGTGCCATACTCACCCTCCCCCCACCCTCCAAAGTGCGTCCAGGGCCCCGGTGGGCTCGCTGAGAGGCTCTGCCTTTTCTACTAAGCAGCGGTGGTCAGTCCTGCCGGGCAGGGGTCCATGAGGGGGAGCCCTTCTGAAGCAGAGAACCTGGCAAGGCTGCCAGTCACCGGCACCAACAGGCCGCTTCTGCCAGCACTTGGGGCACAGACCCTCAGTCCTCTGCAGGGCACCCCAGACGGACAGCCTTCACAGGGCCAGGTCCGCGGGTCACTCACGAGAGGCCTTCAAAAGAGTTCATGGGAAAATGGAACTGAAAGAGAGCGGACTTTTCTTCTGTGAACTTTGCAAAGCCGCTGCTCATACATGGACACCCATTAAATGTATGCCCTAGACACGATCTCACACACGTGTCCGCAGACACAGACCACGCCCCTGGGCCTAGGCGACACGCTCACACATCCCAACAAACCCAGAGGTTCCCAGGTGGACGTCATCATGCCCTGTTTGCTGCGTGCACACAGTGGGTGGACACTCTTTGCTGCACACACCCTCAGAGGCACCCTCAACCCACAGCCACAGCCACACCCTTTCAGGATCCTTGGACATCACGGCAAGAGCCTCCCGAGGACCCACCTATGCCCAACAAGGCAGCCATGTCTTAACTCGTGAATCCCTTTTCCCCAAGGCCCTGAGTCCCTGTGTTCAGGCAGGGGTGGGAGAAGAGTGGCCCAGCATCAGTGGTCCTGAGGAGAGTGCCGAGAGCCGGGGAATCCCTTTGAGCCCAGCTCCAGTGGCCAATCTCTGGGCCGGCAGAGCTGGAAGAACAGGCCCCTCCAATTGCAGGAGTGGAGGACCCAGCACTAAGGCTACCGGGGTTCCCAGACTTTGTAATCCGCCCTTCCTCCTTCCCTCCCAGGCGCCCTCACAGGGAGACTCCTGAAAGGCCGACTCGGCCGGCATTCAGTGTTTACAGCGGCCTTGTTGCGAGTGGCCACAAGCTGGAAGCACCCAGATGTCCTGCAGTAGGTGCCCGATCAACGAACCACAGCGCATTGATAGACCGGAGTGTGATCCCGTGAGACAATGGAGTCACTTAGCAGGTCACCAAAAGACCTGGAGGAAGCTGGCTGCAGATCGCTAAGGGAAAGACACCGGTTTGCAAATGCTGCGTGCTGTCTGATGACAACTAAATGACATTCTAGAAAAAGCAGAACTAGAGGGTTGAAAACTGAGTCGTTGCGAAGGGTAGGGGGCCAGTGATGGACAGGCAGAGGCTGGGCTTTTTCAGGGCCGTGAATCAATCCTATATGACCCTGTGATGACAGATACAGGACATGATGCATATGTCCACCCCACAGAAGTGCCCAACACAAACAGTGAGTGTTCACATAAGCTACGCTCTGGAGTGAATATTAGCGCATCTAATGTCGGCCCGTCGATGGGGACACCAGTTCAAGAGGGGGTGGGTTGTGAGAGCAGCCAGGATTCTAGCACAGTTTCTCTATACGCCTGAAACATCATCATTTTTAAGAAAAGATGCCTGCCTCTTGTCTGTCCTATTGAGGTAACACCTGTTAGGTGCTGCCCCGTCCTCACGGAGATGGATGGACACGGTGACTGCCACGCTGGCCTCAAACCCACACCTGTGTGGACGGGGTCGAGCCAGGTAACGTTCCACTCTGTTATCTATTAGGTCACCCGGAGGCAGAGCCAGCTCAATACCACCTTATCCAAGACCACGGTCACAATCTCTCCCTCTCCTGCTACCATCAAGGGTCTTCAAAGTGGCGGTGACGTTCCGGGCTGGGAGGAGAACACCTGTATTCGTCGGAGATGCACACTACTGCAGGACTTAGGGAAGAAGCCCAGAGGTTACGCAGACACAGCCCATTCAGCGCACGGTGCCAAGGGGGTATCAAACAGAGAGGGTAAGGTCTGTGGGTATTCCTTGCAACTTGTGCCACTTTCTATATGTTTGACTATTTTTTTACAATAAAAAGTTGGGAAGAAAACTCTTCCTCTCCCCCAGGGCTCTCGAATCACAAACCGGACCCAGCACATCTGGCCTGTTTCACAAGCAGAGCTGCCCATGGTGCAAGGGAGTCGGCATTCAGCTCTCCCCATAACTGCCAAATGACCCTGGGAATGGCTTCCTGGGTCATGGCTACCCCAACACTCTCTGTCCCTTTCCCCCACCACTCTCCCTCGCTCCCCAAACCCTCCGGGACACCAAGAGGGCTGGCACCAGATGGCAAGCATGAAGACCTCCTGGTGATGCGTCCACCCCGGGTTGTCCCAGCAGCTGCGTAGCACAGCTGAGCCACAGCTCATCGATGCCAGCTCTCCTTCCTCAAGCACCGGCAGCACCTCTGCCCGACCCGCTGCTGCTTCTTCCCCAGCCCAGAGCCTGGCACCCCCTGGACACTGGGTGGAAGGGATTCCACCTCCCACCCACCCTCGGCAGAGTTTCACAGAGAGGCTCCAGTGGGGGCAAGAAAAGCGGGGGGGTGGGGAGGGTGCCGGTAGTGCCTCCAGTGTGGGCACACCTGCTGCCCTACCTGGGTGGCAGCAGCTGCGTGTGAGCAGCACTGGAGTGAAGGTTGTGGAGCCCTGATGGAAAGGCCTGAGGAGCTGGGCCCAGAGACCAGAGATGCGGAGAGGCCGGTGGGTCAGAAGACGGAGGAAGGACAGGGAGCAGCCAGCAGGCCTGGGACAGGGTGTCTGAGTGGTTCTCTCGGGAAGTGCCTTGGAACCCAAGAGCTCTGGGGAATGAATGCGTCCAGACAGGCAGCCTGGCTGCTCCAGGAGGGAGTGTCCTCGCCTGAGAAGGGGGTTTGTTTTAATCATCTGAGATCAAAGGCAGGTCCTTTGGGGCTAGTGGTCCTCCTGGGGACATGAAGGCACTGGTCCTCCTGTCGAACAAGGCCAGCGCGAACCCACTTTGGGGAGCTCTTGGAACACTGCATCCTGGGGGCGGGGGCAGGTGGCCAGGGAGACACAGGCCTTGGGCCTCCAGGACCCTGTTGACTTTCTGGCCATGGCATTGCAGAAAGCCCAGTCCCGGGCCAGAAGATCTGAGGGAGGGACTGTGCAGATGTCTGCGTGTCAAGAGGAGAGGCCAGTGGTGATGCCCTGGGTTGTGGACTACAGGCCTAGCTCCAATCTGCCTCTGGCAGGCCAGTCGTCTAACTCTCCCCAAGCCTCCGCTTGCTGTCCTGTAAAGGGGCCACCACAGTCGGCAACAGCGAACGGCCTTTGTCAAAGCCTCGGCATGGCATGGGCAAGCCGTCCGCGCTGTCCCCTCGGCCTAGGGGTGAGCACACGCCCGGGGGTCCCCGTGGATGGTGGGATTTGCTGAGATACATTTCAGGCACTTCTCACACCAGGGTCGGTGGACCCAAGAAATTGGCAACTCAATCTGAATATTGAGCCCCATCAAGCCCCCTCCTCGCCCACTCCCTGTGGCCTGGGCCAGCGTCCAGCCCGCAGCCTGGGAGCCCCGGGAGGTGAGGTGTCTAAACGGCCCAGAGACCCTGGCCCCGCTCTGTTTGCATGAAAGAGCAACACCACCACAGGGTTCAAAAGGGACGAGGGAACTCTGGTAACTCGTCCCAGACGGTCTGTCCACTTTATCAAAGCTGATTTCAGGGAGCAGGGCTCCCACCAGGAGAGGCCACCACCTCATTAGGAAGCTCTGGGAACGATGAAAAGGCCAGGCCGCCACGCACATCCCTGGGACAATTAGCCCTTGTCCCTCTGCCTTCAAAGGCAGTCTCGTGTGTGTGTGTGTGTGTGTGTGTGTGTGTGACTCTCCTCTGTCGTTCTGCTGTGTCTCTTCTCTCCCTCACTCTCCCCTCCACCCATCCTTAATTCCTCTCAGCACCAAGCTACCCTGCATATCCCCAATGCCCCATCTGCAGGGCTCTGGGGCACCCAGAGCTGACGGAAACACCCTGAGAGACATTGCCTGCATGATCTCCAAAGAGGCCCCACAGCGCTGTCCTGGGTGCCCAGGGTGGCCAAAGGAACAGTGCCTTCGTCGTCGTCGCCTGCACGGATTCCTGTCCCACTGAACTCAGCCTCTCCCCCGACAAGTGCAGAATGCAAACTATTCCCCGAGAGCAAAGGCCCGGCTCTGGTTTCCGGATGCCTCTAAGCCCAGATTTTTCTCCCAATCCCCACAGCAGCCTCCCCCGCCTGAGCTGTGGAATGTCTCCTACCCGAGTCCGGAGCTATAGGCAGAGACAGTAACACATTCTTCCCGAGCCCGGAATGCTGCAGGGGCCTGGCTGGAGAGGGTTCCTGTTCTCAGGTGACGTGGGCCCAGGCCGGCACTGCACCACGGGCCTGCCCAGGTCTGCCTCCGCCGCCAGCCGGGCCCCTGGCACAGCACAGTCCCCCGGAGCAGCCCAGGCAATTATCTCAGGGGACCCTCGTGTCGCTTGAAGTGAGAAGGCAACTTCTCAGTACTTGTTTGTGTCCTAACAGCAGAGGAAGCAGGCTCTGAGCAATATTTTCGAAATTAGAAACAGCCTCGGGTCCCAGTCGCTTGCTGATGGTACTTGGGTATTAATCCATTACGGCAATCAAAAGAGCTTAAATAAAAGTCTGAAGTCGGCAATATACATGTCAATGAACAAGCGGTAAAACTTCCTGAGAAGGTGATTTCAAAGCCGTATTGCCCACGCTTGGCAAATTGCATATTTAATTATTTTGTCATTCCCCCCACCCCTCTCTAATCTTGGGGGACAAGGCCTTTGGACATGCGAAACCAGTTAGGGTAATTAAGGTGTGCTGGAATGAGGTGTCGGTTGATTTCTCAGAGAGAAATCCTCTAACCATCCTCTAACCTGGTATGAGCCGGCCGCAGGCCCCGAAGGCAGACGGCCTTGTAATGTCTGCCTCTCGATGGAGAGATCAAAGGTCCCCTGCTCCTTTCAAGATGTTTGTAGAATTTGTTTCCCAATTATGCCACATTTGCGCACTGGGACATCCTAGTTAACTCTTCGGTGGCACCCCTGGAATTGACATCAAGGCACACCTCGCAGCTCCCGGACAGGCCGGGATGCCGCTCTGGGGTGCTCGCTCGGAGCAAAGAGCCTAGATAGAGCTGGTAAAGGGGTGCGGGCTCAGGGTCCTGTCCGGCCCTTTCTTGGCCCAGCTGTGCGCTCAAGGGTGCAGGACTCGTCCCGTCTTCAGCCATCTTGAACTTGGGGCACTCCTCTCGCTTTGCTGCCTGTGTGCCCTGGATTTCGTCTTTTCTTTCCTTTTTTTCTTTTTTATTTCGTCTTTTCAAAACGCTGCATCTTTGGAGCCGAGTCTGGCTGCCGCTGAAGAGCATTCTCTAAGGAAATCACACCAGACACGGGGTTCCCCACATCGGGCTGTATTTCTCCTGGTCCAGAAAGATTGAAAAAACAAAACAAAAATCTATCCAATAATTGGGAAAAGTGGGCAAAAATGGGCCAAGATTTAAAGTTTCGGCTACCGGATTTCAAAACTACGTGATCTTATTTCAAAGAAAAGCTAACCGATGTTTTCTTGTGCATTTCATTACATTTTCACTCATTTGATTTCAATGCATACATATCCAGTTGGCCTCTCTAAGCTCCACAAACAATTTTGTGTCCCGATTCCTTACTTCGGACCATTTGTCCCTTGCATCTTGAATGGAGCTTAAGGAAGTGGGTGAGGGGAGGGAAAAAAGAGAAAATAGAGATGGGGTTTCTTCATGGACAAATGCAAGTAGCCCCTTTAGAAAAAAAATATTTTTTTTTGAAAAGCCCTTCAACCATTTGAAAACAAAATGCCAGTGATCTGAAGTATGTTCCACATATTCTAAGGGCCGCTTCTGGAACTGGGACGGCCGCTGCCACCTCTCTTCTCCCTCTGTCTTGTCACTGAGAAACGCACCTGGGTCCTCACAAGTGTGACACGGAGCCAGAGCCCTGCAGAGTCTGAGGGAAGCGCTTCCCACCCCACCGAGGCTGCTTTCCGTCTCCCTCCAGAGAAACCAGACGCACAGGCCTCAGCGTGGCCTCCCCTCTTCAGGCAGCACGCTCAAAACACCTCCATTCCCGATAAAGAAACCCCCCCCCCCCCAGCATTCCCCAAGCCTCCTTCAGAAATATATTATCGAAAGAAGGATAGCACACGCTGTAGTTTCTGCTTTTAACAGCAGGCCAAGGTGACCGTGGCCTTCCCATGTCCCCACAGGCTCAGAGCAAGTAGTTCCAAGCTGGGGCTCTGCTTCCACAGAAGGAATCCAGAAAGTTCCCCCTGTGAGGAGGCAGAAACCACCCTCTGGAGTGGCTTCCCTGGTTGCAAAAATTAAAATTCAGGATCCTCTAATTAAATTTTAATTTCAGATCAACAACTAAGATGTGTGTATACACTCAATATATGCATGTGTGTGTATATATATAGATATACACACATATACACATTTCAACTATACATACTTACATAGTATATATAGAGACATACTTATACAAAATACATATGTACATATATGTATTCTAAGTATGTCCCAAAGATTATATGGAACATGCATATACTAAAACTATTCACTGTTAATCTACAATGCAAATAAAATGGAGAAGCAGCTTATAGTTGTTCTGGCAACCCTAGCTGACTTTCCAAATATGAAGGACTTCAGAAAATTTCTGGAAATTTTTCATTACCTTTTTCATTTCATTTTTTTCCCCATAAACTTCTGAAACTCCCTTAGAGGGTCACTCTGACCTGGTATCAGCTCAATGGCAGTAAGTTTGATTGGTGTGTGTGTGTGTGTGTAGGGTTTTGTGTGTGTGTAGGGTTGGTGTGTGTATAGGGTATGGGTGTGTGTATGTGTAGGGTTGGGGTGTGTGTGTAGGGTATGGGGGTATGTATGGGTATAGGGTTGGGTGTAAGTGTATATAGGGTTGTGTGTGTATAGGATTGTGTGTGTATGCGTGTGTATGTGTGTGTAGGGTTGGTGTGTGGGTATAGGGTTCTGTGTGTGTGTGTGTGTGTGTGTGTGTCACAGCTCTCTTTAGAGCCCCCTGCTTGGTGACCCCGTCGCCGCCCTACCAGGGACCTGAGGCTCTGATGAAAGGCGCTCCAGGCTGGGCCACCCAGCCAGCGGGCGGGTGGGTGCTCCGGACACCCTAGAGATGCTAGCTGGTTTCTTCTACAACCCTGGGGTCGTGCCTGTGGGAAGGGTCGGGACTGTGTAAGGCCTTCGAACCCTTCTCTGCAGTTCGAGGCTTGTGTTCCGGTGGGCTGTGGGAGGGGCTGACTTTCAAGGAGCTTTGGCAACGGAAGGTCTCGACTTCTGGGCCTCGCTGTGTCTGTGGCCCAGGCCTCTGAGACAGGGCGGTTCTCCGCTCTCTCATCCTGCGGGGCTCACGTCTTCAACCCGAGACTGGAGACTACCAGCCCTAGGACCCCGTTAGGAGCTGCTGCCCTGTCCCTGGAGCTCCTCCACTCTTGCAGCCCCAGCAGTTCCCTCAGCCAGTTCTTCCTCCTATCCCTCCTAACTCCCTCCTGCTGCAGGAGACGCTCCCTTTGGTCCTGCTGGGCCTCCAGGGAGAGCAGGAACAGCTGGTCAGCATCTGGTGCTCTCCATTAGCCAGGGCCCCTGCCCTCGAGGCCTTCCGCTCCCCGGGCAGAATAATCCCACTTCCTCTAACCTTTCCGCTGGGTCCCGACTCGGGGTCTTTCATCATGTCTGTCGCTGCCTCTGAAGCTGCTTCAAGCACCCTGGCCCTCCTCTGATGGCTTCTGCTGGGACAGGCCAGCCTGACCAGTGGGGGCAGGGGCAGGGGGTGACTGACCCCTCTCCACTCCCAGCCCAGAGAAGTGAGGGTCAGGGACAACCATGTCTGGGGGAAGGAGGACCATGCTAGACCCCATCATCACCAGGTGAAGCCTGGCCTGGGGCCGGGAACATAGGGGCCAGTGCCCTACCTGAAGGTTTGTGGCCCTTGACCACTGCTGTTCAACCTACACCGGGACTGTGCCGACACTTGCTCACTGGATGACCTTGGGCAAATGACCTCACCCCTTAAAGATCAGCTTTCTATAAGGAAGCAGGTGAGAAGATGGCGAGGTGAGCAGCTCAGTCTACCCTGGGGACCTGCATTCCTGCCCGTTTGCTTTGCTGCAGGGATGGAGTGGACTTACAAACTTGGCCAAGTTAGCTTTTCCTCCTCGTCTCCTCCAGAATCCACGTAGGGGGTCTCCTCCTGCCAAAAGCCACCATGGTCCCAGGGTGGGGTCTCTGCTGGCCCCAAAGCCCAAGGAAGGCAGACTCCAGAGGTGCCCTCCCCTCTCTGAGCAGTCCCAAGGTGGGCAGTGTGTCCCGCAGGCTCATGTGGGCAGAACGGGCAAGGCCAGTGCAGCGAGCTGACCACCCTCGGCATTTACATGTGTGAACACAACACCAAGCTCACAGAGCCCATCACAGCTCTGAGGACCCTCACCCCCAAATGCCCGTCGTTCAGGCCCATGGGCTGTCCATCATGTCCTGATGGCTGGCTGCACCACCCAAAGAAGGTTCTCAAAGGTCTCCAGACACTCATGCTGTGCCAACGGGCTGGCAAGGCCATAGTGTGAGCCCTGCCCCCGTCCTCAGCAGTGCCTCCACCTCCCCTGCCCCAGCTTCTGTGGTCCCCTGAGGAGCGGGGGCCTGCGCTCCATCCTGCATGGGGCCAGGGTAGGAGAAAACCGGGGCACCTCCACACCCAGCTCGCACCCTTCCAGGAGTGGGGTGTTCTCAGCTCACTGGGAAGAATCCCCGAGATCAGAAAGAGGCGTCTCTGAAGTGCACAGTGCTCACTACAGCTCCTCGAGCGGTCCCCCTGACTTAGCCACCCACCGCAGTGTCTTCTAGCAACTGTTGTTCAGCTCAGGACATCGGCCTTAAGCTCGACAAAAACCCATTCTGCACCAATCGCAGGGAAGAGAGGCAGGCTGTCCACCCCAGCCACCCCAGGTACGAAGACCTCGGAAAGCCAAATGTGTCCCTCGTCGAGGTTCTCCGCCGGCCGATCAGAATCAGGCGACTCCCCCAAAACAAGAGGAGAGAAACGCCCCTTGAGCAAAAGAGCGAGTGCGCGAGACCCCTGCCAAGGTGACCAGAGCCCAGGGCAGAATGTTCCTGGCATGAATGGCGGCAAGCCCCTCCTCCCCACCCCACCCCCAGCTCTCCAGCAGGGTCTAGTGACGTTTGGAGGCTGGGGAACTTACCTGTGGGTGTCCCCAGGGGCAGGTGGGACCCGGGCCGGTCACCCCAGGGCTGGCCCACGGAGGTGCAGGCACGGGCGCGTGGAGGCCCGTATGGACAGGTGCGCCGGCCCCTCTCTCTCTCCGAGGCGCTACCTGCGGTTTACTGGACGTTTATTAGAAGCCCACGCAATATCATGAAGCACCTGCAGGCAATAAAAACCCTTACATGTGTGAGGCCTTGAGGAAATTAACGGCCCCTCCCTGGGGATGCATATTTTGTGAAGATGTTTATTACAGATGAAGTGCTCCCGGGGTGGAACATTAACAAGTTGTAGAGTGATAAAAGGATTTTTATCCTTTCTCGGTGACAGCAGTAGGAAGAAGGCTTTAACGGAATCTATAAAAGGCCCACTTCCTAATGAATTTTCTTAACTCTTTATTAATAGGCGTGGCCCTGTGGAGTCGGGGTCGGAGGCCTGCTGGACCATTGAATAAAGACAGGGGAGCCAAAGAGGGGGGGTGGCCTAGAGACTGGATGACAAAAGGTATGAACGGGTGGGTGGTGGGCCTCAAAAACAATTGGGGAGCAGGCACAAGTGAGGAGCGCAGATGAGCCCAGGAAACTCACTCCATGTCCCCCTCCAGGTGATGGGGTGAGTCAGACCAAAAGGCAGTTCCCTTTTTAACCCCCTGCTCCCCACTCCAGCCTGCAGGCCATTACCGAGATGAAAGCCCAAGAATGCCTTTGGACCACAACTGCGGAATCTAATTGAATTATATGAACGCAGTTAAACGTCTGCTTCAGAAAGGCAGGGCTCACTTTCAAGACTGGATGCTTCAGGAGTTAATGGGCTATTTGAACAATATAGGCCAAGAGCCCGAACACAGGTGGGCTGTGTTAATCACTTTATTTAGGCCCGCTTTTTTCCCCCCTTTGAGGCGCACAAGCCTTCCATTAATGCATTCATTAGACTTTATGGCTGGGCTCTGCTTTTCCCCTAATGACATTGTCCAGACCCAGTTCCCCAGCTAATGGAGGCCAGCTGCCCGGCCGCCCCGCCCCGGCCTCAGGACCCCATGCCACCAGGATTAGCGGCTGAGGCTCAGGCTGGACCTGGGCAGGACTCAGGAGGATTCTATTTGGGTGGAGGCATTTGGCACCCTGCCCAGCAGCTGCAGCAGGGGGTGGGGGCAGAAAGCCCCAGTCTTTGGACTCAGCCACTCCCTCCCCTGGACCCGTGAAGGGGCTTCTATCCCCATGCTCACCTGGGCAGTCTCTGCCTCCCACCGAGGGGCCGGGCACACCCTGTGCCCCATATGTTCTCCTGTCTCCCTGCCCCACTTGTTGCTGACCATCAGCCAGGAGAGCCCACCCCAGTGCCCACAGGCCCACCTCCTCCTAAGCCTGTCCACACACAGCCTCCCCCCAAGAAGTCTTCCGTCCCCTGCCTCGGTGTGCCCACAGCCTCTTCTCGGTGGCTTCCTGGGGAGCCTGCTCATTTTCTGCCGGGACCAGTCCCCAAAGATGTGCGTGTGTGTCTGACAGCCGCTCCCATCCCTCTCAAAGCCATGAATGCCTTGCGGTGTGAGCCACACTCACTGTTGTTATAAAAACGGCCACCACACACCATCGCCTCCCACTGGCCATCATTTGCAGGATGCAGGGCGCTTGACAAGCAATTAGCACAGTACGTCTCCACAGCAAACCGGGAGGGAGGGTTTATGGCCCCATTTCACAGACAAGGAAAACCGAGGCTCGGGAATGAGAAGTTACAGCCAGCTCCATCGTTGACCAACTGGGTGACCTCTCTTGCCTTTCGCAACAGCAGCACCTGCATCCTGGGACCGAGGCGGCCGTGTGCTGGCATTGGCTCACACCAGTAGCTCACAGGAGCCACTTATTCAATAAATGTTCAGGAATTGATGTGAGCTGGTTTTTGAGCATGGCCACAATCAGGAAATGACATGTCAATCTTCAATTAAATGTTAGGATGGCTCTCTGTTAGGTACCGTCAAGTCAGTTCCGACCACAGCCACCCCACAGGTAGCAGAGCAAAACACTGCCGGGTCCTGCGCCAGCCTCACAACCATTGTCATGTCCTGGCCCATTGTTGCAGCCACGGTGCCAATCCATCTCCTGAAGGGTCTGCCCCTTGGTCGCTGCCCTGCCATTTTACCTACCATGCCCTACTTTTCCAGACACGGGTCTCTCTTGACAATATGCCCAACGCACATGAGACCAGGACTCGTCATGCTTGCTTCTAAGGAGCACCGTTCTAAGCACATGAGACCAGGACTCGTCACGCTTGCTTCTAAGGAGCACCCTTCTAAGCACATGAGACCAGGACTCGTCACGCTTGCTTCTAAGGAGCACCCTTCTAAGCTCCCCTTCCTCCAAGGAGACAGGTCTGCTGGTCCTTTGAGCAGCGTGGTCCTTCCGGTGTTCTTCGCCAGCACTGACCCTTCTGCCGTCGTCCCGATTCTGGATCCAACCTTCACGTGCAGAGGAGGCGGTGGAAGACACCACGGCTTGGGTCAGGCACACACCTCAGTCCTCAACGCCACATCCTTGCGTGTCAACATCTGAAAGAGGACTCGTGCCGCAGATTGACAGCATGCGCTTCGTCGACGATGCGAGTCCTGGTTTTAAAGGCGAGGGTACGAAATACTCGGAGCTCATCGATGGCACAAGCACCTGCACGTGACTGGGTGGGAGTGAGGGGTCGATGCAGAAATCTACTCAGAGCCCTGAGCACCGGCGAGCCGAAACCTAAAAGCAAAACCAGAGGTTCCAACACATGGTGACCTCGTGTGCAACAGGGCAGAGGTACGTTTTCCACAGAGGGTTTTCCTGGCTCTCATCGTTGCAGAAGCAGGAACACCAGGCCTGTCCCCACTAGGGGGATACCAAAAGGCCAGCCTGATGAGAGCTGTCCTGAGAGGCTCTCGAGCCCGTCTTGCTATCTAGCAACGCCAAGTGCCAGAGTGGAGCTGCCCCTGCGGGGTTCTCCTGACTACAGTCTGTGCAGAAACACATTGCCAGGCCTTTCTCCCACTGATCCTGAAAGTGGGTTTGAACTGCCACCCTTTCCTCACCATTTGTGCTACTCAGTAAAAGGCTGTTTGGACCCAGATGGTGAGGGAGGTCATGATGGTGACCACACGATTGATGGCGGGTCCCCCAGGTTCCAACCTCAAAGCCTCTCTCGCCAGCAGGAAGTTCGCTCCTGAGTGCCAGGCCTATCTATCTCACCCTAACTTCTGAGACACCTCCACTAAGGTGCACCCTCAGTTTGGACACATCCCTGCCGGGTGGATGCCCCAGACCAATAAACTGCATCTCCGTCCGTCTTAGCTCGCCCCCTCTCTCACTCCCCACCATCAAGCCTTCACTCAGAGCTCTAGCCTGCGCTGGGTAACGCCGTCTGACTGGCCGCTGAGCTCCCTCCACCCTCTCCGGTTCTGGCAGGCAGTATGACCACCGCCAGACATAAATCTGACCCGGTGACGTTTCCTGGCTCCCGACCAAGTCCACCAGAAAGTCTGAGCTTCTCAGCCCTCATCCTAGGCTCCCCTGGGTGCAGCGATTCCACAGCAGACTCTTGCTGGGCCTCCCCGGCCTGCTGGGGCGGTCAGCTGTTCTCCAGCCTCTTCCTCACTACTTCTGCCCTCTTTCTGGAACACGCTCTTGTAGGTGGTATTCCGGGCGCTGGGGCTTCAGGAGTGAACTGAGGCAAAGTCCCTGGTCTCCCGAAACGTCCCTTATAGCAGACAAGCACATCTATTATATGATCGTATTACACACACACATTCCCCTGTGTGAATGGGAATCTTTATAGCTATTAAATGTTCATCTTCTCCACCAAACCAAAATGCAACCCTACTGCCATCAAGTTGATTCAGATTCACAGCGATCCGATGCAGAGTTTCTGAAGCGTGTCCATCTTTTTTTTTAAATCATTGTATTAGGGGCTCATACAACTCTTATCACAATCCATACACACATCATTTGTGTAGAGCGCATTTGTACATTCATTGCCCTCATCATTCTCAAAACATTTTCTCTCCACTTAAGTCCCAGGCATTAGGTCCTCATTTTTCCCCTCCCTCCCAGCTCCCCCTTCCCTTATGAGCCCTTGATAGTTTATAAATTGTTATTTTGTGATATCTTGCCCTGTCCGACGTCTCCCTTCACCCACTTTTCTGTTGCCCGTCCCCCAGGGAGGAGGTCACATATAGTTCCTTGTAATCGGTTCCCTCTTTCCTACCCACTCTCCCTCTACCCTCCCTGTTTCGCCACTCACACCACTGGTCCTGTAGGGATCATCTGCCCTGGATTCCCTGGATTTTCAGTTCCTATCTGTACCAGTGTACATCCTCTGGTCTAGCCAGACTTGCAAGGTCGAATTCTAGTCATGGTAGTGGGAGCGGGGAGGAAACATTTAGGAACTAGAGGAGAGTTGTATTTTTCATCGTTGCTACATCGCACCCTGACTGGCTCGTCTCCTCCCCGAGACCCCTCTGCAAGGGGATCTCCAGTGGCCTACTGATGGGCTTTGGGTCTCCACTCCGCACTCCCCCCATCATTCACCATGGTAAGATTTTTTGTTCTGATGATGCCTGATACCTGATCCCTTCGATCCATCTTTTCAAGAGTGGAGACCCTCCTCATTTTTCTCTTGCTGAATCCCACCTCTCATCTTGCAGCTAGAAGTCCAGCATGCAGTGGACAGTGCCACCAGGGCTCAGGACCAGAGTCCCTGCCATGGAGCCAATTCCAACTCACAGTGACCCCCTAGGACAGGTAGAACTGCCCCTGTGGGTTTCAGAGGCTGTCACTCTTTATGGGAGTACAAAGCCTCCTTTTTCTCCCATGGAGAAGCCAGTGTTTTTGAACTGCTGTGGTTAGTGCCCAACTGGTAACCATTATGCCACAGGGGACCTCCCAAGGCCCCCCGGTAATCTACGGATTTAACAGAATTACAAAGTTTGGTAATAAAATAATTCTGAAGTTCACCTGGAAGAACTGGCGTTATAAATGCTAGGGCATTTTTAAAAAGTAGTATTAATGAAGCTCTGCCTCTAAAATGATAAAATATATTGTAAAACTCCAGGAATGGAATCGGGAAGATGTTTGCAGAGAAGAAGATGAGCAGGCCAGTGAAATACACTCAAAGACAATAAGAAATTAATGCAGAAAAGTAGAGATTCCAAATGGATGAGGAAATAATGGATTTTAAAATAAACAGTGTGTTAACTCTGTGTAGTGCAAACTGTTAACACGCTCAGCTGCATAACCACAAGGTTGGAGCCCTGGTGGCATAGTGGGTTACAAATTGGGCTGCTAACCCCAAGGTCAGCAGTTCAAAACCGCCCCATTGGAGATCCAAGGACAGCCGTTGCCCAGGGATGGAGCTCAGAAGGCAGGCGGGAGGAACGGAAACCAGAAACGCGGGACAGTGCTGTCATGTTATGGGGACTGCAGTCGGTGTCACGGCTCAAACTGTGCATGGATTACTAAACAGAAAACCAATATGCTCCGGACGCTTTCACCCCAACCACAATGGATAGTTCCGAAGGAAGCCCTGTGGATCCCAGCTCTACGCTGACTCTCCAGGGGTCTGAACCGACTCCACGCATCCTGTGATTGGGAAAACTCACGTGAGGGTCACCTGAACGTCCCTGAAAGTAAATTCCAGGCAGATCAAAGGTGTAACAGTAAGAACGCTTCCTTTTTGTTCAATTGTCAAAAGAAAAGACTACTGTCTTGGTAAGCGCTTGTACAATCTTGAAGATTTTTCTATGAATGACCCTAAAGGCAAAAATAAAAAACTGAAAATTGCTATATTTAGCTACATGAAATGATTAAAACTTGTGGCATGCTAACGTGTTGTAAACAAGCAAACTATAAATGGCAAACTCTCCATTGGGATAGGAGGGATAGTTGCAGATTTTGAACAAAATCAAGTTATTCTATTTACAAATAAACCTCTTCTCCATCTAAAAGTACCAGAGGAGAAATTAAAACCGTCCATATTTATTTTCCAAAACCATTTTATTGGGAACTAATACAGATATCACATCATTCTATACTCTGCTTCCCTGAAAATAAGACAGTGTCTTATATTAATTTTTGCTCCCAAAGATGCGCTAGGTCTTATTTTCAGGGAATGTCTTATTTTTCCATGAAGAATATGGTTCACATTTATTATTGTTTTATTAAAAGAGACCTCGCACTTCCTCTCTGCTCCAGCTGCGCTGTGGCCAACAGTGAGCTGCGCAGTGGCACCTGCCACTACTATCCAGAGTCCAGAGTTATGGTAGCTTCGGGGGTCCTTATTTTCAGGGAGGTCTTATTTTCAGGGGATGCCCTATATTTCAGTGAGAGGCAAAACTGTAAGTAGGGCTTATTTTCGGGATGTCTTACTTTCAGAGAAGCAGGGTAGTTCAATTATTTAACAGGATTGCACAATTGGTACCACAATGAGCTGCAAAACATTCTTTTCCTTCTTGAACTCCTTGATATCAGCTCCCTTCTACCCCATCCCCCACCACGACCACTGCACACCCTCCCCCTCCCCTCCAAAACCCTTATTCTCCGTGCTATCTCTATGGGTTCATCAATCCTGGGTTTCATAGACTGAAAAACTTATTTAAAACTTCAAGAGTCACCCCTAATGACGAAAGACATCTGAGATAAACCCCAATGTGAACAAACAAAACAGTACAGAAAATGTTGAAACCAGACCAGGCCCAATATGCACCCGAACGGAGGACCAACGAACAGGTTTCTCTTGTTGATCTCCTACCAAGCACTCGGCTTGGTAACCTGCTTCTTCCCAACTCTCTGTTATGGAGAGAGGGAGATCACCGGAGGCCTATTTCCTATGTAGATCTCACAAATGCATCTTGGGCTTCCACTGTCATCCATAGCCTTCTGCAAACCAGAATCTCATGGTTTCGACTCTGATACTAACCCCCCTTCAGTTTAGGAGTATGTGGTTTACAATCCTTCAGTGGCTGATGATGGTGTGCTTCTTCCATGTGGACGTAGGTGACATCTCACTCAGACGGCTACTTGTTTGGAAACAAGCCTTTAAGACCCCAGATGCTATTTTATCTGATAGCCAGGCACCATCTAATTTCTTCACCACACTTTGCCATAGCACCCATATCTTCTGTGTTCACTTCCTGAGAGTGAGTATCAACCAGGGCCATGATGTCAGAACTAAATGTTCTTAAATTGAATGTAGGATTTAGTGTGAGCTCCAAACTCATTCCTGGATCTTTTTTTAAAAATCTGCCTTTGGCTCCCTTTAGAAACCTCCTTGTTAATTTAAGGTAGAGTCTTATCCATCATCTCCCTGGGGCATAAACATCTTCTGTTAATATTGCCATTGATTAGTCCCTGGTACTAATTTTTGGGTTTTTTATATATATATTTTATAAATCATTTTATTGGGGGCATGTACAACTCTAATCACAATCCATACACCCATCCATTGTGTCAAGCACATTTGTACATTTGTTGCCATCATCATTCTCAAAACATTTTGTTTCTACTTGAGCCTTTGGTATCAGCTCCTCATTTTCCCCTCCCTCACCCTCCCTGCCTCACAAACCCTTGATAATTTAGAAATTATTATTATTTTTCCATGTCTTATACAGACCAATATCTCCCTTCACCCACTTTTCTATTGTCCGCCCCCCAGGGAGGGGGTTATATGTAGATTGAAAGAGGGATATTGGGCCAATGTAGTAGTTAGTTTATTTTGCCAACCTGACCGATTAAACACATGTGGGGTGAATTGAAGGGTGGAGAGATAAATGACTCAGTGAACCTCGCCTTTCTAGTTCTCGGGTCTCCTGCTTTGTGATGGTTGGACCAGGGTGCAGCTTCCTTAGCCAGTTCCCTGCTTTAGCTGGCAAGGTTCACTTCCTGCAAAACATCCCTGAGGAGAAGCCACATGGACCTACCCCGATGCAGCCCTGGGTGCTGGAGCAGCCGTGTGGAGAGCCCTGCAAGTGCTGAGATGCTTACACGTTCACTGACTCGGCTTTCCTCCTGCAGTAGCGTCATTGTGTCTGCTTTGTGAGATGGAGGAGGACTTTGTGGATTGGTGTTGGACCTATGGGTTAAGGTTGGACTTGTGGGCTTGGGCAGCACTGGGTGGGGATGTTTTCTTGATGTACACTTACCCTTTCTGTACAACGCTCTCTTATACATGAGTTTCTATGGATTAGTTTCTCTAAAATACCCAGAGTAACACACTCCATATCACAGCACCTGAATTCTTCACCTGTACAGAATCAATGTTTTCGTCACTGGTCGTGTTTGACCAGTATCAAACTAGTCAAGATTCTAGCAAATGATAATACCTAATGCTGTGCTGGGTGGATGCAGGAAATCAGGCCTCTGAATGCACTGCTGGTGCGAGAGTAAATTGGTGCAGCTTCCTGGGGAAACCGTCCCTGGGGGCACACAGAGCTTACTCTTAGCCACCAACCTAAGGTTGGCAGACCAAACACCTGTGTCATGGAAGAAAAGCTAAATGATCGAGACTACAGCCCAGAAAACCCTTTGGGGTAGTTCTACTCTGCAACAACTGGGGTCTTCACGGGTTGGACTTGGTTTGGCCATGAATTTGGGACTCTCTTGTGTGTCTGTGTTGTGCTAGGGCAGACAGCTCTTAGAAATGATCGAGCATTTCCACTTGTAGGAATCTATCGCTAAGACACGAGCACCAGAAGACGCAGCAAAGCACTGCTTATGAACAGAGGGGACAGGTGGAAAAGCGTAACCAGGAGACAGAGTTAAATTATTGGAGACTTAGCTTTAGAAGCATTAGGAAGAACAGGAGCTCTGGAAAAGTACTTTGCTCTGTAAACTTTCATCTGAATCAGCCAAACCAACGTGTTGGAAGGGAGGGAGGAAGAAGAGAGGGAGAAAGGAAAGAGAAAAGAAGACCATGGCACGTGGTTAGACTTTGACGAGCACAGGGTCCACGTGACTTGTAATTAACTCAGGGGCAACTGATTTGCTTTGTCTGACCCACCCTCCAGCCCAACCTGCAGACTCCCTTGACTTGGGGTCTGATGTCCACAGTGGTACCTGGATGGACTCACAGTGGCCACAAATCTGGGGGCAGTGTTTACCAGCCCAGTGACCTTTCGGTATGCAAAGCATTTCGTGAATGGACCCACCTCACCACCCCAAAGTCAAACTCACTGTGTCTGGCTCCCTGGAATCCCATTCCCCATGCCCACTAAACTTCTCACATCCGGGCCCCTGCACCTTTCACGTGTTTTGCACCTGACCATCTTCCCTACTTTACCTCCTAACACACTTGCACCCATGGACACCGTGGTAGTTACATAATCTGGTGTCAGCTTGTGGAGGGGTGGATTCTAGCCTGTCAATCAGGTTGCAGCTTGATGACCTCATTTGGAGGCGCTAAGGAGATTAATAGCTCACTGGAGGTGGGACACAGGCTCACTGCCTGTGACACATTCTTGTTGACAGGACCCATGGAGCTACACTGATGCAGCCAGAGCCCTGGCAGTGGTGGAGACCCACGCCAGCCATGAGAAGCTTCCACCATCACTGGAGCCACAAGACTTTCCACCCACTGGCCTGTGATCTTCCTGCATTCAGCATCATTGCATGGCTGCATGAGTCTAAAGATGAGTTTATGGACAAGTGTTGACATATGGGGTAATATCGGACTTGTGGATTTGATCTGGACTGTGCTGGGATGTTTTCTTAATGTACAATTGCTCTTTGATAGAAAGCTCTTTCTTATATACATATGAGTGTCTCTATGAGTGTGTTTCTCTAGTCTACCCAGATTAACCCAGACACCAACCCCAGACGTGCCCAGAAGCCCCTCCTTAGAAGGAGGGTCTGGAAGTCACCTGCAAATGCCCTGTGCCCCAACCTCGGGTTTCGGTGGCAGTTCCTCTCCCTG
>NW_022103919.1:1391144-1431546 GCF_000313985.2 Echinops telfairi
TGGGTGGGTGGATGGTGGATGGATGGATGGATGGATGGATGGATGGATGGATGGATTGGTAGGATGGGTGGATAGATAGATGGGTGGGTAGATGGATGTATGATAGAGGGAGGGAGGGAGGGATGGTATGATGGGTGGATAAATAGATGGGTGGATTGGTGGGTGGGTGGATGGATGGATGGATGGATGATAGAGGGATGGATGGATGGATAGATGATAGAGAGATGGATGGATGGGAGGATGATAGAGGGATGGTTGGATGGATGGTAGAATGGGTAGATAGATAGATGGGTGTGTGGATGGGTGGATGGATGATGGGTGGATGTTAGAGGGATGGATGGATGGATGGATGGATGGATGGATGGATGGATGGATGGTAGAATGGGTAGATAGATAGATGGGTGCGTGGATGGGTGGATGGATGATGGATGGATGGATGGATGGATGATAGAGGGACGGATGGATGGATGGGTGGATGGATGGATGGGAGGATGATAGAGGGATGGTTGTATGGATGGTAGAATGGGTAGATAGATGGGTGCGTGGATGGGTGGATGGATGATGGGTGGATGGATGATAGAGGGATGGGTGGAGGGATAGATAGATGGGTAGATGGATGGATGGATGGGTGGATGGATGGATGATAGAGGGATGGATGGATGGTAGGATGGGTGGATAGATAGATGTGTGGGTGGATAGATGGATGGATGGATGATGGATGGATGGATGATAAAGGGATGGGTGGAAGGATAGATGGATGGGAGGATGGGTAGATAGATAGATGGGTGCGTAGATGGGTGGGTGGATGATGGATGGATGGATGGATGGATGGATGGATGGATGGATGGATGGATGATAGAGGGATGGATGGATGGATGGATAGATGATAGAGGGATGGATGGATGATAGAGGGATGGTTGTATGGATGGTAGAATGGGTAGATAGATGGGTGCGTGGATGGGTGGATGGATGATGGATGGATGGATGGATGGATGATAGAGGGATGGATGGATGGTAGGATGGGTGGATAGATAGATGTGTGGGTGGATAGATGGATGGATGATGGATGGATGGATGATAAAGGGATGGGTGGAGGGATAGATGGATGGGAGGATGGATGGATAGAAGGATAGATGGACGGGTTGACTGAAGGACGGTAGATGAGTAAGTGAGTGAAGTGGCTTCGTTAAAATAGGTTGGATCCCTCATTCTGGCTGGTGTGCAGACACTGTGGAAAACTGTTGGGCAGTTCCCAGAAAGTTCGTCATCAAACTGCCATATGACCCAGCAATTCTACTTCCAGATGTTTGCCCCAAAGACCTGAAGGCAGGGACTCGACGGAGACATGGTCCCCAGTGTTCCCTGCAGCACCTCCTCCCTGGCTGAGGGTGGAAACAAGCTCAATGGCCAGGAGCAGTTGAAGGGAGGAGCGAAATGCAGATCATCTCTACCTTTCTCCACTCAGCCACGAAGAGAGGAGATGTTCTGATACGTACACAGGTGAACCTGGAAAGCATGAGGTGGCGTGAATTAAGTCCAACACTGAAGGACATGCGTTCGTGGTCCCCGCTTCGATGAACTATCCGGGACAGGCAAGTGTAAAGAAACTGAAACCCATGGGTGGTTCTCAGGGAGGGGGGTCGGAGGAGAGGGGGAGTGATTGCGTAGGGACCCTGAGTTTCTGCTAAGGGTGATGGGAAAACCAGAAAAGAGACGGTGTGATGGTTTCCCAGCGTGACGAATGTTACCCACGTCACTGAATTGGACAGGTAAGCGTTTGACAAGGCACGTTCTTCCTCACAGCTATGCTTTTACCGCTCAACATGCTGTAAACATGGATTTCGCCATTGGGAACAACGTTCTATTCTTGAATTCCTCGGCAGATAAACAGCGCAGCAGGGCACGGAGGTGGCATAGTTAGGGTCCGAAGATGGGTCGCAGCCAAGTGCCCTCCACAGGGAGCTGGATTGGCAAACATAGGCGGCAGTCCCCTTTCTGTGTGAGTGAACAGAGTGAGGAGCAAGGGGGTGGCGGGGGGCATGGTGCCAGGGAAGATGGCACCCTGTACCTGCATGGAAAGCCAGCAGGGTTCGCTGCGGAGCACTGGGTGGGGGGACAGGGCGCACACAGGCTGGGAGCAGATGTCCTTTCATTTATAAATTCCCTTTGAGCCTCCTGACCTGTACATAGCGTCAGTGGTTAAACCTACATTCAATGACTTCGAGGGTGTTCGATAGTAGGATGGGATCCAGGTGGGAATTCTTAGCACCGGCTTTGCTGTCTGGCCTGGGGTGGGGTGGGGTGGAGGCTACAGTGAGGCACCTCCACGGGCTTGGCTTTGCCAGACTCTGAACCTCCCTGAGGGGGCCTGAAGGGTGGGGGTAGAGGGAGACTGTCTCCTGAGAAGGGCCTGGGAGGGCAGCGATCACTTCGCTTGTCCAGACAGGGTAAGCTCTGTTCTTCAGGGACACGCTGATGCTCCGGGGGAAGCTGAGGCACGAAGAGGGAAGTCTTTTCCCGCCAGGTCCCTCACCAGCATGAAGAAATTGGTACCAAACTCAGGCTCACTTGTCTCCTGCCTTCCTCCCTGCTGCCCTCCTTTCCCTCCTCAGGTGCCCCTGGGAGCCCCGCTAGGTGCCAGTCCTGGCCTGGCTCTGGGGACTTGAGCATAAATCAGAGGAGAGGGAGAGGAGACACTTGGACTGGGGCTGGGTGGACAAGTTGGAATGTGCCTCCGAGGGAACCACAAACCCACTGCCACTGACCCATGGTGCCTCTGCAGGACAGCGTGGAATGGCCCCCACGGGGTTCCCAAGGCTGCACTTCTTGACAGCAGCAGAAAGCCTCAGAGTCTCAATGTTCTCACTCAGAGCAGCTGGTGGGTCTGAACAGCTAACCTTGTGGGTGCAACCTGACACTTAACCCTCTAGGCCAGGAGCATTGGCAAAAGCAAGGGGGCGGGGTGGGGGAGGCTACAGAGTGGGCTGCTCCGGTTGCGGGTACCCAGACTCCCTGCCCCTCTGGATTCTGACTGAGCAGAGGTGGAGGATGCCTGCTCCCTAAGCTCCAGCATCGGGGGTCCCAGTGGCAATACAGTAGCAGGAGAGGGGCTGGGTGGTTGGATGGACTGGGGAACATGCCGGAGCGCCAGGCAGAGAGATCCAACCCATGAACAAAGATGTCCCAGGGTGCTGCAGGGGTGGGGTACAGAGCGGGAGGGGGGCAGAGCTTTGTAGGGGCAGCAGCTGCCTCCCTGGCCACCGCCTGCTCTGGTGAGCGATGGGCAGGCTGATATCAGTGGCGGTGGGCCAGCTGGGGGGCTCACTGTGGTCCTCCCCCCAGAGTTCTTTATCGGCAGGCTGCGCCGTCGCCTGGGAGCCCGCCGCAGCCGCTCCCGTATTGCTGCGAGGATTATCAGAGAGATTGGAGTCTTTTTAATTAAATCCAAGCCAACTGCAATTCTGTGCCTGATCCGAGAAGCCCATTCAGTACCCTGTCGCTGCCTCTGATAGCTTTGTCTCACGGGGCCCTGCTATCAGCCCACCTATCTGGTGTCACCCCCATCCCAGCAAGCAGCAGCACCTGGGGGGTGAACTTGGAGTCCCACTCCAGCGTGGTGGGGGCCAGCCGGGGGGCTTCCAGGAAACGTGCCCTGAGCCAGAAAGACAGGCACCGGAGCCTCTCTCCCTGTCCGTGGGCAGCACCGTCCACCAAGAGCTGTGGCCCCGGCACCCCATTTCCATGCTTCTGACAACAGCCCTGGAGTAAGAGGGCCAGCATTGCCTGAGTGCTCACCCTTGCTGGTGGGCCGACCAGCTTTCCTGGTGTCTCATTCATGACCTGCCCTGTCTCATTCATGACTGCCATGACGCCGACTGGGGGGTAGCTGCCTTTCTGCCCCCGCCCCCACCCCTTTTTCTTGAGGCAGACGAGAAAGATCAGAGAGGGCGCTCTGCCTGGGTCTCCCCACCTCTCTCTGCCCCCCAAAGGGAGGCAAGCCTGCTCGCCTGGCAGGCGGCCTGGGAGCGGGAAGCAATCATGGGGTCGAGCTCAGGGGCTCAGGGTTGGTTCACACTGCGGACAGAGGACAAAATTAACTCGATAAATAACGCATGCATGGTGGAGGGGAGGGGGTGTTTCAGAAACCCCGGCAGTGGCCGGCACCCACGCCTGTGTGCCGCTGTCATGGGGCGAAGTTTTCATTGCCAGCCCCCCACCCTGGCCACAGCCGCCCTGCAGAGGAGGAGGAGCAGGAGGACCCCAACAACGTGGGTTCGTTTTAATTAGATCTGTTATCATAGCCTATTGTTGTGGAAGGAAGCCCGTTAGCAGTTGCTGGGAAACCACGCAGCCAGCCGCCGTGGACACCCAGGTCCTGGTGCCCCAGAGTCCCTCGCCTCTGTCCACCAGAGAGAAACCCTGGACACACACACACACACACACACACACACACACACACACACACACACACACACACACACCAGCCCCTGCTGGACACCAGACAAGTTTCTGCTACCTAAAGCTCTTGCTGAGCCCGGGAGCCCCGCACACACTTCCAGGGAATGGAAAGAGCTGGCTGACCCTCCTGCCTGGGCCCCTTGCTTGCTGGGTGACCCTAAGACAGCAGCTGCTTCTCTCTGGCAATGATCAGACTTGAAGCTCTGGTGCACTGACACCACCACCCCCTGCCCCCGGTCGAGGGAGGTGCTACCCCCTCTTTCCAGATGGGAAACAACCTGGCGCAGCTCACTCTGCTCACGTACCCGAGTCGCTGAGCAAGGACTTGGGCCTGGTCCCCCAGATGGCAGTGTCTAGGCCAACAACCATCAAGGACCACTGCCTCCGTTTCCCCACCTGGCACGTGAAAATCATGGTTCTTGCCTTAGGGCTAGATGGGGCAGTGAAGGGCATGGAGAAGACATGCTGGCCATTTTTAATTATGCTTCCTAATGTGAGGCCCAGAAAGGTTTGTAGCCCCATTTTCTAGAGGAGGAAACTGAGCATCTGGCCCCGTTGCCCCTTGTCCAGTCCCCGCTCCCTCACCCAGACATCCCCCTACACCTGATAACACGGCAGCTTCTCGCCACACCTCTCCCCCCTGCCCTTCTGTCTTGCCTCCAGCGGGCACGTTGGCTCCCGGGTTCTCGGTAAGACAATGTGTGGCTGATTTTTACTTGATTCTACAATTAAATCAGGAGCATCTGGGAGGAAAACACAACGATCCACAATCCAGGGCATATCAGCGCTATATGCCTATAAGGACATAGTCCTTTCTGTCATTTTCCTGCTTGCTCGTTCATTCATTCACGGAGTAAGGATCAGTGAGCAGCTATTCTAGGGAAAGGAGCCCTGGTGGTGTCGTGGGTCACACGTTGGGCTGCGAACCACAGGTCAGCAGTTTGAAACCACCAGCTGCTCTGAGGGAGAAAGATGAGGCTCTCGACTCCCGTAAAGAGTGGCAGTCTCAGAACGCCACGGGGCAGTTCTACCCTGTCCTATAGGGTCGCTATGAGTTGCAACCGGCTCTAGGACAGTGAGTTTAGAGTTTACTCCGGACTTCTCAGTGCTCATGGGAGAAGTCAGCTGTCACAAGGACCGGCACAGGGACGCCACTGAATCCCAGGTGTAGATTGTGCTGCAGCGTTCGCTCAACAGCCTTCACCAGGGTCACTAACCCAACCTGGGCCAGGGCAGGAGGAAGTACCGCTCGCTTCACCTGCGCCCAGATGCTGCCCAGATGTTGCGTTACATATCTGTAATGAATGCGGGGGAGGCTAGGACGTTTTCTAGAACCCACCTCTGTCCACATCTTGTCAATGCCTTGCTGTCCCAGCCTCAAGGCACCTGCACTCTGCTGTCCCTTCCACAGCCTTGCATTGGTCTTGCACTCTGCCAGGGGTGCTCTGCCCTCTCAGCCTCCAAGGCCCAGGGTTCTTGTTCCCTTCCAGTGTATTAGAGCTTAGGCTATAGAAGGCTACCATCCATAGTGAGAGCCCCAAGTCCATTTGCAGAGTCCCCAAGTGGATTAAGCTTCCATTGAATTCCTTCTGACCATTCTCCTTGGACGTGAGCAGTCTGGCTCCCAGGCAGAGTGCACTCGAAGGTAGATTGCCTCCCCACCCCCTAGCCAGCTCAGAGAGAGGTAGTCTCCCTCTGGGACTTGCCTGGTTGACATCCTGGGGTCGCATAGACCCGAGACATGCCCCAGCGGCCTTGGTTGGAAGCCCTGGACCTGTCTTGTAAACTCTTTGGTCTGGCATACGATACGTGGCTCAATCATGGTCCCTTTTCCATTTCTGTCATCCCAGCTACAACTGTGATGTATTAATCTGCTGCCAATCCTGATTCTGTGACCACTTCCTTCATCCTCCCATGTCCCGTTGAAGCCCTGGATTCGCGGTCAATTCTTGGATGCCATAAAGACCGTGCTAAGGACAGGAAAGTCGCCCTCGTCCAAATCAGGTGCTGTTGTCTTTGTCTTGTCTAAAACTTAACAAATGTCCTCCTTAAGTTATTTGGAGATTTAGGGTCTTTTGTACCCTCCACCACCAGATGCCCCCCTGCCTCACATCAGGAGCCTCCCCCATTCCCTTGACTATCCTCCAGGTCATCTTCCCCACGGTCAAGGCTCCAGGCCCAGCTAAAGGTCAGGAGTTGTGTGGCTGAGAAACCAGACACGGTTCATTCTGGTTGCCCTGAGTCGTGAGGCCTTGACCCCGGCTCTGGTCACCAGCAGGGGGATGAATGACAGCCCCTCCCCAGCACTGAGCAGCACCAAGAGAGCTTCCGCTTCTTCCTCCTAATCCAGGCCAGGCGGCAGGCTGGCAGGTCCTTCTCTGAGCCAGCCTCCCAGCCTGGGCTCCTCACTGCCCATGCGCCGCAGTTACGGCTTAGTGGATTGCATTCTGGGTGGGAATTACACCCATGGTCCCAATGCATGCCCTCATGTCCTTGTCCAGTGACTTCATTTCTTCTCCCACCTTGACTTCACCCTCAGCCAGGTGGTTTTCCACCAACAAGCGTGATTCCCTCCCTCGGAGGCTTGGAGTGTGCCCGGGCAGCTGCCTTGCGCTCCTGGAACTGCTCCCCTGCACCTCCGCCTCACCCCAAGGACAGGCTCAGGGCCGGATTACTGCAGGGTTGTGAGAGTCAAGCAGGACAGTGGAGGTGCTGGGCTGGGGGCACCCTAGACCAGCCAGCCACCAGCAAAGCTACCAACTGGTCACATCACGTGAGTGATCAACAGAAGCACTCAGGGACCTCCTCGCCTGGGAGAAATAATAGTCACTAGGTTTAGGGGATTGTTTGTTACCTAGCAGTCACAAACTAGCTAAAACACTCCATGTGTACAGACATCAAACACAGGGGAGGCGACTCTGTATGTTCTGACATGGCCAAGTCTCTGGGACAGATGAGTAACGTCAAGTCAAACAAACCCTCTGCCATGGAGCCAATATTGACTCACCGTGATCCTACAGGGCAGAGCAGGCCCGCCCCTGTGAGTTTCCGAGACGGTAACTCTCTGCAGGCGTCGAAAACCTCGTTGTCCTCCCACGGAGCGGCCGGTGGTTTCCGGTTGCTGATCTGGTACTTGGCAACCTTGGTTTAACCACTACACCATCAGGGCTCTAGACCAGTGGTTCTCAGCCTTCCGGATGCCACGACCCTTTCAGAGAGTTTCTCATGTGGTGATGACCTCTAACTATACAATTATTTCCCTCGCTACTTCATAACTGTCATTTTGCTACTGTTATGAATCGTCATGTAAAGATCTGATAATGCAGGATGCATTTTCCTGGTTACAAATTGAGCACCATTAGACAAAACACAGTGATTAATCACAAAACAATATGTAATTATATATTGTGAGATATTTACGTGTTTTCCGATGGTCTTAGGCGACCCTTGTGAAAGAGTCGTTCGACCCCCCAAAGGGGTCCCGACCCACAGGTTGAGAACCGCTGCTCTAGCTAGATGGTTAAGATACCAAAGTGAAGAGAAAAGAGGAAAGGGTGTGGGTACTGTATACTGAATGTATCGGGACAGGTTGGGGGGGATGGAGGGGGTGCAGGCAATAAGAAGTACCAGGTAGTTACAGTCTATACACTCTCTCGGAATGGTTATTGATGTCTGAGATACTCCGTTTCCAGAGCTGCTGAATGACACCACAATGTGGGAGGGGACAAAGAACAGAAATGTGTAGTCTCGGGACTCTGGAAGGGAGGCACCCGAGATCAGGTGTGTTAGTTTCTCCTGAGGCTTGGCCTCAGAGCTGCGGCGGACCTCTCTGCCGGCTGGCTTCCAGCACGTGGCAGGCTTTCTCCACCGTCTGCGTCTCAAGAAGGACATCAGTCACACAGGCTTAGGACACTCCCTGCTCCAGCACGACCCTTGTTAACCTAACTGATAACGCCGCCAAAGGCCCAGCCTCCAAACAGGAACTGAGGCCTTCCGACTCCGCATGCTGGGAGCTTGTTTGTGGAAGCAGAGACGGCTCCCAGGAAGGGAGCTGAGAGGCTTTGAGAAGGGAGGGAGGGAGCTCGTGTTGTCCTGCGAATGTCGTGCCACGTGTCTTTTACAACCGACTAGAAAACATGGCCAGCACAGTACTGCTGCTGATTTGATCTGATGAGACTCTGTGTAACTGCACGGAGTATGTTTTTCTTTAAATACCAAAATAGACAAGAAGATGACGTTCAAGTCAGATCCAGCGTGAAGGCTCACAGGGTGAAAAGCCTTCAGACTCCTCACCTCTTGGAGATCACAGGGGTCCAAAGGGCTAGAAAAAGAGGACAAGTAACACGAGGGGACTTGACCATTCGTGACATCCAAGTCCATTTTCATACAAACACTAATCACATCCAAGTCCATTTTCATACAGACACCAATAGCGTTGAAGACGTGGGTAACCCAGGTTCCATGGCTGTTGTTTTTGTGTTCTCTTTGGGGGAGCTGCAGCTGGCGCACCTATGCGCCAGCCCAGAAGGAATCCTGGGCATCAGAGGGCGGTGGAGCTGGTTCAAGTCCCGCCCCACTGCTTCCAGGCTAGGTGACTTTGGCAAGTGGCCTCCTCTCTCGGAGACCACCCCCCACCCCTGGTTCTTTACCTATACATTGAGGACGAGAGCGCCCCTGGGCAAAAATGAGAATACGACCATTTAACTGTCCTGCACCCAGTAGGTGCTCAGCTCCTTGGACTCTGAGTTCTGGTTACCCTAAGAATCCTGTATCCCCACCACCACCCAGGGTGGCCCTGACCAGCTCTGGCCTCCAGCTTAGCCAGAAAGTCCCCCCATGAGGCAGGGGGCTGAACGTAGTGGACCCCAGGGAAAGGGGTCCCTCTCGAAGGCCCAGATGCCCGAAGCCCACCTCTACCTCCTGCTAGCCAGCTCAAGCACCTGAGGCCACGTGGGTGCTCCCGGCTCAGGTTCGGGTTGGGTGTTTTATGACCCCTAATCCTCACTTGGCAGAAAGGGTCTGGCTGGCGGCCCAGAGAGTGGCTGGAGGGTCTGCCAAGGAAAGATTCATGGACACTGCCAGCCGCCACCCTGAGATAAATCTCAGCCAGGGAGGGAGATGGGGTGCAGGATGCAGGACCCAGAAGGGCAGCCCTGGTCTTCTGCAGTGAGGGGCCCCTTGCCTTGGAGTAGGGGTGGGGAGCTGGCTTCCCCCAGCTCAATCCTACTTGTTTTATAAGGGAGGTCACTTCAGTCCCATAGAGGCCTGCCCTGCGTCCTGTTTTGCACACCCCTTCATGACCCAAAAAATGGGTCAACGCAGGCGGACGCAACCTGTGCTGTGGCCATCTTGAAATTCTTCATCCCTCTCGAGCCAGGACCCTTGTGTTTCATCATCATTGCCTAAAAATGATAAGTAAATAAGCCCAAGCCCACAGCCCCGGAGTCAATTCAGACTTGTGGCAACCATGCAGAGCGTGCACAAGGGCCCCAGGGGATGCCCAACACCACCACCTTCATAGAAGCTGACTGCCTTGGTGGAGCAGTTGGCGGTTCGAACCACTGACCTTCAGTTAGCAGTCAAACCCTTTAGCCCTGTGCCACCAGGGCTCCTATATTTAATGTTCCCCAAACCAAATTCACTGCCACCAAGTCTATTCCGATGCCTAGTGACCCTACAGGGCAGGGGATAACTACCCTTGTGGGTTTCCATGACTGTAACTCTTGCCGGGAATAGAAAGCCTCGGCTTTCTCCCCCGGAGCAACCAGTGGTTTCAAACGGCTGGCCTTTTGGTTAGCAGCCCGATGCATAACCACTAAGCCACCAGGGCCCCTCATTTAACACCGAGCCCCACAACCGCGGTAACCAGCTCGGCCTGTCCAGGAGAGCCATTGGGCACCTGGTGCTCCCACCCTCTCTCCAGCAAGTGTGTATTCAGTCACTGCTTACACATCTCCAGGGACGAGGCGCTCACCACCTCCTGGGCCAGCCTACGGAGGCCACCGGGAGGTGGCGAACGGCTCGGGTTTAAAGCTCTTTCCCAGCGTTCCTCTCATTCCACCCGAGCTCCCACTGACTGACCCCTACACCTCAGTTTCCTCATGTGAAAAATGAGGCTAATAATAGGGCCTCTGGCGAGTGCGATGACACGGTGTTTGTGTCCTGCCTGGCACATCCTGCCTGTTGTGCTTAATGAAGCCCAAACCCATTGCCAGCAAGAGCAATCCTGCAGGACCCAGTGGAAACCATAGGAGCGCTAAGGCGGCGCATCTTTATGAAAACAGACTGCTTCAACATTCGCCCGTGAAGTGGCTGGTGGCTTCCAGTGACCCGCCCTCCGTATAGCAGCCAAATGATTGAACACCACGGCATCAGGGCTCCTTAATTACCTGTAGCCCTTAAATACTAATACAAACGACTTCCTTTCTTGGCTGGGAATCTGCAGGCCAGGGCAGAGGTGAGGCCTATGGGGAGGGCGTGGAAGAAGGAGCACCACACCACATTCACACTCAAGAGTTCGAAGGCCTGGCCTACCACCTGCCCCTCCATTTTCCCTCCTCCCAACTCGGCCCCTCTAACCTGCGGGAACCACCTGGGCTCCACCCGGCAGGTGCCTTGTTCTCTGCTGCCATCTTCTGGCCATCCTCGGCCACTGCATCCTAATTATCTCACTGCGGCTGACATACCAAGTTTCATGCGTTTTTCTTAATAATTAGAAGATCATATAATCATTTGGGGAGGGTCTACTGAGCACTTACTCCGTGCCAGGGACTGGAGTAGTTTCTGTGAATTTTAGAGATCCTCTCTTTCTTAGACATGACATCATAGTGGGAGATAAAGATAATACTAAAAACTCCAAATCAAAACCAAAAAAACTGTGAAGTCGATGCTGACTCACAGTGACCCTATAGGACATCAACGGTACAACTGGTCCTGGGAGTTTCTGAGACTGTCACTGTTTGGGGGTGAGGAAAGCCCTGTCTTTCTCCCTCAGAGCCGCTGGTAGTTTCGAACTGCTGACCTTGCAGAAGATCTCAGCCCAGTTCGAAACCACAATGCCACCAGGGCTCCCAATCGAGAGAGCCAATCATTTGGTTTCTGCTAAGGTAAGTCCTGGGAAAAGGATACAACCCACTGCTGGCGAGTCGATTCCAACTCATAATGACCCCATTACATAGGTTGTCCGGCTGTAAATCTTTACAGGATAGATAGCCTCAACTTTCTCCCTCTGTGGTTTGAACTGCCGACCTTGCACGCTGTCAAGTAAGCATCCCATGCTTACCTGGCAGCACCCAAACTCAGAGGGTGGGGCATGGAGACAGCAGACTTGGAGGAGCTGAAAGGACCCTAAAGGACCCCACCTGGACCCGAGGCAGGTGATCAAGAGGCCAAAGGCCATCAGGTGACTGGGCAGGGGGCCCCAGTCCCATCAGCCTGGCTTCCCAGCCTCCGTTTCTGTATCTGGAGAATGGGACCAATCACAGCGGCCTCTCAGCTCAGTGCTCTCGTGAAGACTCAAGGCGGTTCTAGAGGGGAGAATGTTTTGCAAGCTGTGGTCTCATGAATGTATAGCCTTCTTGGTGTGGACCGGTGTTCTGGGCAAGAGCTCTACTAGGCCGTTCTAGGCATCCTCTCGCTGAATCCGCAAGGAAATCCTGCCAGGTGGGTGCTGTGATTGCTCCCCACTGCTGTTTCTGCTGGGAGCCTGGCCGTTGAGCCAGTCCTGACTCACAGCAACCGTGAGCACAGCAGAACCAAGCGCTGCCCAGCCCGCGCTGTCCTCGAAGTCATCACTGTGCTAGAGCTCCCACTGGACAGAGGGGGAAAGCAAGAGCCAAATGACTTGTCCAAGGTGACACAGACAGTACAGGCCAAGGGACCTGAAGAGCGGCACATCCGAGGCCCCCGCCTCAGCACCTCACCTTCCAGCAGGACCCCCGCCCCCCAAGAGTCCACACCGTCCACCTTTCCCATTGTAACCACCTGGGGAAAGAAGGTAGGCAGCCCTTGGCCTCCCTGCTCCATTGACTCAGGGAAGCATTGTGAGCACGATTCTCCCCCAGCCTGCTGCCCAGCCACCTGGGGAGGCAGGGCTGGTTGTATGTTTAGGCGACTTCAGCGTCAACACTCAGCCAGTCCTGTCCCCACCCAGGGTGACCCTGAATACACTGCCTGTTCTCTCGGTGCCTCTGACCTCTCCTCTTTCTGCAGAACAGGCAGGCTCATTGGAAGGTGAGGCAGTTTTACATAATCTGGTGTCAACTTGCGAAGGGGTGGAGTCTGGCTTGTCAATCAGGTCACAGCTTGATGACCTCATTTAGAGGCAACACAGAGATAAATAGCTCAGTGGAGGCCAGATACACAGACTCTCTGCTTCGTCTTACCACTGAGAAGACACATGGAGCTACGCTAGAGCTCTGGGGCTGGAGGAGCCAAGTGGAGACCCCTGCCAGTGCTGAGATGCTTCCACCGCCACTGGATCCACAAGACTTTCCACCCACTGACCTGTGATCTTCGGCATCATTGCATGTGTTGCATGAGTCTGAAGAGGAATTTATAGATTGGTATCGGACATATGGGCTCATATCAGACTTATGGACTTGATCTGGACTGGGATGGAATGTTTTCTCAATGTTCAATTGCTCTTATATATGAAGCTCTTTCTTATCCACACAAATGAATCTCCCTGGGTTTCTTTCTCTAGTCTACCCAGACTCACACAGGTTTGTGAAAATAGCAGACAGGAGGAAGCTTCAAAAACTGTAAAGAGCAGGGGTTAGCCGAACATTTTTCATTCATTTTCTCTTTTCTTCCTCACAACAGCCCTGTAAATAGGGTGACTGACTCATCTGGTATGTCCGGAACGTTCTGAATCTCATCCCTAAAAATCCTACAGCTCAGAAATGTCCTTTGTGCCACAGGTCACCCTGCTGGTAGATAAAAACACTCTCTCCGTTTTCCAGGAGACAAGCCTGAAACTGAGAGAGTTGTCCAGGGTCCCACAGCCAGGAAGGTGCCCAGAACTATGGCCTCCAGAGCCATCCTGCAGTGGACAGTGGGAGTCATGGAAGGTTCGGGGCAGACCCAGGATCTCACTATCTGTCAAAGCAAGCCTGTGCCAGCTAGCCCTGGCCAGTAACTCACCTCAGAGGCGCACCATGTGGATGGGCAGGAAAATGCCCTTTCCACCTTCCCCTCTTTGTCTAGGTTTGAAGATGCAAATACCTCAGAGAGTTCTATATGGGGTCAAGGCCACAAAAGACTCAGGCCTCCAAGTGGGACTGTGAACTGCCTCCTCCCCGCACCCCCACCCCAAGGACCTCTGGTAGGTGTGCACCCACTTTCAGATACTGAGAATCCCCAGTGGAGCTAGAGGAGGCCACCGGTATGTCTGGAAGGCTGGGCCCTGGGGTGTGACTGCTCAGGGGCAGAGGAGTCTGGGGCAGATGCCAGCCCTTGCCCCCCTTGTCAGTTGCTATTCACACGTGCTCACGCAAGCAGCGGACAAGAAAATCAAACAACGCAGTGCATTGTGCCAACCCAAAGCAAAAGACCCCTTTAACGTGTGAAAGAGCAACGCCAACAAAAATGTCCCTTTGAGGACTCCGATGGCCCTCACCCAGACTGCGGCGTTTCTGGATGCCTCGTGGGCACGTGGAACGTGGACAGTCAAGAAGGAAGAAGGAACGTGGGTCCCCTCCCTGCCATCGCCCCCCGGGACAGGGTAGGACTGCCGTGTGGGATCCTGGGAGAGTGAGGAGGGAAAGGGGTGCGTCCCGGTGTCGGTGAAGAGGATCGGATGGAGGAGAAAGAAATTTGTCTTGGAAAACGCTCCTGGGAAGTGAAAATGGTGAGATGTTGTCTTGTGTCCTTTGGACACGGTATCAGGAGGGACCTGTCCCTGCAAAACAGCATCAGCAACAGAGGGAGACCCTGGGGAGATGGACTGACACAGAGGCTGCAACACTGGGCCCAAATGTGGCCACAAGGCTGTGCATTGGGCAGGACCAGGGGATGTTTAATTCTTTTCTTTTTTTCCCCCCCATGGGATATCTTTTTTTTAATCATTTTATTAGGGGCTCATACAACTCTTATCACACTCCATACGTCCATCAATTGTGTAAAGCACATTTGTACATTCATTGCCCTCGTCATTCTCAAAACATTTGCTCTCCACCTAAGCCCCTAGCATCAGCTCCTCGTTTTTTTCAGGATGTTTCATTCCGTTGGGCCTGAAGAACCTTGCAGTCGGCCCCAATCTGACGGCCCCTGAGAACAACGCTCACTGAGCGCGTCGGTAGAATGCACTAGATTCTCGCTGTAGCTCCGTGAGGGATGGCCTATTTTGTAGGTGATTAAATGAAAGTCAAAGAGAGGGTGTAAGGTGTGCCCAGCCACAGCAGATGGATTCTGGGCTCCCACTTAACTCGGCTAAGGTGACCAGATTTTAACATTGGTAAAGCGGGACACCATTGATAAAATGCATATCTTGGCAAAATAGCCACATGGCAGCCAAAAACCGTATACCCTAGCTTGTCGTGCATTCTTTCCAAAAATCGGGACTTTTTTTAAACACCGCAGGACACAGGAAAAATTGTTATAATTGGGACTGTCCTGCCAAAAGCGGGACGTCTGGTCACCTTACTCTAGCCCCAAGCCAAGAACAGTTGGTTCTTACAACCCGGCCCTGCTCCAGACTCACCTTCATGAAGAGATCACTGATGATACGGGTGCTACGGCAAAGCATGGTGAAGAAAGCAGATGGTGTCTGGCTATCAATCAGAATAGTGTCTGAGGTCTTTTTTTTTTAATAAATCATTTTATTGGGGGCTCTTACAGCTCTTAGAACAATCCATACATCAATTGTATCAAGCACATTGGTACATATGTTGCCATTATCATTTTCAAAACATTTTCTTTCTACTTGACCCCTTGGTATCAGCTCCTCTTTTGTCCCTCCCTCCCCCACCCTTGTGACCCTTGATAAATTATAAATGATTATTATTTGCATATTTTACACTGCCCGCAGTCTCCCTTCACCCATGTTTCTGTTGTTCGTCCCCCTGGGGGGGTGTTATACGCCGATCATTGCGATCAGTTCCCCCTTCTCCCCCCACCTTCCCCCACCTCATGGTATCACTACTCCCACTACTGTTCCTGAGGGGGTTATCTGTTCTGGATTCCATGTGTTGAGGGCTCTTATCTGTCCCAGTGTACATGCTCCGGTCTAGCCGGATTTGTAAGGTAGAAGTGGAGTCATGATAGGGGGGCTGGGGGGGAGGAAGCATCAAAGAACTAGAGGAATGTCGGGTGCTTCATCAGTGCTATACTGCACCCTGGCTGACTCATTCCTTCCTTGTGACCCTTCGGTGATGGGATGTTCAATTGTCTACAGATGGCCTCTGGGTCTCCACTCTGACTCCCCTCATTCTCATTGCTATGATTGTTTGTTTTGGGTCTTCTGATGCCTGATACCTGCTCCTGTGCACACCTTGTGATCACACAGGCTGGTGTGCTTCTTCCATGTGGGCTTTGTTGTTTCCCTGCTAGGTGGCCACTTGTTGGCCTTCAAGCCTTGAAGTGTCTGGGGTCTTAAAGACTTGTATTCAAACAAGTAGCCATCTAAGTGAGGCATCAACTAAGTCCAGTGGAAGAAGCACACCAGTCTGTGATCCAAAGATGACAAGTGCAAAATCCAAATACGATGATGGGGAAAGTATCAGAGATGACATTGTGAACACCCAATTTGTGGAAGGCTACAGAGAACCACGGGAGCCCCAAATCCATCAACAGAGGATCTAGTCAGATCAAGGCTCTGGCAGATCCCCTCTGGCCACAGCCAGGGGCTAGAGATGATTGTAAACCTGATTATGGTGGATAGAACCATGCATAATGGGATACTTGGTCAGTCGCCCTCCCTCTTGACCCAACCTGGATTTTCTCTAGGCTCAAATATTTCTCACTTGTTCCATAACAGAAATTTCTTCTATGTATTTTTTAATATTGTTGGCGATCTTTAAAAGAAAGAAAGAAACCATATTTGACCAATGGTCACCATGGGTGAAGGAAGAGATCTTGCTTAGGGGACATTGAGTTCATGTTAATGTTAGTGGAATAATCGGGGAAAGGTTATCAATAATGGTTGTACACACAAAGAGTATATTCAATGACACTGAATTATACGTGCGGAAGTTGTTGAGTTGGAGGATGTTTTATTGTGAATATTTTGGCCACAATTAAAAAATAATCACACAAATCACAATGAGTACAAGGAAGAAGAAAATGTTCTAAAATGGATTGTGGGAATGGTTGTAGGCTCTTCTTGATGTGCTTACACTGTTGAATTGTATGATGTGTGGATGAAGTGCCAATGAAACTGTTAAACTTTTTTTTAAAGTTTGCTTCTTGTCATTCAGCGGGAAGCCCCTGACCAGCGATCAGACCTCGAATCCTACAGCCAAAGCCACAGACCCTGCACGGGTGTGTGAGGCGCGGGACCAGCACAACTCATCTATCTACTTACCTCTAGGAAAGGTGGGCAGCCACAGGCTGGACAGCAAGAGGCCTCCCTTAGGGAGCGATGGGGGAGCATGTGGGGGCAGAGGGATGCGTTCTCAGAACTGGCGGGAGGCAGGTGGGTGGGAAAAACAGAAGCAGTGTTATCCCCTCACTCAAGAGAGGCCAGTGTTGCAGAAGGGGACGACGGTTCAGAGTGTTGACGGTAGCGCAAAAGGTGTCCTCCGTAGTTGGGGGCTCTAGCAAACGCTGGACCCTGCAGTGAGGAGGGGGAGGGAGGGGGAGCTGGAGTGGAGGACCGAGGGGGCCCAGGTGGAGGCAGCTCTGCTTGGGCTGTGCGACAGGGGGCCGGGGGACCTGGGGGCCAGGGGCTGCAGCGGAAACGGCAGGATGCACAAGGAGGGGTGAGGATGCAGGAGGTCCTGGAGCACACTCCCAGATGGAGGGCTGACCTCGGACAAGAACAGGGATGGCTCCTGGACTGAACAGGGAGGAGGACAAAGGCGGTCCTGACTAGAAGGGTGCCCCCTCTGTTTCCTCCATGGAGGAGTTGGCGCCCACGGCAACTGGAGCTGCGGGGCGGTTGGGGGGATGGCGGGAGTCTCCTTGGGGTGCAGGGTACGGGGGGATCCTGCAATGAGTCCCGATGGAGCTGGCCTTGTGAGGTGCTGGCCAGGTGGCAGGTGACAGACAGAGAGTGCGCCTGTGCCCCGAGACTGTACAGGACCCGCCATGTCCTTGAGGGGGGTCACTGGACCAGAGACAGCTGTGGCCCCCCGTGACCCGGGCGAAGTCCGGTGGCCACACTGGGCTGGGTGAGCTCGGAGAAGGAAAGGGTCAGGGAGGCTGCCTGGAGGAGGGGTGCTGGGGGCTGGTCCCGAGGCGCGGCCTCGGTGGAAGGAAAGTCTGGGGATGGGGCGCCCCGACCCCTGCTAGGCAAGGCTGGCTCGGGGGCTGTAGGCGCTCTTGCGGCCAGCCCGGGGCCTCGGACCTGGAAGCTGGCCGCTCGGGATCCTGAGAGCGCCCCCTGGAGGCCAGGAGGGCTGCACCGGGACACGGCGGGGGCGGGGCGGGGGAGGTGAGGGGCGGGGCCGGAGGAGGCGGGGCCACCGATGGGAAGCAGGTGCGGGTGGGTGGGAGATGAGAGACAGATGAGGCCAGGACAGGGAGGAAACAGGGAACAAGATGGGAGATAAGATTTCAAAGGCGCGTTAGCTGGTGGCAGGCAGCCTGGCAGGAGCAGTGCGGAGCCCGCGCCTGGGCGGGGCTGGAGGCGGGGTAGGAGCCCGAGGAAGAGGAGGGGTGGCCGCCAACAGGGGCAGCTCCTGGGCCAGGGTCTTTGAGTCAGGCTCCCTGGAGTCCTGCCCTGCTGTGTTCCCAACACAGTCCTGATGTCACAGTTGTGTCCCCACCACATTCCACTATGTCCCCGCCTCTGTCCAGTTAAGGTCCATGCCCCAATCTCTCTCTCTCTCTCTCTCTCTCTCTCAGACACATACACACAGACTAGGTGTATCCTCCCATCAGCTGCCCCTCTCTGCCCTTGCCCAGAGGCCCAGCTCACAGTGCAGTAATAAGGCCAGTGCTGGTCCCAGCCTAGCAGGCCATCGGTATAGGCTCACTTTGATGTCCCACCCCAGCCCTGTCCCTAGAGGCAGACAGACCCTGAGGGAATGGCTGGAAGGACCACTTGGTGGGGGGCAACATACAAAGCTCATCCTTAAGCTGGATGTTACCCCAGGCTCCTGTCCACACTTCGCCCCAGGTGACCTTCAGGTGGCTCTAGAGACACAGAGGCAGGTGAATCTGGATGCAGCCCTAGAACCCCCTCTTCCACTCCTCCGCACCAGGAAGGCTGCTGACACCAGCTCCGGCCCTGACTTGCTGGGGACCTTTTGAGCAGGTGGTTCAACCTCAGAGACTCACCTGTTGATGGCTCATGGATGGAACTAGCACCCTATGGGCTGATATGAGCAGTCACGAGTGCTCAGTGCACAACAGAGTCACACCTTCCCCACCCCATCACCTCCATGGTTCTACTGGAGGGCGGGCATGAGAAGGTAAACTGAATAGCAGCAGGCAGGGTGGGAGCCCAGGATGGTGTCTGGCATAGGCCCTGAGTTGAAAGGTCAACTATAGTTCCCACCCCCCCCCACCCATTAGTGCCTTTGTGCCGCTGATCAGGTGGGTGGCCACTGGCCCAAAGAGAGCCCCGCGTACAGCTTGCTCTCAACTCTCAGGGACCATGACAATGATGCGAGTCCAGTGGATGGAGTCAGTGAGGATCCCCTGCTTGGCCAGTGAGTCGGAAGCTTTGATTCTACAGCGGGTACAACTTGAGCCCGAGGGGGAACAGCATAAACCTACGGTGGGGCCTGCAGACATCTCTGGGCTCTGTCCCGGGTGCTAGGGATGAAGCCCAGAACAAGGCAGATGAAGGACCATGCAGAGCTGTGTTCTAGGAAGAGGGGGGCAGGGAGAAAACAGGAGCTAAACAAAGACAGAATCGGTTAGATAGTGCTGAGCTCCCCAAATAAATGGAGCAGGGAAGGAGGGCGGGCCGGCTGGGTGGGGTTACAAGGAGATTATAAACAAGGAACCAGGGAGAAGGGCAGCAGAGATGAGATTTGAGCAGGGGATCCCTGAAGCGAGGTGAGGGGGGAAATCATGCGGACATCTTGTGGCAGGGGGCATGGGAAGTGCTGAGACTCTGAGGAGGGACCGAGCCCCATCCCACCCCCAGCCTATTCCAGGAAGGTGGCCCCTGAAGCCAGGGCCAGAGCAGAACAGGCTCAGAGAGGAACCGGGTCAGGTGGTGTGGGACTTTGTGGATCATGGGAAGGATGGTGGTTTTGACCCTGAATGATGTGGGAGATGCTGGGAATTGTGAGCAGAGGGGTGACGTGAGTTGAGTGGAGGTTTAAGAGGTCCAGTCTGTTGGTTGCACAGAGAAAGCCAAGGGCCCAAGAGGAAGCCCATGAAGACTGCCGTCTCTCCGGCAGAAGGTGGTGGTGGTGGCTGGAACCAAGGGTAGAAGGGAAGCAGTGGGGACGGGGCCGATGAGGTGCACGGAGGGGAGGGCTGGAAGGTTTCGTGGGTTGGGATGAAGTGGGGGCAGGAGAAGCATCAACAGGGTTGGAGGCAGGGACAGCTGTGGAAGGACCAGCTGGGAGCTGGGAGGCAGTGGGGGTGGGAGACACTGTGGGTTGAGTTTTGACTCATTCGGTTGGTCTCTGCATTGATCTAGTAAGCCCAGGCTCTCTTATAAGTCTTGCTCCACGTCCTTTGTCCACTCTGCCCAGGACCACTCATGTGCTCCTTTTTGGAGCCATGGGTGGGCACTGGTGGTCAGGCACCCTCTAGTTCTCCTGCTGATGCCACCCCTAGAAAATGTAAACTACATAAAACAATTACTCTCAGCGAGTGCTGCTCTACCACGCTTATCTGTCATTCCCACCCGGTCACCAAGGGTCCAACTGGAGCACATCCTGGCTTGTGTCCCCACCCTGGCCTGCATCCCTTCGTCCAAGTTGCCGAAGGTCCTCTGTGTGGCCGCTGGCTCTGCAGGATTCAGAGTCGGTGCCGAATGGGTGTCAGGAGCCAGCGAGGCTCCCGCAGCCTGGCCCAGTACTTGCTGAAGGTCAACAGAGGATCCACGAAGCCACGGCCACGCGTCCATCCTTTCCGAAAGGATTCCTCAAGGTGGCTCAGAGGTTCAGAGGTCACGGACAACGGTGGCATATCTTGCCTGCTGTGAGGAAATGCCTGAGCATTCTCGTCTCAGATGCCAGGTCAAATGTCAGCTCCTCGGAGATGAGCACGTTGATGCTGCGCATTCTCTGGGCTCTGTTCCTTCCAGCCTCTGTCTGGACTGGGATGCCCAGTCATGCAGGTGCTTTGTCCAACTCCACGTGGGTGGTTTGCCTTCAACCCCACAACTCCACCCACTCCATGGGACCTCTGTTCCCAGTGTCTGCACCCTGTCTGGGCACACTCTCAACAACGCACGGCCCTCCAATCCACTGACTCACGGCGACCCTGTGGGACAGGGCGGGACTGCCTCTGTGGGTTTCCCAGACAGTCAACCATTACAGGAGTAGAAAGTCTCATCTTTCCCGAGACGAGTGGCTGGTGGTTTCAAACTGCTGACCTATCTGGTTAGTGGCCCAATGCATACCCACTACCCCACCCGTGCTCCTCTCTCCGGGCACACTGGTGCTCAGTAAGGATTGGTTGAGTGGAAGGACTAGCCCTGACTGCACCTGTCTGCTCCTCTTCCAGAAAGTTAGACTGAGCAATCAGGACCCTCGAGTTGTCGCTGGGAAGGAGCCTATTTAGAACAAAACAGCTAATGAGCTGAAGAGTCTGTGTTCTGGGGAGAGGAAGGTTCTGCTCTCTCTCTCTCTCTCTCTCTCTTTTTTTAAAAATAAATAGCAGGCTACCTTGGACACATTATCGGGAGAAACCAGGAGAAGAACATCATGCTTGATCCAGGAGAGGGAGAGGGAAAAGAGGAAGATGGACTGACACAGTGGTTGCAGCAATGGATGCAAACCTAGCCATTGTGAGGCTGGCACAGGGCCGGGCAGAGTTCCGTTCTGGTGCACATGGGTCGCTATGAGTCAGAACCGACTTGGCGGTTACCTCCCAACAACCACCATCTTTCCAGTCCACCCTCATGGAACCTGCTCCACCAAGCTGACGGGGTGAACTCAGAAGTGACCTGGAAGGATGCCAGTCCCAGAGGGCTCTCGGCAGCCCTGGAGACAGATCACTGGTGGGTTACACACGGGGCTGCTGATTGCAAAGTGGGTGCTTCAAATGCGCCAGCCGCTCCCCAGGAAAAAGATGAAGCCTTTTGCCCCCTGTGAAACCTCAGGGTCTCGGGACCCCACCGTTCCACTCTGTCCTCTTGGATCACCATGAGTCAGTGTTGCCTCAATGGCAGTGAGTTTTTAAGCGGCCAATCATCACTCCCCTGAATCTTTCGTCTTAAGACAAGCGGGCAACATGGAGAAGTCTTGTCGGCCCGAGAGAGCGGGGCCGGGTGCCCAGAGTGGAGGCGCGGACTTCCCTGGGCGGAGTGGGAGAGGCAAGCTTCTCAGGTACTGAGAAAGCGCTGTGTTTCCATGATCTCCTTCCCCAACTTCCCCCTGCAGCTTCGCCATGAGCTCAGGGCTGGCATTCACCCAGACACCGCAGGCAGGGCCGCCTGGCACACACAGCGCCAGCACCATCATCTGTTATTTTCCCACCTGTGATCAGGAACTTGCCTTCCTCCCCAGTCCTCCGAGGCAAGCCCTGCTCCTCCTGCATCGACCATGTGTGCCCAAAGGGAGAGAGTCTGGAGAAATGGTTCTCAGGCCAGAGCCCGGTGACCCTCCGGGGCGCAGTCGGCATGATGTCTGGAGCCATTTTTGATGACCCCAACAACGAGGAGGAAGGACCGCTGGCATCAAGTGGGTAGACCCCCAACAGCCTTTGTCCCCAAATGTCAAGAATCCCATGAAGAAACCCGGGTCTAGAAGTTGAAGATCATGCATGGAAGATGCCCTCAGCCCCCCAGAGGCTGTCGAGGGTTTGAATGCTGGACCACCATAGAGTAGCTGTGTCTCCTGCCTTAGCAGGTGAAGTTTCCTCTTCTGAGCCTCAGTTGCCTGAACTATAAAATGAAGACAATAACGGCCCCCCTCTTTCGCTTGCAAGAGAATTAGAAGAGCTACTTCAGGCAAAGGGTCCTTTGCAAACAGTCAATGTTCCAGGAGTGGGGGCAGTGACCCTAAGAATGGTGGTCTCTATCATTTCCAATGGGGCACTGAGGGGCCTGTAGATGAAGCTCACAGTTCGCCGGTACCCTGCGAGCACCGGCACAGGCCTTTTCTCTCCAGCATGCCACCCCACACTCTACAACCCGCGATACTGGGGGCGGGAGAGTTGTAAATCTGTAACTAGGGGACAGAGGGCTCCTCCAAGGATCAAGAAGAAGGATCTGCATCTCGCTGGCCCTCGAAGGGTCCCCCTCCCAGGGGGTCCCCAGCACCTATGAGAGGGTAGCTGCGCTTCCATTGGCCACATGCACCTACCACCCTGAGAGCACCCTGGTGTGGGAACTGGCAGCTCCCTGGGTAGGTTTAAGGGATGGTGAACATATCAGGAGCACACACAGCACCCAGAGGACCCACCGTCCACAGCAGGTCTCTAGCATATATGGCGCATATGGAAACCACGCCATGTATGACCACATAGAAAGTCCCCAACCCAAACCAAACCCATTGCCTCCCAGTCAATCCCCACCCCTGGTGATCCACTTGGACAGAGTAGAACTGCACCCACAAAGTTTTCAAGGTGGTACATCTCTGCAGAAGCAGACTGCCCCATATGGCTCCTGTGGAGGGGGCTACTGGGCTTGTGCCTCTCACCTTTCGGTTAGCAGCCAAGCACTAAGTAAGGTACTGGTGGCCCACAGGCCTATGCCTGGAAGCAGGCAGTGTTTGCCGCACAGAATGAAGTTGCAGGCACCCAGGCCAGATCGCCAGCACACACGGGGACCTGCAGTCCTCAAGCTGCATCCAAGACCCCCAAGAGGACGCCTGCCTCGCAGGGCCAGCTCTGAGGAACTCCGCTCAGAGAGGCTACGGCACATGGAAAGCAGAGAAGGAAGAAAATCCATTTGGGGCCAAGAGCTCTGTCTGAACTTTGTCCTTTTCTCAAGCAAAAGAAAATATTATTTCACCCTCTAAAGAACCACACATAATAACAGGCGAAATGTCAAGACCAATGTTGATATAAACCCCCAAGGAAAACAAACATCTCCGTACCTTCTCCGGGGCCTCCCCACCTCACCCTGCTCAGCTAGTTTAAACAGAACTAGCAGTGAGCAGAGGAGAGGCGGGGAAGCGGGAAGAGCCTGCCTGGCTAGCTGTGAGGGAGGCCGGGCCAAGGTCAGGATGAAGAGCCGTCTGGGAACCAGGGCCTGGCCTGAGAAGATCACACAGGTCTGGCCAGCAGTTAAGTGCTTGGATTGTTTGCAAAGCTCATTGGCTGTGTGACTTTAGACAAATAGGCTGGCCTCTCTGTTCCTCCTTGGCAAATAACAGAAGGGGGTGTGACAGAGAATCGTGCAGGTAAGGCTCCCAGCACCCTGCCTGGTGGTACAAGTGCTGAATAAAGATGGCTATGACCGCTGATCTTTTTCCTCTGCGCAGCCAGGCCACCCACTGGGAATGACCCTCCTGGGAGGCCCTGAGGCTGCAGCGTGGCAGGAGTAAACAGTGGGGAAGCACCACTCTGCGCCTAGCACTGGCCTGTTGCTTTAGGCACCACACCGTCAGCATAACGGCCCAATGTGCAGTGCGACGCTGGCCCAGACATTCTATTTCAATCACCCCGTTGGAACTCTGCAGCCCTGCCTGGTGGAGATTATCCTCTTTGTGTTGGAAGAGAAAACGTGGTTTGGAGAGGTGATGGGGCGCCCTGAAGGTCACCCAGCCGAGAAGAAGGGCTGGGATTTAAAAGTCAGGTCTGTCTGTTCCAAAAACTACAGGCAGGAATGGTTTCCAAGCTTAGACAGAAAGCTGGAAGCCTGGTTGTGGGCCCGGAGTTCACAGAGCTGTCTGCACCCCAGGATGAACGTAGGCTGACCAAAGTAGTCTAAAGTCAAAGCCTCAAAGGACCAGCTCCTGCCTATTGGTCCTCCCACTTCCGCCCAGGAGATCCTCAAAACTTGCAGCCCAGCACTGTGTGTGTGTGCATGTCTGTGTGTGCATCTTTTTCTTTTCTCTTTTGGCCTCTAATATTGAAATAAACCCAACAAATATTTGCTGAGTTCCTCTCTGGGCTGAGGACCAGGAATCCAAAGTTAAGTCTTCTCTGGGAATCTCCTAGTCCAGCGTGTGTTGGAGCGGGAACAGGGACAGGCAGGTACAAGACAATTACAACATAGGCAATCCTCACTGTGCCGGGTGCATGCCTCGTGTGCCCAGGAAGGGGTATTTGAGACTTACAGAGAACCTAAAGGAGATGATGTGTGAGGTCAGACTTGAAGGTGAACACAAGTCTATCTGGAGGAGCGGTGCACAAGGGTGCTCAAGACAGGAGGAACGGCCTGTATAGAAGCTCAGAGACATGAAGGCACGTATTAGGGGCTAGCAAGAGAGGTCTGTTAGCTGATCCACGATCACACAGCTAGAAAGCAGGCAAGACACGATGAGAGCCAGAGCACCGTGGGCTTTCTTGTCAAAGCAATAGGAGCCGCTGAAAGGCCCCAACAAGGTCAAATTTGCACTTGAGACACATCGTTCAGGGTCAAGTTGGGAGAAGAGCCTGGAGGGGGCGAGGTTGGAGAATGGGGTGATCAATGAGAAGGCAATGGTCTGAAAAAGAGCCGTGACCGAGACGAGAGGTGGCCAAGAGGATGCACCAAGCAGAACCAACAGGACTGGGTGGCCGCCCTGCGGGAGGAGGCGTGGAGATGGAGACGTCTACAGGAAAGCTAAGTTTCACACCTGGTGACAGACTGGATGGTGGTGGCTCCTGGCGACATGGGGAACCCCCAAGAAAGACTGATGAGAAGCTCCACGGGAGACTTCCTAAGACTGGAGCGAGCAGTGTCCAGAGGACACACCAGGAAGGAATTGGCTGCGTGCCCTGGGAGAGAAACCAGAGCAGGGGTGCCAGCTTAGCCGTCACCCTGTAATCACAGAGGAGAGCTGTGGGTCTGGTTGAGAACCCCAGAGGGGAAGACACGCCGGTGTTTGGAACACCAAGCAACAGAAGAGGTACCGAGAGGCGGCTGGAGGAGAAACAGCCGGAAGCGTTAGACGGTGACCCAGGGAAAGAGACAGAGGACGGGACACCTGACAAGTGGCCTAGGCAACACTGAATCAAAGGTGGCTTCACCAGGAGCCATTTGGGCAGCGGGGGTGGGAGCGGGGCGGGGAGCAGACGACAGAGCCCAGGGAGTGGGAGACCGAGATGAGGAGATGGACTTAAAGCATTGCAAGAAAGGGAGCGTTCCGGAGAGCAGCCAGCAGAAGCCCGGAGATCAAAGGAGGGCTTTTCTTTCAAAAGGAGAGACGTGAAATGCAATGGTTCCGGTTCCGAAGTTGAAATCCCGGGAAGCTAAGGGGTTACCAGAGGCAGGGAAGCCCCCGTGGAGGGCAGCAGGAATGAGACCCAAGTGCATGAGGGTGGAGTGGTTTTGCATGAAGAGTGAAGGGCATTCGCAATGAGCCAGCTGTGACTATATTAACAAGGTCTAGGGTGACCCACAGCGGGATGCCATGGGCCTGGGGGACTGGGGGTGGGGGTTCTGAAAGGGCAGGCTGAGGCATTTGGCAGCAGAGGGCACAGGCTCAGGGCAAGATGGGCTAGGTCTGCAGGTCAGCTCCACCACTTACCATCTGTGTGACCCTCAACTGTCTCCCTGTCGCCTCCCCCCTCCCCAGACAGGGGCAGTCAGTCCCAACCCACGGGAACTAACGCACGAAGGCATTTAACACAGGATCCAGCGAGCCGAGAGCCTCAATACATGCAAGCAAATAAGAATAATAAATAATGAGGAGCCATCGAAGGGTTTGAAGGCGGGAAGTGACAAGGTCAAATCTGTATTTTAGAAAAAGCCCTCTGGAGGAGGAGGCAGCCTGGGGGAGAAACTAAAAGGTCATGCACTTCTCGAGGTATTTCTCTGAAGTCGGTGGGAAGTTTGCAGTGTCAGGTTAAGGACTTTATTGGTTCCACGTTTGGGCGGTGACTCCTGCTTCCTCGGGTCCTCCAGCGTCCGCTGCTGGCTTCACGGGCGGGTTTGTAATTGGCCTGGTTGAGTTTGGCAAAGTCGGTCTATTGGAAGCTCTGAGATGCCTTTCAGGGTTGAAACCAACTGATGGGCAAATTGAACCAGAAAACTGACGGACTGACATGGAGGGTGGATCTGGAGGGAGAGCTGGGCTGGGTGCTAGGACACCGGGGGGGGCCCCAAGGGAGCCTGAGCGGTGAGGGGCTGGGGGTGAGCCTGTGTGACATTCTGGGGGTTCGGCAGCAGTTCTGAGGTTCAGGCACAGGCCAGCCCTACTCTCACATCTTGCAGTTCCGGAAATAACCTAGATGCATCTCTCGGGAGACTGACTGCCTGGACCCACCGGGAGCCCACAGGCTCGGCACGGGGTAAGACAGAGAGCGGCAGCAATCACAGTAGCATTGATGGCGGCGATTCTGGAACTCTTCGGATGTGCCAGGGCTGCCTGGTGGTGCAGATGGTTAAGCACTGAACTCCCAAACCAAAAGGTTGCGGGTGGGAACCTCCCCAGAGCTGCCTGAGGACAGCTGGTGCAAGGGCTTCCGAAAGGGTGAAAACTCGATGGGATGATTCTACTGTGCAACCCCTGGGGAATCAACGCCCCAGCAATTGCTCGGCCAAGTTGGCGCTCCCGTCGACCCTCAGGACCTCTGAGGAGACAGGCACCACCATGATTATCTTCACTTCACAGAGGAAGCGACCGGCGCGCAGAGATTTCTGCTGCTTGCCAGGCCGTGGCCCACACTCTGAGCCACCCTGTTCTAGAGAGCCTGCGTCCTCTCCAAAGGCCAACAAGGGAGAGGAGGTCCTCTGTCCAAAGTCAGGCCCAATGTGGAAAGATCCCGAGACCAGGCGGCCTCCCCTTCCAACTTCCCGCTAACTTACCATGTGACATTGGGCAAGTGTCTGTCTGTCCACGTCTGGACCACAGCTGCTTCCCCCTCAGGCAAGTGTGGCTCTCAGTCTAACCCCTAGGGCGACTTCTCTGGCTCCTGCCTGGCTTGGCTTCGCACGTAGTAGGTGCTCCACAGTGGCCCGAGCCCTTTTCCCAGAGCTTCCCTGTCAGGGGTGATTATCTCCATGGAATCCACACTGTGAAAATAAACATGAACTCAAGTGGCCCCGGTCTCTGTTGCAGCCAAGGGGAAGCTCAGTCCCCAGACTCCCCCCCACCCCCCCCACCCCGTCTGTTCTGGGCAAGAACAAAAGTTTCCCTGTGAAGTTGCCCCCACCCCCTCTTCCCTGCTGGAGTCAGCTGGGATGGGGAGGGGGAGTAAAGGGAGGGGCCTCCAGCCCAGTGAGTGCAGCTGCCTGTCAAAAGGCAGCCTCCTTCTCCCACAACCGCTCCCAGAACTGCCTGAGGCAGGTGAAGGGCCTCCACATTCAGGGAGCCCCAGGCCAGCAAGTTGGGTCTGGTGGTGGGATTGGAGCGAAAGCAGATTCTCACCCTGGGAACAGAGTGAGCAGACACTAGAGTCTTGGGGTACCGGTGGGGAAGCCCACCCAGTCATCCTTCTATCGACCACCGCAACCCTTTGCCCATCTCACCTCTCTCTGCCACCACCCTCCCCAGTAGAGGATCTGAGATCCTGGGTTTCAGGTGCTAGCCCTGGAGGGCACAGCAGAATCAGCACCAGACTTGGTATCAGAGAGATCGGTTCGATTCCTCCATAACCTGAGACCTTGAGCAGACAAGGTCATCTCTGTGTCACAGCTGAAGCGCCCCCCTGGCTGGAGCGGAGAGGTAACCAGAACCAAGTTCAACACTACGTTTCTACTCGACAGCTATTGGCGTCCACGGAGGCTGTGGGGTCCTACCTAAGGCAGCCTGATTGCTGACGGGCAATGAGAGCCTGGCTTGGCGAGAAGCAAGAGCGTCTACCCTGGGAGAAAAGAAGGCGTCCAGTGGGAGCCAGACTCAGGCCGGGGCTTAAGATCAGATGGTGTGGTGGGCAGTGTGGTGGCTCTGCCTGGCAGGGTGGACTCAGTCCTCCCGATGACTGCTACCTGGGAAGAAAGGGGACTGTGCAGAAGAAAGTCCTGTTTTGCACAACCCTGCTGTGGGTCGCTCTAACTAAGCATCAGCCAAAGGAACAACCTTACCTTCGCCTTCTAAGTTCGTCAAAAGTCCACAGGGTGAATCTGCGCCCGATGGACAGTAGACTAAGTGGAGCCGTACAGTTATTGGCAGCAGCCACCCGTATGATTTGACTTTGAAGGGTCCTGGGAGACTCAGAGGTGGCCATAAGCTTCGGAGTTCTGTTCCAGTCAGTCGCAATGGTGGTGTGATAGTTGGGTCTTTTGTCAGCTTGGCTGGGCCAGGATTCTCAGTGGTTTGGCACTTGTCAGATCACAACGTGATCTAACAAAATGTGATCGACTCCATGATGGGAGTAAAACAACCAGCTGTAAAATCTGGGTGGAGTGCAACCGCCTTACTCAGGTCACAGCCCTGAGACCCTTGAAAGGAGGTTTCCTTGGGAGTGTCACCTGCTTCCTGTCTATAAGTAGATGCTGCAAAAAAGCTCCTTTGGATTTTGCTGGGTCTTGATCTTGCATCTGGCTCATCAAGCTCCAGCCAATGGCCGGCCACCTTGCCTGGCAATTCCAGGAACCATCCGTGGCCGCCATCTGACTTGCTGACCCTAGATTCATTTGCCTCTCCAGTCACGAGCCTGGTCAGCACCCCTTGGATCCGTCACCCTCTGCAGCCTATGATGTTCCTAGGCTGATCCTAAGTGCATCAGCCCCCGAAGTTCTGCAAGTTAGGAGACGACCCCAACTTAACCTCTCACCCTTTGAAAGTGGACTGCACTAATCTGCTTCTACAACTGATAGAAGCTTCTTCCTGCATATACACATAAAATGTGCCTGCGTTTGCTTCTCTGGAGAGCCCAGCCTCACCCAAGTGCTGAATCGTGTTCAGGTGTGCAATGGCATCAGACATGAGGTAAGACGGAGGAGTTGTCAAAAGACAACTGGGATTTATGTTAATTCTATCTCAATTATATCTCAAAAGAACTGCTTTAATTCTGAAAACGAGCTGATACCAAGGGCTCAAGTAGAAAGAAAATGTTTTGAGAATGATGGTGGCAACATATGTACAAATGTGCTGGACACAATGGATGGATGGATGGATGGTGATGAGAGCTGTAAGAGCCCCCAACAAAATGATTAAAAAAAACAAAAACAACTTTAATTCTGGTTGTTCATTGTTAGTACAATAACCCAAACCCAACCCACTGCCAGTAACTTGATTTCCATTCATAATGACTTTATATAGGGCTTCTTGGGCTTGATGGAAGCTAGTACTACAGAGAAAGACAGGCGCCTTAGTGGTGTAGTGGGTACATGTTGAGCTGCGAACCACAAGGTCAGCAGTTTGAAACCACCAGCTGGCTCCTTGGGAGAAAGATGAGGCTTTTCTGTGAAGATTTATAGCTTTGGAAACCCAAGGGAACAGTTCTACTCCGTCCTATGGACTCACTATGAGTCAGAGTCAAGGGCCGTGAGTCAGTTTAGAGAGAAATGCAATTGAGTTTTGTGTATTGTTCTTTTATCCTGCAACTTTGCTAAGCTCACTGAATAGCTTCGGCAGCTTTTTGTAGATTAATTGGATTTTCTACATTGATCATTGTGGCATCTACAAATAAATACAATTTTAATGACGATCACACTTACCTATGAATGCATCTTACAGGGCCTTTGGGGTCTCCCTGAAGCACCAAGGAGTAGAACTCTAAAAACCAGCAGAGCGGCTCTCTCCTGAGCAACAGGCTGGTCCTCAGAGCCAGCCAGGTGCAGCGTGTTCTCACAGGCTGGTGAGGCACGGTGATCACAAGAACTCGGGACATCAGCACTCTGACAGGCTGGCGCTGACCAAAGATTTGGAACCCACAAAACTGGGCTCCCTGTTGCAGAAAAGACATCTGAAGGTTGAATAATGTGCTTGACTTAAAAAGCAAACATTTTGATAAAAATCGCAATGGATACTTTTTTTTTTTGCAATGGGTACTTTTAAATCTTTAAAACCCTTGATTTTTAGGAACTTATCAAATTATCAACTATATAGAGATTGATGATAGAGAATGTCATTGTCTTAGTTATACAAAAATAAATCAGAAATACTCTAAAGACCTAACAACAAGATGGGATGCCATGCCCATGCTGCTCAACTATGCCTTTATGACAGGTTCTCACTTATTTCTGATTAGAGAATATTTTTATTGTTGTAAATATAGCCTTTGCTAATTTAACATCTTTCACATGCACAGTTCGGGAAACCATTTTTGGTGTTTGTACATATACATGGACACATTTGAAAGTGTCTGGGAGTACATGTCAAGACACCTGATTGTTCCTGAGTGACGACGGTAGAAGTAATATGTCGATTTTTTCATCTGCATTTTATAATTGTTAGCAAGTAAAATTAGATAAACAACTGCCAGTTATCAAGCACTTATTTTGTACCAAGCACTCTATCAAAGACTTTATAGATGTTTTCCCATCTAATCCTTGTAACAACCCCGTACTCTAGCTTTTCAGACATAATTCTTCCTATTTCTTTTTACTGTGTTTTACGTGAGCATTTAAACGACAGATTAGCTGCCATTTTGTAATTGTTATACAAATTGCTCCAAGATATAGGTTATAATTTTTACAATGTGTAGTATTTTCATTTTTTCCATTCTGCTTGTTCTGTTTCTGTTTATCTAGCTTCCCTGCCACCTCTTCCCTTGCCTTCTCATCTTTGCATTTAGATAAATATGAACCACTTGGTCTCATATAGTTGACTGTTGAAGGGAACACATTCATCACATGCGATATTTACTTTATAGGATCATCTATTATTTGGCTGAAAGGAGCTCTCCAAGAGTGGCTTTGGTCCAAGTTAAAAGAGGATATTAGGGTGTGTTAGTCTGGGTAGACCAGAGAAACAAGTCCATAGACACTCATATGTGTATAAGAAAGAACTTCATATCAAAGAGCAATTGTACATTAAGAAAAAAAATCCCAGCCCAGTCCAGATCAAGTCCATAAGTCTGATATTAGCCCATATGTCTGATAGTAGTCTATAATTTCCTCTTCAGACTCACGCAACACATGCAATGATTCCGAGTGAGGTGACCAGATTTTGACATTGGTAAAGCAGGACAAAAGAGGGACACCATTGATAAAACTCATACCCTGGTGAAATAGCCACATGGCAGCCGAAAACCATATACCCTAGCTTGTCGTGCATTCTTTCCAAAAATCGGGACTTTTTTAAAACGCCGCAGGACGCGGGAAAATTTATTAAAAATCGGGACGGTCCCACCCAAAGCGGGACGTCTGGTCACCTTATGAATGCAGGAAGATCACAGGCCAGTGGGTAGAAAGTCCAGTGGTGGTGGAAGCATCTCAGTGCTGGCAGGGGTCTCCAGGTGGCTCCTCCAGCCCCAGGGCTCTGGTTCCATCAGGGGTCTCCATGTGACTTGTCAGCAAGAAGACAAACGGTGTCTGTGTGCATTTGGCCTCCAGTGAGCTATTTATATCTGTGGCACCTCCAAATGAGGTCATCAAGCTGCGACCCGATTGACAGGCTGGACTCCACCCCTTCTCAAGTTGACACCAGATTATGTAACTGCCTCATAGGACAACAGTTGTGTGTGTGTGGGGGGGGTCTCAAGTCTCTATCAGTCTACTAAGTTTGGCCTTCTTAAGGAACTTGAGTTGGGTTCTATTTTCCTCCCATTCTACCCATGGCCGCCTGTGTGTCCCTGGTCAGATGATAGGGAGTGGTAGCGGGGGACCAGCATCCTCCTGGTCTCAGTCCCAAAGACGCCAAGGTTTGTGTGAACTCTTAGTTCCGTGGACTAATCTCTTCACTGAACCTTAGTCTCCTTCACGCTTCGTTCTGTTGACTCCAGACGGGAAGACACCAGTCGTTGTATCTTAGAGGACTACTCACAATCTTGCAAGACCCGTCCACCACTCACCATGGATAACATTTTCTTTATCAGCATTTATGCTAATTGACTGAGTTCAGACTAGGGTCCCAAGCCCTTTGGCCCAGTAAACCAGCTTTTTGAGGTGTTTGTCTAGCGCAGGGGTTCTCAACCTTCCTGATGCTGTGACCCTTTCATACAGTCCCTCATGTGGTGGTGACCCCCAACCATAACATTATTTTCGCTGCTACTTCATCACTGTCATTTTGCTACTGTAATGGATTGGGCGACCTCTGTGAAAGGGTTGTTCGACCACCAAAGGGGTCACGACCCACAGGTTGAGAACTGCTGGTCTAGAGGGTCTCCATAGGAGTGCCCCCTATGTGGCTTATTACCTATGACTACACATGTGAAACACACTCAAACACATCTACACTTATGATAGGCATGAGTCTTCCAGTTGAAAGCTACAGACAATGCAATTCAAACTGACTCAAGTGAAGAGAATTATCTCCTGTTACTAGAAAATGAAGGAGTAACACCAACTTCATGCAGGAGCTTAAAAGTTACCCACCGCAGTGTGGTTTCTCTTGGCTCTACCTGTAGGGTGGTGCCATCTCAGACAGCCAATCCCATTCGGGAGCAAGAGGGCTTAGAAGCAGCACCCGGTCATCTACCCACAACTGCGAAGCCAGAGATAAGAGGTAGTTCCCACAAAAATATACTGAGAGCCACTTTGATTGGATGTCTTGGGTCATATGCTCATCCCTGAACCACTCTCTGTGGTGAGATGATGGAATTCGTTGATTGACTAAGGTCTGGGTCACCAGACCCGCTTCGGAAACCAGGAAGTAATCGCATAGTTCAGAGTGGGAGATTGGTTCTTCCAAAGGCCAAGTCAAGGTAATTGTCACTGAGAGTCAGGGGAGCCAACACTACAATTGTCATGTTCAACTTGCTGCTCAGCAAACTGGACCTCCAAAGTGAGAACTAGCATGCTCAAAGTCACATCGGCGGTAAGTGAGGGGGCTGAGATTTGAACCCTCAAGGTCTGACCCCAAAGACCATAAACGTGTCTACTACATCATTTTGCGTCTCACGGTTATTTGTGGAGCAATGATTAATACACAAATAAAAGGAAATCACAAGAGCCTATCAATGGGTTTGTCATGCCCGGCTGGGGTCAGAGCATGCCCAGTGATGCCAGCCAAGAGGAAGGTGGCCACCTACATGCTTCATAAGGAAGGCCGAATGTCTTTTCATCAAGACAAAATGCCAAGATCAGCCTTGACACCAGAGGATATGAAAGACAAATTTCAAGCACACATGCTGTAACAATTTTCAAAAAGCCAAATATTGAAGTTGTCAAGGATTTCATCTTGCTGGGATCCGTAATCAATTCTCCTGGAAGCAGCAGTCAAGAGATCAAACAACACATTGCATTGGGTGAATTTGCTACACAAGACCCCTTTAAAGTGTGACAAAGCAAGGGTATGACTTTGGGGACTGAGGTGCGCCTGACCCAAGCCAAGGTGCTTCCAATCGCCTCCTGTGCATGTGACAGTTGGACATTGAACAAGAAAGACTGGAGAAGAATCGATGCATTTGAATCATGATGTTGGCAAAGAATACCAAGCATACCACGGATGGCCAAAGGAGCCGACAGATCCCTCTTGGAAGAAGTTCAACCAGAATGCTCCTGAGAGGCAAGGATAGCAAGACTTCATCTCACGGGCTTTGAAAATGTCAGGAGAGATCGGTTCCCGGAGAAGGACATCATGCCTGGTAAAGTACCCGGGCAGCATCAATGAGGAAACCCTCAAGGAGATGGGCGGACACAGTGGCTACATTGATGGGCTCAAACCTAAGAAGAGCTGTGAGCATGGTGCAGCTCTGGGCACCGTCTCATGGTTGCACATTGGATCACTATCACTGCGAGTCGGCACTGATTCAACGCCACCTAACAGCCACAACAAGCCAACCCAATGCCATTGAGTCTTTCCCCATGCGTGCCAACCCCCTGAGTGCCGGATTAGAACTGAGCTCCCCTGGCGTTTCAATAGCCGTGGTCTTTCAGAAATAAGTCACCAGGTTTTTTCTCCCAGAACACCTCTGGGGAGATTTGAATCGCCAGCCTTTTGGCCACTCATCAAGTGCTTGCCCACCTGAACTAACATTTATGGGTGGCTTATCATGTGCCAAGAGTTCTGAGATGGTGCACATGATTAAGTGTTCATCTATGAACAGGTCAACAGTTCAAATCCACCCAGAGGGATCTCTGGAGAAAAGGCTTGGTGATGTGCTTGTAAAAGGTTGACAACCTTGAAAACCCAACAGAGTGGGCTGGGTTTCTCCTCTCCTGGGGGCGCCATGATTCAAAATAGGCTCAGGGGCAACTGGTTTGGCTTTGGGTTGTGTTGTTGTTGTTTTTTATCCTGTCGCAGGTCCTCTGCTATCTACTTCCATGGAAGTGGGGGCAGTTGCTGCCTGTTACAGATGAGGAAACTGAGGCCCAGAGGGAGGCAATTCCTTATCAAGGTCACACAAACATCTCAGGGCGCTGACACCAGAGCCATTAGTTCCCCACATATTGTAATGCCTTTATCATCGGTCCCTCGGCAGCACCAAGGGACTTTTGTTTTTTTCCTTTGTTTTTTCTCCTTCAGACAGGCTGGTGTTTTCCAACTGCCAGCTTTGCGGGTGGCAGGCCAGCTCACAACATCACCAGGAACACCAAGGGACTTTTAGTGGCACCTGCAGAGTTGATAAAGGAGGAAGGTAAATGTGCGGGTAACATAACTCTGAGTGGCCAAGGGGCCTAGGAGGGCTGAGGCGCTGGCGGACACTCGCTGCGTTCCCTGGGCATTTACAAGCGAGGGTGGAAAGAGTGTGTGATCAGGGTTGAAGCACAGCATGCAGCCCACAGACCCCTAAATACGCTTCCCGCTGTGATTTCAGCCTTCATCCGAAATTCATGGTCCTTTTCTGGACAAGGGTGTCCATCGTGGGGAAAATAAACCCCACCTCTAAGTAGACACATAGGTTTAAAAGGATGTTCAATTAGGAAACCACTCAGGATTCATGGGTAGCGGTGTGTGTGTGTTGTTGTTGTTGTTGTTTGGGGTTTTTTTGGGTTTTTTTTTTATGGAACGCTTCACGAATTTGCGTGTCATCCTTGCGCAGGGGCCATGCTAATCTTCTCTGTATCATTCCAATTTTAGTCTATGTGCCGCCGAAGCAAGCACAGTGTTGTTTTTTATTAATGCTGGCTACAAAACCATCTACTGAATCCGATCCAAATCTTATGTTTTCAAAAAGAAAGCTATACATATTTTAAAAGACCAAAAGAAATAACAAAAAGGCAAACTCCCGGGAACTGATTTGAGGGATTGTTTTTATTTTCCTACTTATGCTTTTCTGTACTTTCCAAATTTTCCGTAATTAAGTATATTATGTCCATAATTTACAATTATTAGAACGTTTCCAAAGGTTTTAGGGTATAAGACGAGTAAGACTTCCATAATAATCTCTTTGTTTTTCTTGTTACTTCCTTCCCTGATTTATTTATTCCATCAGCACAGCCTCGTGTTGGGCGCTCACGCAGAGATCCGACCCCGACTCCCTGAGAAGCTCTCTGTGAGACACGTGGGACCGCAGACGGTCTCAAACTATGAGTGTCTGCTCAGGCAGGAGTCTCTCCACTAGATGGGAGCCCCGTGAGGACGCAACCCTGGGGGACATCTCTGTATGTGGCTGAGTACCTGCAATGGGCGTGAGGCAGACCCGAGCATTGGGGAAATTCTTAAGGACACATGAGTGACATCAGGGAGACAAGGCTTCGAATCCAGCCCATTGAGTCTGTCCACCTTTCCGAGCCCCATCTTCTTCTCCTGCAAAAGAAACCCAAGCCCCCCCCCCCACTGCTGCCACGTCCACTCTGAGTCATAGCGATCCTGTGGACTGCCCCACGGGGTTCCCGAGACAGCACGTCTTTACCGGAACAGGCAGCCTCATCTTTCTCCTGCAGATTGACGGGGCTTGACCTATTGACCTTTTGACCTTGAGGTTAGAGCCCAATACCTAATAGGAGGATCATAAGACCTTCTTTATGAAGTTATTGGATGGCTTAATCCACACGGAGGATGCCCTTTATACAAATCCTGGAAATAGGACCAAACCCTTGACAAGAATAGATAGATGCCCCCACACACACTGGGTAGATTATGATAGAATAAAGTCAGACACCAGGCTTTCCCTCTGAGGAGCCTATTCTTGACTGAGAACTAAATTGGATTTAAAATTTAGAAAAGAGTCTATAGGCTCAACTCTCATTAGCTAGGGGTGCAGAGGTGGGGCAAAAGTCAGACTCACGGCCATCTCAATTCTGACTCCTAGCGACCCTATAGGACAGGGTAGAACTGGCCCGGTGGGTTTCTGAAACCACATGGGAGTATAGAGCCTCCTCTTTCTCCCTTGGAGCAGCTGGTAGTTTCAAACCAATGACCTTGGGGTTTACAGCAGGGGTGGCATTCCATTTTTAAATGGAAGGACACACCAATCATCAAAAACAGTAGAAGTTCCTTAAAGGGAAGAGGATGCAACTAGGGCAGAAAAGGTAGACGGAGTCTCTGTAACAGTCTCTGTTGTGTAGGTCGAAAGTGGAAACCAGAGAAATACTTACCATCATTCTAAAACAACATTAAATGGTTCAAAAGAATTACAAATATCAAAGGCAAATGGGGAAAAAAACCCAACTTATGGCGAGTGGATGGTGTGTCACATGAAGACTTTTGCCAGGGGACTCTAACCCACAGTCACCATGACCGCCCAGCCCCACGGAGCTGCTCTGACCCTGTCTGACAAAGTGGAGCTGCCTGTCAGGTTTCCTAGGCTGGAATGTTGGTGAGAGGTGATCGCCTGGTCTTTCCAGCCACAGAGACGTCCCCCAAAGAAAGGCAGTAGATAAATAAACGGCAAAGGAAATGAGAAGTCACGTTGTAGGTCGCACTACTGTTCGTGTCTGAGAGCACTGTATGTGCAAAACAGGGTGGTCCAAGAAATGACCTCTCGTGGGAAAGTGGGAAGAAGGGATCCACAATAGGAGAAAGGACACACAGACATAAGCGTGAGGAGGCTCAGTAAACACCCTACATCTCAAAGTTAAATGGGTATTGTCAACAGGCACTCATAATCTTCTCTTTAAAAAATAAAGGCAACATTTCCTAGCTGTGTCCACTGAAAATGCACAGAAACAATAACGAACCTACTTGCAATGAGCATCACTTAAGCCTAGATGGGGTGACATAGTGCGTTTCACATTGCGCAGCCAACCACAGGTCAGCAGTTCAAAACCAGCAGCCACTCCATGGAAGAAAGAAGAGGCTTTCTACTCTTGGGAAGACTTACAGCTCAGAAACTCACAGGGGCAGTTCCACACTATTGTAGCGGGTCACCATGAGCCAGAATCGGCTCCTTGGCAGTTTGTTAAGTTAGCGTTAGGTGGTTCCTAAATACCACTTCTCATTCGAAGGAAAGGAGGCTTGCTGGTGGAGGAGTAAACCTGTGACCCCACCCGTGGCTCCACAGGAGAGAAGACCTGGCAATTTGCTACCACAGCGAGGAAGCTTGATCAGGCGATTCTACATTGCTATTAAAAAGAAACAAAAAACTGCCGTCAAGTCAAGGCTGACTCATAACAACCCCTGTGGGTTTCCCAGACTGTAACTGTTTACAAGAGTAGAAACCCAGCCTTTCTCACAAGGAGCTGGTGGTGGTTTTGAACTGCCAACCATGGATATAACAGCCCAATACATAACCACTACACCACCAGGCCTCCTCTCTGCTTTGCCAGACAGGGCCACTGAAGGTCAAGACTTGCTCATGACCCACACAACATTCAAAGAAACCAAGGCTTCTTGAATGGCTAATTCCAGATCTGGGGCCAAAAAAGTACAAGATGAATATGGAGCATAATTCCAGAAAGCAAGGAAGTGGTTGAAGTCCAGTGGGTCAAAAGGATTTAGGAAGAAGGGGAACCGATCTCAATGATCAACACATAGCCACACCCCAGGGGGACGAACATCATAAACCATGGGGGAGGGGAGACTGGTGTCAGTGTAAGATATGAAAATAATAATAATTTATAGTTTATCAAGTGGCCACCAGGGGAGAGGGGGAGAAGGAGGGAAAAGAGAGGAGCTGATACGAGGGCTCAAATAGAAAGCAAACATTTATAAAAGAATGATGGCAACATATGTACAAATATGCTTGATACAATTGATGTATGGATTGCTATAAGAGCTGTAAGAGCCCCCAATTAAATGATCTTTTAATAAAATAAGAAAAGGATTTAGGACCCAATGTGAAGAGGGTCTCTCTGCCCATCAATGGGCTAATTGGAACCATGAGAATAATACTTGTAGGGGATTGAAACACACCATATACATTTCAATCTCTACAGTCATAATAACACTAAAAACAATGATAACTCATTGATCACCTTTGGAGGATGCTAAGTAACCAGCTCATTTGAGAAAGTGAAAAAGTGAAAGATGCAAATTTTTGGTAAAAACTTCAGTGGTCTAGGAGGTACATGTTGGGCTGCTAGCCTCAAGGTCTGCAATTCAAAACCACCAGACACTCCGAGAGAGAAAGATGAAGCTTTCTGCTCTCATAAAGATTTAGAGCCTCAGAAGCCGACAGAGGCAATTCTACCCTGTTCTCACAGGGTGGCTATGAGATGGAATCGACAGGACAGCAATGAGTTTGGTTTATTTACTGTCCCTCTGGGTGACTAACAGGCTGAGGGGGAGAAGCTTCTCTGCTACAAGTGTTCCAGATGATAGATGGAGGAAGAATTAGAATACCATCATTCTGCAATCCCGTATGAAATAAAGATCTAGGTAATGAACATCTACGGCTGCTAGCTTCACACAAAAAGAGCGGTCAGAAGCTGTAACGAGCCCCCCCCACCACGCGCATGCGTGGGGGGGGGGCCCCACAATAGAAGGACACAACGACCTCTGAAGCAGAGCTGCCAAAAATTGAACCTGCATCTTATCAGGCCTTTAGATCTAATCACAGGAAATACAGGGGACAGAGAAGCATGTTCAAAGACTCTGCAGGAATACAAGCAGCAAAGGCCAAATTGTGGAAAACTACAGGACAATCAACCAGGTTTCTGCAGCCAAGAAATGGCAAGGGGGGAGGGGAGGAGGGAGAAACTACAGATTAAAAAGAGACTTAGGAGATGTAACAACTAATTGTAACACGCATGGACTGTTTTTGTTTTTTTTAACATAAGGTGTTTTTTTAAAAAAACACAACCACTTATGAGATGATCAGGAAAATGTGAACATGGATTAGATATGTTGGATGATCATTTTTCCAGGTGTAATAAAGGTGGTGTGGCTATATATTTTTCACATGTTCTGATCTTTTAGAAATATATACCGATATAATTATGGGTGCCTGCCAAAAGAACAAGCAAATCTGTCATGGAAAATGTACAGCCAGACAAAGGAAAAAAAATCTACTGTAGACAAACATTCCTGGGGTGAAGACAAGATAGTATGGCAGGGGCCAGACTAAATCCAGGGATACATATGGTAGCCAACTAAAAAGGGGGCGGGGAAGGAAAAAAAAGAAAAAAGAAATGAGTAGCGGGGACACAGGGCACTAACCCACCCAAGGGGAGGTATTGTTTATA
>NW_022103919.1:1433563-1453768 GCF_000313985.2 Echinops telfairi
ACAGATGTGCATTACACAATTGATGTATGTATGGATTGTGATAAGAGTTGTATGAGCCCCTAATAAAATGATTTTAAAAAACAATAAAAACAGAAGTACAGCCAGAATGCTCCTAAGAAAAAGGACGGTGAGACTTTGCCTCACACACTGTGGACATGTTGTCAGGAGCGACCAGTCCCGGGAGAAGAGCATCGTGCTTGGGAAAGTGGAGGGGCAGCAACACAGAGGCAGGTCTTTGACAAGATGGCTTGACACAGTGGCTGTAACAGTGGCTCAAACCTAGCAGCAGTTGTGAGAGGGATGCCGTTCCAAGCGTGTTTCCTTCTGTGGAACAGGGGCTTGGTGCGAGTCGGCATCGATGCCAGGCCTGAGGGAAATGTTATCTTGTCCGAGATTTCCTTCAAAATAATCCATTAGCGGAGAGGAATTGGGAAGGCAGGGGTGGATGAAACAAGGTGAACGATGAGCTGGTCCTTGCTGAAGCTGGATATCATAGTCTACTTTTAGGTGTATTTGAAAAAAATCACTACAGTACAAAGGTCTCCCACAAACAAAAACCAAAAGATAATCAGCTCCCTTCCCCAAACAAGTATATCCTGAGCCTCTGATGTTCCTATGTGGTCACTTCCTTGGGTAAACGATGTCCTAACTGGTAACTTTCTTTCACAATATTCCTACCTTCCAAGAACGTGTGGGTGAATAATCTCTGTGGCCGAAGACCAGGAGAGGCCATGCACGTGCTCCATCAGAAACTCTGTCCTCGTGAGACACTCAACACTCTCTTACTGACATCAAGTTGCCGCCAATTCTGCGGCTCCCCAAAGCCCGTCTTTCTCCTGTGCAGTGGCTGGTGGTTTAGAACTGCCCATCTTGCGGAGCTCACAGCCCAACACATAACCACTACACCACCAGGTCTCCAGCACCTCCTGAGAAGGATGGCCAATGGTTTAAGAGGTTGGGTCTCACGTAGCAGTCAACTTCGTGGGTGTGAGGTAAGAGAGTTGTAAATCCAATTCCTCCACCAAAGCCTGTCCCTCCTGCTGGCCAAGAAGGTCCTCTCTGAGCCACTCCCAGCTGGGTGTAGCCCAGGTGGAGGGCAGCAAAATAACACAGTCGTTAAGAATGTGGGCTCAGAGAGAGTCCGGTTCAAATTCTAGTTCTACCAGTTGGTATCTGTGTGACCTTGGGCCCTCCTTGGCCCTGAGTCTCAGTCTCACCCTCTGCAGAGTGGGGACATAAAGCTATTGTATGGCTCCAGGATGAGAATGTGCATGAAGCATTGATGGTGATTATTTCTGCTACTGCTATTATTACTATTGTTATCATTATCATATAGCCAGACTACAAAGTAGAGCTTCTTTTTTTTCCCCCGCAAAAAGTATTCCTTACAAAGTAGGATGTACTTAAAAATTTTCATTTTGTAAAAATTAATATTAGTCCCAATGAGTCAGAGATTAAATGTGTCCCAAAGGTTCTCCTTTTCCTAAAATCCTATCCCGTTCCATTATCCCTGATGTCGACCACCACTCCTCCCCTGAGGATAGTCCCCTACAGCCCAGGGTTCTTCAGTTCACTGCCTCGTCTCATAGAACTCTCTATCTGTTCAGGAAAGGGCTCTCGTGGTTGTGGGTGCTGGTAAATCCAAAATCCAAATTCCTCACCCACCAGGCCACAGAAGCTGGTGAAATCAGGTCAGGGGATAGGTCACAAGTGGAGTCCCAAGAAGCAGAGGTCAGGTCAGATGCCAGATCCCAAGCAAAAAGCAAAGCCATCCGAACATCAAAGCAGGTGGCCTGGCCTCTGCACATGCTCTGTTGCAATGGGCTGTCAGGAAAGGTGGCTTTGATGGAACTATCCCCCCCAGGAAACCAAAAGGGATGATGAGTCAAACCCTCTAGTAAAGTGGGGACTCAAAACATATCCCACCTAATCCCATGTCATCTGCACAAAAGATGACTCCCTCCAAAATAGGGTGGCGGTCACAGGTGTAGAATCTGCAGTAAATCCCCACAGGGAGAACTGTGGCCAGGAGGGCCCTCTTAAGAGCTGACTTCGTCTCACGTACTGTGGGCATGTTCTCAAGGATCTCCTTTTGACCGACAGGATGTGCTGGAGGAGACTGCATTGCCCTGAAATGACCTGACCTGGTGCTGATGTTGGGTGTTAATCGCAGTCACCGAACAATGGGCTCAGAGGGGGATAAAGTAATTTTACCTAGTGTGGGAATTTCTCCTGAGAGGATGGCCTAGAACCAGCCAGGGTTGGATATTGTCATAAACGAGCCCTTTACAGCCAACTTTATAATGCAATATAGGAGCTGTGCAGGTCATGAATTTATACCCACAAGAAGAATAAAGGCAACTTTGTGTCCAAATGTTCAATGAATGGACAGTTGTGGCTGGTGATAATTGCACCCGATGCATGAATTTGTATATCAAACAACTTGGAGAGAAGTGGAGATAAGTCTTCTCAAAAACCATGCTGGACATCTGTGATAGGTAGGTTTATTGTGCCAACCTGGCCAACAGGAACATGTGGGATTAATAAGGTCACAGTTTGATTGCAGGGCAAAGAGATAAGTGGCTCGGCAAGCCCCACCTGTCTCTCTCTTGCTCCCTGGTGATCCGACCAGCGTGCAGCTGCCTTAGCTAGTTCTCTGCCTCAACTTGTGAGCTACACTACCCGTGGGACACCCAACCCATGGATTGTGCCGCTAGAGCTTGAGGTTCCTTCAAGACTTGCTCTGCCACGCTGCTGGTGTGTACATCGCCTGAGTTTGGGACTGTCAGATCCTGTCACCTAGCTTACTGTTGGCCAGACTGCCTGCTGCTTGCTGCCTGTGGCCCCACTGCCTGCATTGCCCTAGGGAAGACTCAGCTGTCTGCCTCCTTGACCTTGCACCCAACAGCCCCAGTGAAGTTGAAGGACTTCCAGTACATTAACTGTTCCACGGAAGGGAGTTGAACTGATCCCTCTGTACTGCTATGTGGACTAATTAGCTGATACATTCCTTCTTGCTGTATCTAGCTATCCTTATATGTATATAAATTAAATAATAAGTGTCCTGGTTTTGTTTCTCTAGAAAACCCTGTCTAATACACCATCTCAAAAAGTTGTCTAGTGGATGGCAAAGGACACAGGTGCCAAAAATACAGGTGAAGGTAAACCTTCACCGAAAACACAATCAGGATTTTTCTTTTTTTAATGCTGGTGAAGAGTATGACATTAAATAGTTTCTGCAGCTGTAAGAAAAGGCAGTATTTGCATTCACTATCTTTTTTTGAAACCAGGATGTCAGGTTATTATTATAAATATGCCACATTATAAACCAAAATAAGTTGAGGGGTAAAGTTCAACTCATAAGCTTAATCTTTTAAGTAGGCATCTGACAATTTCAAGATCACGTGCTTATATACTCACGTTGTTTGCAAACACTTGGGGTATGGTCTCATTAGGAAAACATCTTTTGGGGAGCCCTGGTGGCGACGTGGTTACACATCGGGCTGCTACCCACAAGGTCAGCAGTTTGAATCCACCAGCAGGAGACAGACAGGCGTTACCGTCTGCGCACCAGGGCAGCTCTGCTCTGTCCTCCGGGGCTGCTACCACAAGGTCAGCAGTTTGAATCCACCAGCAGGAGACAGACAGGCGTTACCGTCTGCGCACCAGGGCAGCTCTGCTCTGTCCTCCGGGGCTGCTACCACAAGGTCAGCAGTTTGAATCCACCAGCAGGAGACAGACAGGCGTTACCGTCTGTGCACCAGGGCAGCTCTGCTCTGTCCTCCGGGGCTGCTACGCGTCGGGACTGACTCGATGGCAGTGGGCCTCCGTCCTTTCCAGCACGTGTAGGGTGCATCTCCCATCACCCTGCCTGTCCTCCTTTCCAACAAGGGACAGTCCGGTTTGTTCTGGGATCGCCCAGGGTTCCGAGCGCCAAGCTTGCCCTCCTCCCCAGGGAAGTCATCCCCTTGCCCACATACATGCGGAGACTCACTTCATGTATGTGTGCTTCTTCCCTGCCCTACGCCACCCGGGGGCTTTTATTGAAGAATGTGTTACATACATGCAAGGATGGAAAGCATCGGGAGCAGTTCTAGGACTTTTCACAAAGTGGCACACCTTTACAACCTGCACCCGATCAAGAGCCAGCATTACCAACCCCGCGGAGGCTCTCCTGGAACACCACCAGCTCACAACACCCCCAAAAGGTAGCTTCAGACCCTATAGACTGATTATTGTGTTTTGAAATGCATATTAATGGAACCATAGCATGTGTAAACCTTTGTCACCGACTTCCTTATTGTGTGTGGAAGCTATAAGGGGCTTCAAAAAGTTCATGGAAAAATTCCATTATCTTTTCATTCCATTTTGCTATGAACTTTTGGAGGCCCCCTTATGCACTCTTGTGGATGTAGCAACAGGTAATTCTCTTGGCTATGCTAGTATTCATTCCATCGTGTGGATGTGTTGTAATTAATGTATGCATTTATGCATATTATAATTTATGCCTTTTACCTCACATTTGGGTTTGTTTGTTTGGTTTGTGTTTTTTCTTCTTCTGATAAATGAAGCAACTACCGAACGATTTATTTCTTCAAAGTAACCAGTGCTGTGGAGGCAACCACAAAATTACCCAACAACTCCCCTAATACTCCTTCAAAACAAACATCAACCTTGATTTCCATTAGAATGTATTCTTCACACTAATAATAAAAAGGCCGGAGTGTTAAATATATGTAATATGTATATATACATACATCTATAAACACACACCTATCTCAGAGCAAACAATTATTGAGCTTCATCTTCTGAACAAGAACGCCTAGTTAGTCTCTCTTCAGAAAACAAAGTTACACTTTGAGGGCCTCTTCCATGTTTGCCTCCGTTGCCAGCACCGAGCCTGCCTCGTGGGAGTCTTTCCACATCAGGAGGATCGTTCCTGCCCCACTGCTGTCTGTGGCCCTGGGGACTCGCTCAGGATCAAGACTTGGGGCAACGCCCCTGGGTTTGTTCCACAGCATCTCGTCTTATGGGCTTCGCTGCCATCAGAGCCCCCGTCAGACAGACTCCCTTCTTGTGCCATCGTTTTCTTGACCAGGTGTTGAGACCGAAGAACTGCTTCAATTAATTCCAGACCATCTAAAATTCCCCAAGTATCTGAAAATCCCTTTCATTTGAGGATTATTCCACCTTCCCAGTCATGAATGTTGGTCCTACCACAAATGCTTCAGCTTCGGCCTCTTGGACCATGTCACTCTTTCTCATCCTGATTCGTTCCCATTGTTTGCAGTGTAGTTTGACTGGAGGCCGCTTTTTATGACAGACCGGATGGTTGATCACTCACTGTCTGCGCTGTCCCCAGCCCTGCACACCTCCAGCTCAGGGGGCTGCTCTGCTGTGGTTTGTTTTATTTGTTTGTTATCCCAGTTTAGAAGTGCTGCTATGACCAATCTTGTGCTTGTTTGTTTGTTTGTTTGTTTGTTTCTGTGGCACACATGTATTTCTCTTGAGCATATGCTCAGAAAATGCACTGGATGGATTGGGAGTATGAGGACTTTCAGTTTAAGTAGGAACCCTACCTCCTCCCACCTCCACCCCCCCAAAGAAAACCAGTTCTCCAAAGTGGTTGCACCAATTCACTTCCATTGCTGTCTATGGGCGTTCCAGTTACTCCACATCTGCATATTGGGAGACTTTTAGGTTTTAGGCATTCTAGTGGTTCATGGGTGTGACTTTCAAACACACATGCGTGCACACTCTACGTTGCTTGTGAATGAACAACACTAGCAAGTCAAGAAGAATTGTTACGAAATCATAGAAACCTTTATTAAACCAAAATATCAAAAATGTGAAGCTATTGTTACTCAGCATACCCTCTGCCTATGCCCGTGCACTTCTGAAAGCAAGGTTTCCATCTCTCTTGCCCTCCCCCCGCCCCCCCAAAAATTCTACGCTCTTTGATTCCACACATCAAAATGGCATTTGAGGCAGCTTTGTGGAATCCAAACTGTGTTCCTTTTAAACGGTCTTTGAGTTTGGGGAACAAAAAGATGTCTGAAGGGTCAAGGTCAGGGTTGTAGGGTGGACAGGGTCAGGTTTCCCAATGAAATTCTCATAGAATAAGCCTTTCTACCCTTAAAAAAAATGAGCAGCTGCATTGTCATGATGGGAAAAAAGTGTATTGCTGCAACTTGCCTGGCTTTTTGGTTCTCATCAACGCAGGATTCAATTTCCTTAAAAATTCTCCCTAATAGGCCCCCATGGTTATCCTGTGAGCTTCAAGAAAATCTATCAAAGTAACTCCTCTGGGCTCCAAAAACCAGTCTCTATAATCTTCTGAGCTAACCTCTCTGCCTTCAGTGGCCTGGCAGACTCCCTTGGAAGGTTCGGGTTTGACAGGACCTTTTTATTTTAAAAAAAGGCACTTCTCAGTATTACTGAGAGAACTTATCTGCAGCCATCCACTGACCACAACGACGTGTTTAAACATGTTTTGTTTCTAATAAACCCACATGCGTGTGAACTTGAGCCCTCATAGCAATGCTTTTGCTTTTTCTTTTTTCTGAGTATGCTCATATGTACATGTGGTAAAAATATAAATGGAAAGGCTAGCCACCAACCTTAGGCTAGCAATTACAGCAGGGCACAGAGGGAGCATCAGAGTGGACGGATCAAGCCGGGGCTTCAACTATACCGAAAGCATGGGTTTTTATTTCCTTCTTTATTTTTGGTGAAGATCTCTTTTAAATTTTTCTTTGTAATTACCCAAAGTTTACCGTTACCTTCATAAATCTGAAACCGTTTCTCTTGAAGTCCCCTTGTCTTCCTCTACATTTGGAAGTTCTATAAAAAAAGTTCTCCTTTTTGTTTTGCAATTGTTATTTACAGCTTAGCATTTCTGTGTCCTTTATTCAGGTCAGCAGTTTTATCTTACTTCTATGACGTCTTCATCTGGCTTGGTGTCTAGACGGTGTGTCTTGCGTCTTTTCCTCAGGTTGCTGCCTGAGGTCATTGGCTGCCCTCTGTCCAATGGGCTGGCTTTCATAGTTTTTAGAAGCCTGGTCTGATTTTCACGAATCCCCTCCCTTTTGTCTTATCTAGGAACAACCACGTTTCATCAGCATTTTTGAAAGACCATTTTGCTGGACATGGGATTCGTGATTGGCAATTCTTCTCCTTCGGGGTTTTGGATGTGCCATCCAACATGTGCCAACATGATTTCTGGTGAGAAATCAGCATGTATTGGTGTCCCTCTGTAAGTGGTATTTTCTTTTTCGCAAGCTACTCTCAACTCTTTCTGTGTCTGTAGTTTTGGGAAGCTTGAATGTGATGTGTCTTGGTGAATTTCTTTTTGGGTCTATCCAGGATGGGGTTCATTGAGATGTGGGGAGGAAAACCTTATTGTCTCTCATAATATTTGAGGAGATCTATGCCAATTTATCTTCCGAACTATATCTGTACCTCCCCCATCCGCTTCTAGAGTTCTTATGACATGTAAATGTTTCCTCTTAATGGTGTCTCACATAACTCTCAGGCTTGCTTAATTTTTCATCATGCTTTTTTCACAAATAAATTTGTTGCATGGGATTTGTTCTGAGGAGCCTACATATAAATCTTTTGATTTATTACCGGTTGTTCTATTATCATGTCTTCCTCAGGAACGTTTCCCATCAGCTGATTTGCTTGCCTGTTTAAGCTATGTCATCCTGGTTTATGGTTGGTTATGGACTGCTGTTTCCAAGGCATTCCGGTGTTAATTTATTTGCTTGTGTATTTCTTTACTAGTTGCTTGTTTTATGCTGTTGATGGTTCTAGAGCTTTGTTTCTTCTTTTCCCGTCTCGAATATCTTTCTTCCTTTGTGTTATTTTAGTTGCTGTTGTTTGTGGCACTGATCTACATGTGCGTGGCGGTGTCCATTGCATGGGGATGACTTCCTCTCTCACTGGTGGGTGTGATGGATCACACCCATGTGTGACTTGGCTATGGTTAGGCTCAGATGTCTCCCCTTACAGGACTGAGTGGCAGTGGGGGCGCTCTTGGGCAAATGATATTGGCTGGGCATGGTTCCACTGCAGCCTGTGTGGAGTCAAGAGGTCCTTCCAGGTTGGTGCTAGCAGCTAATGCGTTCTCTGGAGGTCAACGTGGGATGTTTCCATAGCTGCTGGGAGGCAGTGCTACTCAAATGAGCATTGAAACCCTCTTGATGGCAGCCAACCTAGTTGGCATCTCAGTGGGCAATGGAGGATCAGGGGTTTCAATGCTCAGGATCCCAAAATGGTCAACTTGGCTTCTTGGGTCTTTGCTGTAAGCGGGTAATATAGTATATCTGACTAAGCTACCATCTTGGCCTGCCTCCTCTATGTCGACTTCTTAATATTCTTTTATTTTAGAAGAAGAGACTGGTCAAAAGAAATGGCCTGAAATTGATTTTTTTTTAAATTATTCTGGACCTCAACACAGCCTTCATTTTGCAGGGTCTCTTGAGACTGTATCCTGCCAGCTGCCTCCACAGTGAGCCTACTTGCAGGGAAGTTGCCAGTAGGGCCTCCACATATGGGGAATGGGTACATTGTTGGTGAAATCCTGATGTTCCCATCATTCACCCAGAGACTGTGATTGGGGTTGGGCCCCTAGTCACACCCTCTTGCCTCCTTATATAAAGCGAGACCATCCTAACACCTCCAGGAGCTATCTCTTTGGCTGCCTTCAAGAGTTCCAGAGACCAGCCTGTTCTTTCTCGTGTTCCCCACCTTCATGTTCCTTAGCTCCTCCTACAACCCCAAGACCCTGCTGCCTCTGCTTTTCTAGCACCATCCCACCCTCCTTTAGATCTAGAGAGCTGACGTCTTCATCTGCATCTTCTCCAGCCTTGCTCATGAGTCAAAGCTTTCTCCTCCCCTATTACTGGTGCTCTGGGCTGGAAGGGAAGGGGAATGTTGCCTGAAGGGGTGGCAGATAGCGAGTGAGCAGACATGTCTTACAGGGTAAGACATTAGTTGTTCATCGAGTCTTCAACAGGTCTACATAGGGCAAGTATATCATGGACCATGTTCTATGTCAAGGACACTTGTTCCTTCTCATCTTAGGTTACATTAGAGATGTCTTTCCATTCCCCTGCCACTTAGAGGCCTTCCTAATCTTTCCTGGGCTCTCCCCGAACTGCGTAGGGCCAGGAGGTCAGGGGAAGAAGCAGATATTCCCATCATACCAGGAAGGAGAACCATAGATTGCTGAGAACGAAGAAGCAGACCCAAGCTAGCCTGAGAGATGAAGGGAGGGTGATGTTCAACCTGAGACAGAAAGGATAAACAGGAGCACAGCAACAACAACAACAACAACATGAGTGGAGAGAGTGTCCAAGCAAGAGGAAAAGTCCTGTTCCGCGCACTGAGGCTTCTCAAGAAGCTGAAATAAGGCCAATAAGTTTGGCAAGTGGCATGGAATGCAAAGGGGAGGGAGGTAGAGATGAGCCAGGCAGGCCTAGTGCAGCCTTAGAGGCCATAAGGAGGATGCCAAACTTGGAGCTTTTCCTGACTTTCCAAAAGTCTGAGTCACCAAACGATTCCAGAGAGACTCACTCTGTCAACCAGATTATGTGAGCTGGAGTAGAGGTGGGAGGCCAAGACTCAGAGATGGGGTTTTCTGGCTTTTTTTGTGCGCTGCAACAATTACAGGGCTATCCAGATCTCTCTGAGCTAAACAATCTGCCCAGCTGACCACCCTTCTGAGGCAGCCCAGCACGCACCCGTCTAGGTCAGTGGCTACTGGCCTGGCTCTGCAATGGTCTGATCTTATGCAAGTTGCTGTATGAGCGTAGCAAGCAGCTCTATGGTCTTGTGCAAGTTGCTCTTCCTCACTAATCCTTAGTTTCCTCACCTGCACTATCACTAGCCATGATAGCTGCCCCAGAGGCTTGTTTTACCGATCCCATGAGGTAGGTCACTGATGTCAGAGATTTCCAACAGAACCTGGTCTAGCACATCATCGATAAATTATCATTGTCGTTGTTTAGAGTCTATCCCAGCTGCTAGGCTCCGCTCGGTCTGTTGGTTGCTAGGCAGCTGCAGAAACAGACACTGGTGAATCCCAGGGATGCTGTGTCTTTTTGCCTATATGTGCCTCTTGCATTCAGAAGAGCCCCTCCTGCCCCAGTGGGTACAGCAGGGTTGCTCATGGGACACCTTCCAGAAAGAATGCCTTTGTAAGAAGAAACTCCCAATCTCGATGAGAAACTGGAGGATAGGTCTGCTCTGCGGGCTGCTCAGCCAACTCCAAGGGCCTCTTACTCGGCTTCCATCTAGGATCCCACTCCCTCCAACCGAATCCCTTCGATGGAACCAGAGGCTCCTCCCGGAAAATAAAATCAGACGTGGCATGGCCTTGTGGATGCCCCCACTGTGGCTCCCCACTGTGCTCAGGGTCAGGGCCACACCGTCCTCATGAACTGCAAAACTCTGTGCTCATGTTCTTTCCCTCACCTGTAGCTGGAGCCTTGCTCCAGGCCAGCCACGTGGATCAACGTCCGGTGGATCAGATTCTTTCTGCCTCGCGACCTCAGTAAATCAAGTCAGCCCCTGCCTTCTCTAACAAATAAGCCACTGATGGCGCTTCCACATTCAAGACTCCATAGACCTCACTGAGTGGCATAATGGAAAGTATTATCATCTTCCTCTTCCAGATGAGGAGATTGAGACCACGAATACCACCAAGCCTCAATCCAGGTCCGACTGAGTAGGATGCTGAGCCCCCAAGAGGAAGCACCCGGCCTCATCATCTCCATCACGACAGGAGAGTACAGTTGGCTCAGATAAGGGGTCTGGTCCAGGGAGAGAAGAATAAGTAAGTGTGGCACAGAGCAAAGGCACTGAAGTCACATGTAATGCGACATTCAAAACTCAGCTACTCATACACTGGTTGCCTAAGGCAAGACACTTAACCTCTCTGAACCTCAGTTTTCTCATCTGTAAATTGGAGCTCAATAATAAGACCCCGCAGGCATGTCATCGTATTCAGGGTGGACATAAACAAAGCTCTTGGCACGAGACGGGCACTCAATGAATGGCAGGATGCCATGCTTCCTTGGTACATCTGGAGAGACGGCACCAGTTCAGACCAGCCCTTCCCAGACTAGACTTGCATCACCCGGAGTTAGGCAGCCAAAGCCTGGGAACCATCTCTGCTTTGGATGGTGTTCTGTTTGGGGTTTGGGGTTTCCCAGCGTTTCCTTTGGAAAAGGTCCAGCTTCCTCCCGGCTGGAAGGCAGCAAGAGGAGATTGTTCACGCCTGGGCCTGGATGCCCGGGGGAACCATGCAGGGAGGTGACAAAAGTTTGGGATCTGGAGTCAAGCCAATCTGGGTGTGGATCCAGGTTTTTCCACTTTACAATGCTGTGTGATCCCTGGCAAATCACTTTCCCTCTCTGAGGCACCGATTTCCTGACCTGTACAAAGGTCTCATGATCTCGCCTTGAGCAGGTGCTGGATATGGATAGAGGGACTGAATGAAAGAAAATGCTGGATGCATGTCCTGCTGTTCATATAGCGATCCCTTTAAAGGAGGGTATTGAAGATCAGGGGTGGAGTCATAGAAGTTACCAACACTAATGCCCCCTGGAAAATGGAGCAGCTCACCCCTCACCTGGAATCCACAACTCTGCTCCAGGTGTCCAAGACCCTCTAGGATGTGAAGGTGCTCTGCTGGCATCATGGTCAGGAGATGGGCTGAGAACCACAAGGTCAGCAGATGGAAACCACCAGCTGCTCTTCAGGAGAAAGATGAGGCTGTCTTCTCCCGTAGGGAGTTCCAGTCTCAGAAAACCAGCAGGGACAGGTCTACCCTGTCCCTACAGGGTCACTGTGAGTCGGCATCAACTCCTCAATGGCAATGAGTCTGGTTGGTTGGTTGGTTGGTTGGTTGGTTGGTTGGTTGGTTGGTTGGTTGGTTGGTTGGTTAGTGGGTTGGTTAGTGGGTGAGTGGGTTAGTGGGTTGGCTAGCTGGCTGGCTAGCTGGTGGGCGGGTGGGTGGGTTGGTTGGTGGATAGGAATGAGAAGGTGGTGCACGGGATAAGCATTGAACTGTGAACCACAAGGTTAGTAGTGCAAACCAACCAGCTGCTCTGTGAGAGATGCCCAGTCTCCAAGAGCCTGGGCAGAGGGGCTACGGGGGACAGAGGTGGGGAGCAGTGCCCCTCTGTCCTATAGGGTCACTATGAGTCAGAATCAACTCAGTACCAGTGGTTTGGGGGTTGGTTTTTGGTAGGAACGGGAATCCAGGATTGTTAGGCTCTCTGAGTTCACGGAAAACTCCAGATTTTTCATGCAAATTCTCCTGATTAAAGTATAGAAAGGGGAGTATACTGGGTGATTTCACTTGTAACCATCGTGAAGCAGAAGGAAGTCACCCAGAGTAATAAAGAGCAGGAGAATAGGCTTGCTTGGGGATGGAGGTGGGTGGTCGCTGTCAGGGAGTTTGAGGTGAAGTTCTGGAAAGATTCTCCTGAGATCTGAGAATTGGTGACATGGATGTGTCCTTTTGCACAGTTTTATACTTTTCCATATGTAAATTCTTATTGTTATTATTCATTGTTTTTGTTGTGGTTAGTTAGTTAGTTAGCCACACAGCAGTACAATGGAAGCAAAGGCCTGGTGACCTGCTTCCATTCAGATTACACCAAGAAAAAAGATTACACCAGGAAACTCCCATGGAGCAGTTCTGTGTAATCCACAGGGTCACCATGAGTCATCACATGTACCCTATTTCCATTCAATTACAGCCGTTCTCAACCTGTGGGTCTCGACCCCAAAAGACCCTTTCACACAGGCCACCTGATTCATCACAGTAGCAAAATGACAGTGATGAAGTAGCAACAAAAATAATTGTATGGTTGGGGGTCACCACAACATGAGGAACTGTACGAAAGGGTCACGGCATTAGGAAGGTTGAGAACAACTGAATTAAAAGGTTACTTAAGACGATCGTAGAACAAATGCAGCCAGGCTTCAGTGGTGGGAAAAGAAATTGGGGGGAGGGGGCTCAGACAGGCTGTATCCTGACTCTGAGCTCCTAGTTGGAGAGCGGGGACCGGGGCTCAGGCACTCTGGGCCCTTGACATCCGGGCGGGGCTGCTTTTCACCCTTAGGAAGCAGGTGTGTGGTGAACAGCATCCCTGCTTCCTGAGCCCAGAGGAGGAGGGGTCCGGCTCCTGCCGCTGCCCTGCGGAGAGCGGGCTGTCTCTGTGCACCTCTGCCTCTCAGCCAGACCCCACTAAGTTTGAATTCTTTCCCTGCCACTTCAATGCAAAATAGGACACACACACCCCCACTCAAAAACAAAAACCAAAGCCCAAACTGCCACCCTTATTCATGATCCATTTTACTTCAAGAATACCCAGGGGGCAGTGATTAAAAGGCAGGCAGCATCCAAATCAAGACCACAATGAGATGCCACCTTCCGCCCATTTGCATGGCAATGATTAAACAAATACAGAAATCCAGGAAACAGCAGGTGCTGGTGAAGTGGCACAGAAACCCAAGACACCCTCCTAGGTTGTGGGTGGACGTGCAAGATCTTACCACCCCTACAGAAAACAGGAGCTTCCTCCCCGAGTCAGACATAGACTCACCACAGGGTTGCACAGTCTCAGGCCTAGCGATAGACCCTGCAGGAGGGACAGAAAGGATGTTAACAGAAACCTGTACCTCAGTGCTCACTGCCTACTTCATAGTCACCAGAACATAGAATCAGCCAACACATCCATCCGCACATGAGGGGAGAGACAAGATGTAGCAGACTCCTCCAATGGAATATTAAGCATCCTATAAAGAAGTCCCGATCGGTGCCGCAATGTGGATAAACCATGAAACATGATGCTGAGCCAAGTCAGCCGGTCCAAAAAGCACAGATCCTAGACACTCACTGATAGGAAATGTATAGAAGCCAATGCGGACTCGTAGTTATAAGAAAATCTGGATATGCACACACTTGGATATGCCAACCCAGCGGCTCTACAGGAGAAAGGCTGGTGATCTGTCCGGTCAAGATCAGTCTTGGGGGATTCTGTTCTGTCCCGTGGCCTCTCTGGAGTTGAAATGGACGTCCTAAGGGCAACAGCCAACAGCAGCACACAGGGGTGGGAGGCGGGAGGAAAGGGAGAGCTCCCAAGCAGAAGGCAGTGAGTTTATGTTAATGGTGGTGGGAGAATTTGGAAAAGGATAGAAATAATGGTTGCAGGACATAAAGAATGTGATCAATATCACTGAATTATGCATGTAGAGACGTGTTGAACTGGCTAATGCTTTCTTATGTATATTTTCACACACACACATACATACAAGAGGCGGTTTAGTTTCCAAAAAAGCATTCCTCCGAATCTAGATTTTACCACACCTACCTCTCAGTCCTGAGTAACCCCAGACAGCTAACGCCATGGCTGCATAATTGGCATCTCTGGTGGCCACAGCCCCGGACATCCCAGGAGCAGTGGTTGGCAGTGGGGCTGCTGCAGCTCCAATCCCTCTGCCCAGCCCTGAGCGCTTGGCTTCGTTTTTAATTTCCACTCCATTCTTCTATGTTCCAAGGTCAATGGAACGCATGCACGCCTCCAACAGAAAGGGGCACTCACCAAAGCAAATGCACACTAAATGCATTTATTTGCACAGACACTCATAAAGCACTTAACTAGATACTGAGCCATTGCAAGAAGGGGCAAACCTCCAGCTCCTAGCAGCCCCAGCCCTGTGGAGTGGATTAAAGATAAAGATCAAATGGGACGGGTCCTGGCCCCAGCATCATGCCCAGCCATGGGCCCATAGGGTGCAGACCAATAAAAGCCCTGGTTTTTGTAAACATGTGTCCAATTCATAGAAAATGTCTTGCTGCAAGTTATTCTTAGTGGTCTGTCCTCATGGGGCTTGGCTGTCTCTGTTCTCCTGGCCTAAATCCTCATCGGGAAACCTCTGGTTCTAGATGTGCTGCTGAAATAACCCAGCCATTCATTTGGCCCCACATCCAGAGTTTTTTAGGACAGCAGTGTGTGTGTGTGTGTGTGTGTGTGTGTGTGTGTGTGTGTGTGTGTGTGAAGTAAGTCATGCAAACTCACTACCACTGAGTCTATTCTAACTCAGCATGACCTATAGCACAGGGTAGAATGGCCCCTTTGGGTTTCTGAGGCTGTCAATTGTTACAGGAGCAGACAGCCTCACTCTCTCCTGACCTTGCCGTTAGCACCCAACCCAAAACCCACTTCATTTTTAAAAGCCTCTAAACCGGGCAATGAATGTACAAAAGTGCTTTACACAATTGATGTATGCATCGATTGTGATAAGAGTTGTATGAGCCCCTAATAAAACGATTTTAAAAAAGCCTCTAAACCAGTGGTTCTCAACCTTCCTAATGCCTCGACCCTTGCATACAGTTCATGTTGTGAACACCCCCCAACCATAAAATTACTTTTGTTGTTACTTCATAACTATAATTTTGCTACCGTGATGAATCAGGTGACCCCTATGAAAGAGTCATTCCACCCCCTCCCCGCAAGGGGTCATGACCCACAGGTTGAGAACCGCTGCTCTAACTGTCATCAAGTCTATACTGACTCAGAGACCCTATGGGTTTCCAAATCTTTATGGGAATAGAAAGCCTCATCTTTTTCCAGTGGAGTGGCTGGTGGTTTTGAACTGCGCACCTTACAGTTAGCAACTCAACATGTAAACCACGATGGTACCAATTTATACACATACATATATATGCTATGCATTTCTTATATCTAATGTGCATGTTATATGTAACATATATAATCATAGAGCACCCTGAGCATCTCACACAGTCAGGCAGAGCCAGGGCACATGGAGAAGGCAGAGGGCTGGCTGTGCTGGCCTTCTGGACACTGCCTTGGGGCACTCCTGTGCTCAGCCACTGGGACCTGGAGCTGAGCTTCCTTCCTTCGCCTGCCCTGAAGGAAGGTGCCTGACTGGGTACTCTGCCTACTTTCCTTCAGGTCTTGGTTCAAGGAGGAGGGACAGCTATGATTTCCCCCAAATCCAAATATTTACCAAATCTCCATAGACACCTACATGGGGTCCCTCTGAAAACTGACCACTGGCACCTAGCCACAACAATGTATGCTAGGCATTACCTTGGGGAGCACTTACATTGCATTCGCTCAGCACCTAGGGGAGAGATGCCATTACTAAACTCGTTTTACAGACTAGGAGGCTGCAGTGTAGAGGAGACAAGACTTTCCTAAGATCCCACAGCCAGATCGGGAACCACATCTGGGTCACACTCCAGCCGGGGGCGGGGTGGGGTGGGGGGTGGCGCACCACCCTCTCCGAGCTCCCGCCCTGTGATCCTTTGATCCAGGGAGCTGTCTCCTGGACATTCTCCGACTGGAGAGGCCTCCCATGAGCGATGGCTCAGCCCTTGTGCTGAAAAGTTCTGGGTCTCTGGCCAGAGAGCCCACCTGCTGGTGCAGGCTGTGCCTGGGCTGGGGGGAGGGTCTTCTCCCACAAAGCAAATAACAGCAATCCACCTAGGAGCCACACCCACCGGCCCACCGGAGCAAAAAGACCCCAGGTGAAAGGAGGAATCAGCTTCCAGCCCTGAGTCAGACCCCCACCCACCTCCTGGCTTGGACGGACCCGCCCCACCACCACCACCGGTCGCTCCTCTGTCTGCCCCCCACCCCTAGAAGGGAGCCGGCTAGAGACACTTTGCATTCTGCCGCGTTACTGTGTCATTATCTCTCCTCTCCGAGAAGGGACCCGAGTGCCCTGGCCAAAGAGCCGGCAGGGTGGGCAGAAGAGAGCCGGACCATGCTTGAATCCCAGGCCCTGAGCCTTTACCAATGCTGCCTCTGCGCCACCCTGTTCCCTACCCGATCCTTTGTGGCTCCCCCAAGTGCCTCCGACCAGGAGGAACCCTCAGTCCTGGCCACAGCTTACTGGATAGATCTAGTCGCCTGCGGCCATTCCAGGATGGATTGATCGCTGCTTCCTCAGGCGATGGTGGCGGGCAGCGTGGGCTGGGCTCTGGTATTCTCGCTCCTGGGGCCCCCTCATCCTTGCCATCCGCGAGAGTTGGCTCTGGGAGGGACCCCGGCGCTTCCGTTCAAGCTGTCGACGGCTTGGGTGGAGAGGGTCTTAGAGCGGTGGTCTTGGAGGGTGGGCAGCGGGGGCAGGAGGCGAGGTGCAAGCTTTTTGAAGAAGATCCAGTGGCGGAGGGGGCGCCCCGAAGACCCGGACCGGAGATTCCGGCCATCGCGCTTCCCTCGCTGCCTTCGGGCGGCTTCCCCAGCGATTCCGACCAGTCCAATCAGGCCGCCCTCTGATGGGGAGCGTCCGCAGCTGTTTCTGCTGCCCGAGCCCGAAGTCCGAGCGAGAGCGGCCCGGGGTTGGGCGGAGCGAACGGGTGCAAGCGGCCACCGGCACCCTGGATCCCGGCTCGTCCTGGAGACCGCCGGGGCGCCGCAGAGCGCGCCCGGCTCCAGCCCCGGCCCCGGCCCGGGTCCCGTACTTCCTGCGCTGGCAGGGCGAGAGGCCTGTCAGTGCCGGCAGGAGCTTGGGGCCACTGCGTGCCAAGGACCCAGGATGGGTCGGCTTAGCAAGGAAGCCAGGGGCGGGGAACAGGGCTGATCAGTGGTTCGAGGGTGACAACGAATGGACTTGGAGCAGCGAGGACGCGGAGAGGGGACCGGGGTTTTGATCCGAGCAGGCCCGCCCTTAGGTCATGCGGATGGGGTGGTCGCTGCCCAGGGCGCCAAGCCCTGCACCTCCACAGCCTGGAGCGGATGTGAGCGCGACCTTCGCCGGGTGTTGCAGCCGGTGCCTCAGCGGGGACAAGGGGAGCAAGGCAGGGGCCAATAGCGCGTCCTTCGGTCGTGAGATCCGGAACAAGATCCTGGGCACAGGCCGTGCTCCAGACTGCGCACAGGACGCCTTTCTGGGGATCTGAAAGCCAGAGGGCCAGGCCAGAGCAGTTCTTATTTGCCCATAGCCGAGAGGGTGAAAAGGGGGAGACCGGGTGGAGAAACAGGGGGAACGATGGAACGCTACACTGAGCTTGGAGCTGGAGGGTCCGGGTTGGATCCACGGGGCTTGTCACAGAGAAAGATTCCCAAGGACCCTGTGGATTCCCAAGAGCGCGCTAGGGGAGAGGGCCAAGGCCTGGGCTTGGAATTGGGACCCCCTCGCCGGCAGGGAGCAGCCCGACAGCGTGTGTAGGTACGCAGCCTGGCCAGCAGAGGGCACAATACGCCCGGTCCTCCCGCCGGCCCGGAGCCGGGCTCAGCGACTCCCGGGCTCCGCGCGCCCGAGCGTTCCTCGCTCGGCTTCTACCAGCAGCTGCCGCTGCCCCGGCCCAGATGCCCAAAGACCGTGGCCCGAGCCTAGTCCCCATCTGAAGGCGGGGGTGGGGGCTGAGTATTACTCAGGACTGAGAATTTCCAGGCCTGGGTAAGGCGGAGGACCAAGGACATCGAGAAAAACTCTCCATCCACTTATCCCCTCCCCTTCACAAGCAAGCACACAAAGACACAGGAGAAATTCACGGAAATACAAAGCGACACACACAAACACACCCCACTCTCGAACTTGAGCACAGAGGATCGTTCAAAAACTGGAAGATACGCACAGACACACCAGGGTGGTGTGGAAACACTCCTCAAAGGGACCCCAACCCTAATACAGAGGCAGAGACATACAAAGACGGGGGCACCCACCAAGAGCCTCACCCAGGGACTCACAGCGACACACACAAAGAAATATGAAAACACAGACGAGCCAGAGTGTGACACAGATTCACACCCAGAGACACACATACGAAGGCGAGGGCAGAGGCGGATCCGCAGAGACACACATTCCGAACCCCAGAAAGTCCCAGAAACACAAAAAGAGTGGAGGGGTGGGTGTGTGTGTGGGGGGGGGGGATTACAGAAACAAGACCCTGGAGCACACAAACGACCACTAGAGCCTCCGAGGCCAGAGCCCTTCACGCACAGACACACACAGATGCCCACCGACTCCCACCCAGGTATTAGGGAGGGCGGGCCCCCTAATCTCCCACAAAGCCGGGGGCCCCTCCGCGGGGCCCCGCTGCGCTGGGGACCACTTCTGACCAAGCCTCCCGCGGCCTCCAAATCCGATCCGCCCTCTCGCCTGCAGTGGGGTCAGGGGACCCGCCCCCCCTGCCCTCCACCCCCGCCCCGTGCCGCACCGCTGCTCTGCTCCGGGAGGGCCCGCGCCGCCCCTCGGGGGCTCCAGGGACCAGTCCGCTCTGGCCCCAGGCGGCAGCCCCCTTACCCCACCCCACCCCCGGCTCTGAGGCGAGCTGCACCTCGGTGGGGATCCTGGAACTGCCGACTCGGCGGGTGAACAGTGACTGCGCCCGAAGCAGCGGGTGGGTGGGACACCTTCTTTGGCACCCGGAGGGGTTGCCAGGCCCAGAGGGCGATAGGCCCGGATGCGCGGGAATCGGCCGTGTGGCCTCCCAGTCGTCTGCCATCAGGCGGACCAGGCCCACTCTGTCCCCGCTGACCTGGGCGCTGCCCCTGCCCCGTGAGGCCTACTCGCCCTGAACCAGGTCCCCCGTCCGCCAAAGGGAGCCGATCCCAGCAGTCAACCCGGTTGCTGCGACTGGCCAGCACCGTCGGTGTCCGGCCTTCCCTCGGCTTCCAACCCCATCGCCCCAAACCCGGTGAGGCCCAACTTCCACCCATTGCCCTCCCCCCAGTCTACTGCCCAGGAGCCACCCCTGCCTGGCCCAGTCGTTTTCCAAAATCTGTAGCCTGAGCCCTTCTCGCCAACCCACTGCCCCCCCACTTTCGATCCTGGAGCCCCCAAGTCCCCCTCCACCCAGTCCCTGTCATACTTAAAGCTTTCCTGGGGCCCTTCACCCTAAATCTGGAGCCCAAGCCCCCTCTCCCTGGCCAGGGCCTCCTTTGGCGGGTCGGATCCCGGCCCTCGGTCCCCGGTGCCAGCCCTCGCCGCAGAGCCCCCGGCCCCGGGCAGGCGCCGCCGCCCCGGGGACGCCAGCTCAGACCTGTGCGACCTACCTCGGTCGACAGCTCGGGTCCCCGGGGAGGCCACTCGCGCCCCGCGCCGTGCCCTGGCTCTCGCCGCCGTCTGCGCAATCTGGCCCCGCTCGGGGCCACTCCTCTTATCTCTGGATCTTTACAAAATATTAATAATAAAGAAGGCAAGGGAGGAAAA
>NW_022103919.1:1456271-1473201 GCF_000313985.2 Echinops telfairi
GTGGGGTGGGTTTGGGGTCCCTGCAGCTAGAAGGTGAAGTGTGTGTGTGTGTGTGTGTGTGTGTGTGTGTGTGTGTGTGTTTTGAACTGACCTGAGCTGGGGAGAGGGAGACCCCCCTTCTAGGAGACTTCCTGCTGCAGTTGTAGTCTCAATGGAACAAGGAGTACCCATTCTCCTTCAACCGTACCATGCGGGAATTTTGCACTTGTGATTTTTCGTTGTTTGGAAAATCAGCTTCAGGCAAAAGAACCTCAAAAGGTAGCACCCCACAATCTTGCAGTGAGCGGCGAACCAAGCAACAGGCCTCCTTTCTTGCAGTCTCTGTGTTGGGGTGCCGCCCAGGGAGGGGTGCTGCCCAGGCTCTCACTGAAGCCAGACCTTGTTGGCCGTGCCCTACCTGCGGCCTTTTCCTTGTAGCTGAGGCTGAATGTGTATGGCAAGGGATTGGGCACTGAGTAGGGTGGGTAATGGCATTCACCCCACTCAACCTGCTGGGGTTTGTGGCTGGCAGTGGGATTGGGAAGGAGGAAAGAGGGAGGTGGTGAGGAGGCAGGGCTGGAAGAGAAGAGCTGGTGCGGGGGTCCCCAGAGCGGCGGAAAGAAGAGGGGGCCTGTGGGAAATCTTGAGTGAAGCCTTGAAAGTCCACTTGAGTGGACTGCTCAGAGTTCAAGGCACAGAGGGTTCATGGTATGTGGCCAATGGAGGATGGGGGGTGGGGATAGGGGGGCTGGACCTAGGTGCTTAGTGGTGAGTGCCACCTAACCTGCTCGGCCCTGGGAGGCAGACCTGGTGGAAAGCCAGGAACCCCAGGACTCTCATCTCCATCGCCCCACCTGCTTGGCTCAGGCCAAGAAATAGTGTGGCTGCAGGCAGAAGCCCTGAGGGGCAGGGGGGATGGATTAGTCCTATTGTGTCCCCCTGGTACAGGAACAGGGACTGGGAGCAGGAGCTTGATTCTTCCTGCCACCGCCTGGAAGCTCTTTAAGAAGAAACCCAGGTCCCCTGTGTGGAGCACCGCTCATTTAGGGGTGCCTTGGAGGGGTTTGGACTGCACCTTGGGTTGATATTCTGGCTGTGAGAGATGGTGAGGCTGATCTCAGCTGGCCTGCATCCTGCCACAGAGCAGCAAAACTGAGAAAGGGAAAATAATTTCAGGTCGTCTGAGTTAGGACTTTGGGCAGGCATAGAGTGGCCCCTCACAGGCCCACCAACCTCCACCCTCCCTCTGCTTTGCTTGCCAGACCCCAAGTGAAGGGGGCCATCTCCCACCCAGCTCTGTCCCTCCCTTGAGGACTCAACATGTGGGGCCAAGAGGCCACAGGAACTGGTAATGCCGCCCCCCCCCACTCCACTGACTCTCCTTTGGCGCACTTTGCTTTTCTTACATTTACCGGGTTGAAAGCAGCTCTTCAACCTCTTGTCTCCAGTTCCCGCCCTGTGATGGTCAGTGGCGCTTCTCCTCCACCTCGGGGTGGGGAAGGATGCCCCTGGTTCTGCGAAGCACAGATCCGGAACATCACAGAACTCTAGCTGCATGTTGCCTTAGAGATGAGCTGGCCAACACCCTCATTTTACAAAGCCGTTAAACAATTGCAACTACTTTGTGGAAACTGTATTTGTTTAGAGAGAGGAGGGGCAGAAAGGAAAGAAAAAGTCGCCTAAGAAAGAGTCTGCCTTGCCAGTGTGGGTCCGGGTGTGCTTTCAAGTGTGTTTTGGTTCAGGAAGAATCGGGGCATCCCGGCTCTGGGTCCTTGGGGCTGCAAGCCCCCAGGGCAGATGGACATTATTCAGCTGCTTGGTCTTCTCCTCCTCCCTCACCCCCTCTCCCCTCCAAGAACGCCAATTAGGTGAAGGTTGGCCGGGTGTGCCGGTATACTAGTGGGTGAGAGGCTGTTACCCAGCTGATCTGGTCCCCGGCACTCTCTCCTTCGGCCTCACCTCCCATGTCGTCCTTTTGCCAAGAGAGCCAGCCAGGAGGCAGGCAGAGTTCACTGGGGAGCCATGTGCTTGACACAATAAATTAGTCTCCATGAAAAAGGAGATTGCACAATTTATTTTTTCTTGGAGACACACAGAGGCATATACGTACCGCATCCCCGTGGGCAGGGTTTTCAGACAAGCCCAGCAAGTGGGCACAGAACTGCATCCCGATTTTGTCTGCAACTGCGGGGTTGGTTGGGAAATTAACACAGACGCCCACGAAAATAGTCCTGGCATCAAGCTGCTGGGACCACTCCTCAGAGCATCTCTCCCTCCTTTCGGTTTGTTCTCAGAGGCCCTGGGCACCCGGACCAGACTGAATTATTGTACGCACAATGGGGGTGATGAATTGTTGTTGGGACACATTTAATAGCGCTTGATAAATCCACAGCACGCCCTAGATGGGCAAGCAGAGCATGCCGCCGCCGCCGGGCGCTGGGGCATTTTCCTGTGTCCCTGGGATAGGATAGGTTGGGAGTGAAGGGGGGATTCTTCCAAGAGGCGCATCTTTCTCCGCCTGTGCTGGGAAACGCTGGCCCCCGGGCAGCCTGAGCTCTTTCTTCCGGACAGAAAACCCAGTTAGAAACCTGGAACAAACGGGGGACTCTCCTCCCTCCCCGAGAGCACAGGGGAGGAAAAATGACAACACAGGGGAGGAAAAATGACAACACGACCCTCCCCTCTTTTTCTCCTTTTTTTCTATTCCCTTGGCGGCTTGGCCAAACGGAATTATGTAACTCTCTTGTCTTGCCGTCTGTCTCTTGTCTGGAAAGGGTTTCTATCCTGAGGAGGGGGTGAATTCCTGGAGGAGGCTCCGGAAGGGGGGAGGGTCTGGGGGAGCGTCCAAAAAGCTGTCACAAAATGGAGTCTAATCGTGTGTGTAACACGGTTCCCAGGTCTGGCGCCCTTTGGGGAGCAGGAGCCCACATGCCTGGAAGAGCCAGGGTTAGGAGCCCAGTCCATGAGCATGTGGCATGGCCTCCTGGTGGCCCAGTGACGGGAAGTTCCCCTGGACCCATGAGGGCTCCTTGGGGCTCCTCGGCCTCAGTAGTGCCCCCACTTGGGAAGATGCTGGGGCAGAGAGAGTTTGATTGCCTTTCACTCACAGCAGCCCAGGGGCACTTTTTACCCCCCAGGTGGTGGTGGCTGTAGTGATCCAACTGCTTCTTCCCAGCACATTCCTTTCCTGGGCAGTGTTTGCCCTGGGAAAGGCTTTCCTGGGACCTCACCTCTCCTCTCTTTGGGCAGCCAGAGAGTCCGCGGAGCACCCGGTGGCTACTCAGGGTCCTTTCCTGGAGGCTGCTTCCCCTACCAGCCGCCCCCCTCCACCAGAGGGCACCCCAATTGGCATGGCCCTTATTGGATACTTCTATCCACAGCCTAGGGTAGAGGGCTTGCCCTGGAAACAGGGCTGGGGGTGGGCGGGCCCCATGTCAACAAACAAAAAACAAGTTCTCTTGGGAGGAGGAGACACCAAGGCTGCAGGGCTCACTCCCCCTGCCCCATCTGAAGATTTGGTGGCCCTTGGAAGGACACCTCTCTGATGAAGTCCAGCCCCTTGGCTGCAGGCCAGAGGGTAAGCGCAGACCTTCTGGGTGCTGCAGTCCTTAGCGGAGGCCTTCCGCTTGTCCGCAGCTGCCCCTGCTCACCCTGGATTCCCCAGGCCCGGGCTGCTTTGGCCTCATTTGTTTGCCGCCGGCTTTCTCTCAAGTGGGGAAAAGTAGAGTGGGGGAGCTCTTCTAGGGTAGTGGATTGGCACCTCTCAGCTCATTCAGGCCCCATCCATTGGCTCAGGAAAGGGCCAAGGCACAATGACCATGCACAGCCCTGGCAAACCTACCTGAGCCTCTCATATAAAATGGGGACAGACCTACCTGGGGAAAAGGATTTGCCATAAGGCATTCCCAAGGACCTGGCATCTTGCCCAGCATGTTGTTAACACTCGGAAATGATTGTGTTACTATTATCATCACCAGCTTGGCAGAGGATGCCCTGACTCCCAGGACATACAGCCAGGCTGCCCGCATGGTCAGTCTGGGGCAGATATCTGGCCGGGAGGCCTGGGCTGGCTGCACTTGCCTTTAGACCCTCTCTGCAGGAATCTGGAGAAAGAGCATCCCTAGGGGACTGTTCTTTTTGCCTGAGTGGGTCACCCTGAGGACCCTGCCTCCCTCCCGCCCTGTTAGGAACAAGCTTTGGATTATTCACCAGACCTGGGTTTGCCTTCCAGCCCCACCTTTCAGTGGCTGTGTGATCCTGAACAAGTGGCTGCCGGTTCCGGGCCCTGGGTTCTCCATCAACAACTGGGAGTAGTAGTGATGATTACAGCGGCATGTCGGGAGTGGGGGGGGGGGGATGTCCAGCAAATGCTCTGTGCTCCCTGGGTGCCCCATCCTCTCCTGTACCCCTGGAAAAGTGGGGAAACCTCTGATAGTGGAGGAGGAAGAGAACAAATGCCAATTGCATTTTCCATAGGGCAGGAGCCAGGGTGGGCTTGGCATGAGGGTCTATTTCTCCCCAGTGGGGTGGGATGGACCAATGGAAGTGGAGGTTGGTCCAGAGCAATGATATAGCCACTGGGAATGATCCAGATCTCTAGGGTCGGTGTGTAGCTTGGCAAAACATATTCAGTAATATAATTTCAATTTTGGAAAATGGTTCCCACTTATTGTTTTGTGATTTAGGTGATAGAAAATAAAGCTTGGCCAACATCTTTGAAGCTAACAGTGAGATTCAGACAGTGGGGGATTATGGGGGGCAAGCGATTCAAGGATCCCTGTGCTTCTCAGAACGGAGAGGTTTCATACCAAGGGCTCAATAGAAAGTAAATGCCTAGAAAAGAATGAAGGCAACATATGTACAAGCATGCCTGATGCAATCGATGTATGGATTGTAACAAGAGTTGTAAGAATCCCAAATAAAATAACCTTTTAATAAAAACAGAAAGAAAGGAGAGGTTGCAAAGGTGTAGAAACGTCACCCTGGGACATTTGGGACATGTTCAGGGCCCTCTGGGCCAGGCTGCACAGCCTGCTTCTGGGGGGCATTGGTCCTCAGTGGTGGCTCCTGATTGCCCCCACGCCACCACAGATGTGGTGGGGGGGGGTTGTTTTCGTTTTAAATCAAAGGACCAGACAGAAAGGAGGAAACCCAGTCCTGTTTTGGCACTAGTTCGGCTGAGGGATGGAGGATGCACTCAGTGACATGAATTATAACTTCCAATTTGTTGGACACCACCACCAGGCCCCCCACTGTGGGGAGAGAGGGAGGGAGGGAGAGATGGTCCACTCGCCCAAGGAAGCCATGCTCTGCCTGCCACTTGCAGGTACTGGGAACTTTTCTCTGGCTGCCCTAGTCAGCAGCTCCTCGCCAACCCCAGATTCGGTGCTGATGGCAGCAGAGAGCAAAACCCAGATTGTATGTATTCATTACCACTGCAGTCGAGAGCGGGAGGCAGCGGCGGTGGCAAGGGGTGAGGCGGAAACCCATATTTGAAAACGTTGATTCACGAAGGCAGAGGAAGCAAAGTGGCAGACGCTTGCCATTTCATCGACTGGCTGGTGTTCTCCATTCATGTCATAAATGTCTCCTGTCATTTGATGCCAAGAGCAACATGATTTGGTTCCCCCGTGGCCTATAGGGTTTTTCTCTCTCTCTCTTTTTTTTTGCCGTAAATGTTTATTTGTTAATAATATACTTTAAACCGCCTAAGCTTGACCTCAAGTCTATCGAAGCATCCATCTTCTCAGGAAAATCTTTCAAAGTTTGTGTAGTTTTGGGGGGAAGGTGTAACTGACAGGGCAGTGAAGGGCCTGTGTTTGCTTTAACTACTGCTGCGGAGTGGAGGACTGGAGTGGCCGGTATAAGGGGCCACTGTGCTCCGAATGGCAACTTTCTTGGGTTTCAGGCCTGGCTGACAGCACTTCCTCACAGCGCTTTACCTTTGCCCCTCCCCACATCAGTACAAATAAATTTCTGCAGGAGCCCTTCCTTTGTTAGTCCCTGGACAATATTGTATCCATTTCTGTTCAGATTCTTGACTGGCAGCTGCTGGATCTGCTCTGCTGTCCCTGGGGTGCTGGAGAGGAAGTATGGGGACCTGGGGGATTGGATGTGTGTTATTGGGAGGCATTCTCTCAATTGGGAGCCCTGCTCTAGTGGACCAGGGACCTAGGTGCCAGGTGAGAGCAGGGCACCTTTCTAAACTGGTGCTTGGTGTACTGGGGGGAAATCTTTCTGAAGGAAGAACCCAGATCCTGGAGTCTGGTTCCTGATGGACACGGAGATGTTTGAAGCCAGGCCAGGCCAGTGGATACTGTAATAAGCTTCCTCAGGAACTGTGGGGAGGTTGCAGGCTGGGGATGGTTCTGAGGAAGAACAGGGGTGCCCCATGGGCTGACAGGGGCAAGGTGACCACTGAGCCACTAAGTAGTTGCAGAAAAATAAGCTGAGCATGCTGGTGGGACACACGCATTACCACCACCACCACCACCACCACCACCACCCCTCACCCGGTGTTGTGGGGCTTCAGCGGTGGGTGCTGGTGATGATGGCAGGAGGTGGAGGAGCAGTGCTGGATGAGACAAGCTGGGTGTGACCTCCATTCTCTCTTGTCCCGCCCCCACTTTCAGCAGGGACTCAGTGACTGCTGTCACATGACTCTTGGATTGCTATAGTGACTGGGCTGTTGGCCTGAAAATGCCTGGGCCAAAAGAGACCACGGACCAAGGTGCTCTGGGGTCTGCGAGCCCTCAGGTGGGGAATCTTTCTCAAAGGACAGAATACTGGCAATTACAGATCAGGGACTAAGGAGTTCTCTGTTGCCCAGTGGAGCAGTTCAAGGGCTACGGGAGGAAGGACAGACTGATGGACCACCGACAGACCTCCATTTCATCCTCTGCAAAATTGGGGGATAATTCCAGCTTCACAGGGTTGCGCTGGGGCTGCATGAAAAAACCCACAGGTGCCAGCCAGCATTGGGCAATGTGTACTTCCTTCCTTCCTTCCTGCTGGGGAGTGAGCCGAGGCAGGCCTATCTGGAAGAAAAGCGTTGTGGGCCCTGTGTGGGCGGTGACAAGTGCAGCCTCCAGACCAGGCCACCCTCCTTTTCCTCACCTAGATCTCCACTTACTGTTTTATTCTGTTTTGTTTTTGCATTTCCTCCTTAAAGATGGAGTGGAGTGGCTTAGTGCTGGCTTTCAGAGGCTGCTAAGCGGAATGGACCCACCCTATGTCTGCTGAGGCTACTAGATCCTTCCTGTGTTTCCCATCAGACTCTGGAGCACAGCTGGGTAGATGGGCACTGGTCAGAGCCGAGCCTTACTGACCCCAGGGGTCAGTTAGCAAGCCACTGTAATGCATCCAGAAGGCACAGGGATTGGCCTTTGTTGACGCCTGGGAACTTGGTGCAGGGGGCCTGTGTTGCCTTGGTTTGGCTTGTAAGCCATGAAGCAGACTGAGGAGGTGAAGACCGTCCCCCGCCCCTCCCCCAGGTGTAGTTCCCAAAGCTTGAGGAGCTCCCTAAAGCCTCTCATTCAGACCTGCCCGAAGCCCCAGGTGCCTACTCCAGACACTCCTGGTTGCAGCCCTGATCACCTGTCCAAGAGTGCGTCCTCAGAGCAGGGAGCCATCAATGCCCCCTTCGAAGACCCACCCGTCACCAGTGAAGGCAAAAGGTTATAATATTGGCTTTCTCCTTCCTTCTCCGAGGCCCGCAGTCCAGGACGCAGAAGTGGGGTCAGCTTTGGGGAGTCTGTCCTTGCCCTCTACCAGGCCACGGATAGGTTCCTGCCCCTCACTCGCCTCCCTCTACCCCCGTGGGGCAGTGGGTTGCACAGGCTCCTCAGCTCTAGGGCTCCCCGCCTAGCCGCGGGAGGAGCGGCGGTTGATGAATTTCCGTGTCACCAGGGTTTAGCCCGGATTTGGGAAGCGCGCGCTCTAATACGCGCACACGGTCCTGCCTTTTCTAAAGCGTAGTCCTTTCACCCAGCCGCTGATTTATGAAGGAATCCGATCCCTGGATGAGCTAGGCGGGAGCTGGAGCCCAGGGCCCCCGCGGCAGCCTTAGGGTCCTCTGCACTTCTGGGGAGGGGGCCCAAGTAGCCCCGAGGCTCTCCTGGGTTGGAATGGGGCGCCGGGCTGTTCCAGGCCTCCCACGGCTCGGGCTCTGGTGAAGCGGGTCGCTCCACCTAAACCCTCGGAAAGGAAGCCAGGCTGGCGGGGAGAGTTCGCCTGGGAATTCCGGGCTCAGCACAGCGCCCGCCCCGACTCCCTCCAGCAGGCCCCAAAGTAACGAATTCGGGGAGTTTTTTTGTTTGTTTGTATCGAAATCACAGAAAATCGGGAGGAGGGGGAAGCCTGAAACCTCCCACCCCCGCCCCACTCCCGCCTGAAAAATGTGTCAAGTCCCTCCGCTCCTGGAAGAGGCAACGAACGCCTACTCGGCGGCGGGGACACTCGGCCTACCCCCTGCCCCCGCCCTCCTGCCCCCAGCCCAAGGGCCGAGGGATGGCGAATTTTTTTTTTCAGATTTGGTTTGCAGGGGGGAATGTGGTTGTATCAATCCACAAATATTTACTCTTAACAGACTTGTATCTGTGGAGATTTCGAACAAAGACAGTTTAGGGGGATTACAAAAACCCTAAACCCCGTTTTTCTCCAGGACTTGGTACTTTAAATGCCAATTACAGGCGAGCCATATCCAACAGCAACCGGGGAGGCGGGCAGGGTCTGGAGAAGGGGTGGGGGCCGGGGCCGGCCATTAAATGTAACTTTTCATTATGAAAAGGATTTCGCCGGTTTTATCTTCTAACAAGATTATGTCACAAACACAAGTACGGAGGATGGTGCTGAATGACAGGGATCTGTCGTTTAATCAGAGGCTGCGCAGCTCAAACCGCCGAGCCCTTTGTCCCGCCGAGTGAACGACGGAAACTTGCCGTCCTAATCCCCTTATTCATGTCAAGTAGAGAAAAGAAGCCGAGCACCTTACAACCGTGTCCCCTCCACCCCTTCCGCGGGCGGGGAGAAGGGGGGCTCCGGTCCCGTGCGCCCCCTCCCCAGGCCTTTCACTTCGAGTGTGCTCAGGCCTTTGGGGCCAGCGAAGCCTCCCAGCCTGGGTGGAAGAAGAGGCTCCTTTGCGGGAGCCTCAGTCAGCAGCGTCTGGGAAATGGGGACAACAGCCCCAGGACCACAGAATACCTGGGGAGATTTTTAAGCCCCATTGATAGGGAGCCCGGCCCTGTTCTGTCCCCCCACCTCTCAAGAAAGGTGTCGGGGAGAGTGCGCATCCATCACTCTCATTAATAAGGGGCTGGCAAGAAGTGGGCGGCTGAAGGGAGATGCCAGGCTAGAGGTCCTCAGTGGGGCGGATTTCGTTGGGTCCCCGAGGTTGCGGGGTGCAGCCCTGCGGAGTTAGCCCTTCCCGGCGACGCGCTGGGCCCTTTTCTTCCGTGGGCGAATTCCTTTGTTTGACCCCAGCGAAAACCAGCTTCTCCTCGCCGCTGCCGCCACGGCTCTCGTTCCACCGTTTGCAGGTCTTGATTGTGGGGCCCCGGCCGCACCGACCCAGCTCCGCCCGCCCGCCGGCCCTCGGACGTCGTCGCCTGGCCCGGGTCGGGCTGCGGGCCCGGACGCCTCCGGCAGCCCGCGAAGCCGCGGCGGGCAGCGCACAGCCAGCTCCGGCGGCGGCCTCCGAGCACGGCGGGGAGCCGCTGTGGGCCGCCTAGCAGCCGCGCGGTTCCGGGTCGCTGCACCGGCTGAAAAAACCAAAAGCAAAACCAACGCCGCGCAAACGAAACCGCGCGTCCCGCGCTCCGGGCTCTGCGCCCCAGCCGAGGACCAGGGCGCCAACTCCCAGGATCTCGGCCTGAAGGACCCTGAGTGAACGGAGCCGAAGAGGGCGGGGGTAGAGGTGGGGGGAGACTTTGGAGGAATTTGTCTCCAGTGCCCTCAGCTCCTGGGCCTCCTGGTAAAGATCGAAGGCTGAGATCCGGGATGGCCTGTGGGGGGGGGGAGGGCGGTGCGCCCTGGGAGCGCCCTGGGGACGCCTGGCTGCCCCGTGGTCTCCTCTTGCCCGGGCTCTGGGCGCGGGAGGACGAGGCCGCGAGCAGGGTGTCACCTCGTAAAAGCGACAGGCAAGGCCTGTTTTATGGAGAGGGAGAATGGGGAGGAAGTGATGCTTCCCTCTCAGGCCACGCTGGGACGGAACCCGGAGACAGGGCAGGGGCCAAGACCGTCCGCTCTGGGCTGTTGGTGTAGGACGCTAACGCGGAGGCGCGGGAATAGAGCGACAGCCCGGGAGCCGGGAGCTCACCTCCCGCCGGTCCTCTCCGGGTGTCCCTTCTGCAATCCTGGCCTCGGCCCTTCCTCCCACCGAGGGCGGGGGAGAGACTTTCTCTCTCTGAACACTTGATACCAACTTTGTTTTTTTGGCAAGAAAAATAAGCCTTGTTTGGAAAGGGGTGGGCGGGGGTGTGGGGGCCTAGCGAGCGAGGGAAGGAGCGAGCCGGCGGCAGAACCAACTTTGCGGATTAGGTTTCAGCGCCTCCGCCCCACCCCCAGCCCCGCGGCGGTGATTTGTGTGCGGGGGTCTGTGACCCTTGGAGGCATCAAACGGCCCGCGGGAACCGGCCGAGTTCAGAGGGACAGTGGGCAGAGGGGCGGCCTAAGACAACGCAGATGGTTCATATCAGCCGGGCCGGGCCCGCGCCCTGGGCTCGCAGCGTCCGCCCGCCGGCCTGGGCTCCTCGGCCTGCGCAGAGGCCCCGGGTGTGCTGGGGAGACCCAGCCTGAGCGTTCACGGGGACTGGAGACTCGCAATCAACGCCCAGTGGGCCCCAACGGAAACCCGCGTATGGCCGGCGCTGCCAGGCGTCCTGACCTCACCCGGCTCAGGAGGCGCTTCCGAGCTCCTGGCCTGCCCCAGAATGGGACCTGGCCTCTCAGGGTGATCTGGAGGGGAGACCTGGCCTCCTCCTGCAGCCAGAACTCTCCTGGTCCCCACCTTCTGCTGGCAGCTGGGGCTCATTGGGGTCACATTGGCCCTTCCTCCCCCAGGAGGTACCCTACTCTCAGCCTGCCCTGCTTGCTGTCCCGGGTTTGGGAAGCCTCCACTTTCTGGGGACTTTCTGCATTCTCTTTGCCTGTCCACCTGGCTCCATGGCGATCCAATGCCTTTCCCCTCCCTGCCCACTAGCTCCCTTCTGGCTGGCCTCTGCTAACTTTGAGGGAGACCTCGCTCCTCTCCCTCTCAACCCCAAAGGCAAAATGAGAAAGGAGGCTCCCAGGTACTTTGGTCCAGAGTCTTTCTCTACGGGTGGGGGCTTTGATGGAAGAATGGAAGGAGCACTCCACTCCCCACCCACCAAGTGCTGACCCCCAAGTGGCCAGGCCTTACCACTGAGCCAGCTGCTCCTCTGCCCAGAGCTAGGACAGTGCCTTCACCTGTGGCAGCTCCAGGCCAGCCACCCTGCTCTGATTTCTAGGGCCCGGTTTGGCTTTCTCTTGGGCTCCAAGAGCCATCTCAGTGACTTCAGCAGACAGAGCTACCTACATTAAGGCCACCCCCAAAGGACACTTGGGCTGCCTTAGCATGTCCCAGCTGAAAGGCTCACCGGTGTCTTCATAAAAGTGAGGAAAATGGTAGGACCCTAAGTCCCCAAGTTCAGTCAGTTTGAGGCAGGCCCACCCTGCTGCCAGGCTAGGCATCTCAGAAGTTTCTCGCCAGCGTGGGGATTTTATTCTCTGAGTTGGCACTCTGAGGAACAAGAGTCAGGTGAGCACGGGGCTTCCCTTTGTCCCTCTATCCTTCTAGTCTTGCCACCCCGGGCTCAGCCCTTTCTCTCTGCAGCAGGTCACAGGGAGGCCAGGAGCCTGGCCAGCGCCACCTAGGACCAAGTGGGTTGCCAGGACCTCTCAAGTGCTCGTCTCCCAGGGTCCCTGCCTCAGGGGAGCAGCCGGCTGGGTCATCTGTGAGTAGGAGACACATCTGCCCTCCACATGTTGGAGGCCAAGCAGAGGACATGTGGTTTGGGACGTGTTATCTTAATCATATTTATTAGCCAATCCTGGAGGGAGATTGAAGGGGAAAAAAAGAATCTGATATTGTTACGATTTGGAGAAGACCCCCAAACCCAGCCGACGACAGATCAGGTGAGGCCACCGGCAGCAGCCGGATTTCAGCTGGGATCAGGACAAGGCTTGGGAAAGCCTTCAGGTTGTTGCAGTGTACCAGAGTCTTGAGGCTGTGAAACAACACTTAATCGCTTTCATTGTTCCCAGAGACCTGAAGCAAAATTAATGACCCCGCCTTGACTGATAGTTGTTCTGTTGGAGTATGGTTCTAATCCTTATTAACATTCTCTAAAGTCAGACATGAAATATGACTTTTGCACTACACTCTTCGGCATATGTTTTCCTTTTCCCGGGGATTTTTCAGGCGATCCACAAACCTCACTGCTGTTCATTATTTTTTGCCATAGGTCTAAAGTTGCCAGTCCCCAAGCTAGTCCCCGCCCAGAGCACAGTAAAGGGGGGATTGCGGGGATTCAGGGGTGGGAGATGTCACATCTCTGCTCACGATGCAAATTGCTTCTGATTATTGAGCTTTGAATGTTTTCCCCCATCGTGTTTTTATTAAAAACTCCAGCATATTTATGCTTGATGGTGTCTTCAATTAGGTTAGAGAGAGAGTTTCCCTTTCTGTGGTAGAATGTAAAGAAAATAGTTGTTATGACCGCAAAATTACCGTCCAAACCTGGTTCTAGTAAAGCCTAAAGCCTGGCCCTGCTTTGCCGAGCCCAGCAGGCTGGGGGCTCTTTTTCTTAACACTCCAGCTGCTGGTGAAACAGACAGAAGAGGAAGCCCACAGAAGGCTCTTCTTTGCTGTGGGGTTCTCAGCCCCCCACCCCACCGTTCCCTGCTCAGGAGCAACGAACACTTCGCAAGCTTATGAAGTACAGAAAGGGGTCTCACTGCAGGGGGGCTTTCTGACAGCGAGGCAGGCCCCAGGCATGGGCAACTGCAGTGGCAACAGTTAACACTGGCTCAGCATTCATGATAAAAGAGTCTAAGGACTGCACATTCTTGAATGATGCGGTGAAGGACACGTTATTCTGATATTCGTTTCTGAGAAATAAGAACACTGAGGCACAGAGAAGTTGTGGCTTGCCCAAGGTCTCACAGCTAGCAAGTGGAGTTGGGATTTCAGCGATCCTCAGGGAGGGCAGGTCTGGGGCCCTGGCTGGGGCTTGGCCACCCATTGGTGGCCTGGCACAGAGCTTGTGATTCCTTGCTGAATGCCTGGCTCCTAGTGGCCGGTGTTCATTGGACGCTAGCTGAGGTAGGCGTTTGATAGGGATGACTCATTGACTCTCGCCCCACCCCTGGGAGAGGCACGGGGAGCTATCATTCCCATTCTGACATTTCTGCCGCTAGGTGCAGCGATTTTCACAAAGTCACAGCTGAAGCAAACACCATAGAATGACTGTTCACTGGGGGCACCTGTTACTTACAGGCCTTGGTCTCCGGGTGACAGAACTGGGGCTCAGAGAGGTGAAACCACACAGCCAGGGTCACACAGCCAGTGGAGACCTGTAACAACCCCCCCCCCCCCCCCCCCCCCCCTTACTTCTGTGGATGCCAAGAGCTGTTACTGCATTTGCTTCTCAGCCTCAGGGGATCGGAGCCGTGAGACGTTCAGATCCTGGCCCAGGCCTTCTCAGAGCGGCTCACACTTGGGCAGAATAACTCCCCTGGCAGTAGGCGGGGCATGGAGGAGCCGGGCACCCTTCCATCCTATCCGTATTTTATAGATAGGGAGCAGCTGATGGGGGCCAGACTCAGTGTCCTGGCTTTGGGGTGGTGCTTCTCAGAGAAAGACTCTGACTTCTCTTCCTGGTCAGCACTGCCAGCACCCAGCCGGGCCATCCCTGAGTGTCCTCAGAGTGCTTTGTAAGGAGAGGCTGGGGCTGGGAGAAGAAAGGTGATGTGTTTGTTCCAAGTTGCTCCAAGAGCCTCCCTCTTTCTCAGGGTGTCCGTGGTTGGACAGACAGGGGACAGGGGTGCAGGCCAGGCCTCCCAGGGATGCCTTTGTCCTGTGGTGCCTTCCCTGCTCCCAGACAGAGACAGCAGCTCCTCCCGACAGGCTCAGGCTGCCCTTTGAAGGGGAGGGCCGACTGAGTGTGTCACTTTGAACTGCGAAGGGGCCTGTGGCGAGGGCTCAGCCCCCTCCCACGTGCCCCTGCCCGCCCACCCCTCAAGGTCTGGTTCCAGTCTGCGGGTCTGGAGCCAGAGGGGCGGGCAGGCTGGCGGCCCCCCTATGGGATGTCAGCCTGATAAGTGACCACAGACCCCTGGAGGAAGATGGAGCTGGCCGCCCACTGGTCCAGCTGAGCCACGTGGCGAGAGTTCAGGCCAGCCCCTGAGGTGCCATCCTCCCAGGGACATGCCTTGGTGACTGCAGAGAAACCTCTCTGGGAATGTCAAAGGTTTGTGCTAAAACAACAGTAGTGATAGTAATAATAACGATTTGTAAAGGGAAGCGTCTTGCCCTGGGGCACAGGGAGTATCAAGGAACTAACCACATACTGTTTGGCAAGTGCTAAAGGCAGGGCCCCGGGACAGGCTAAGAGACTGTTGCTTCTGGAAAGCTAGACACCAAGCACCCAGCTGGGGGTGCTGCAAGTTGCTCAGCGTTCAGGCCAGGCCCTGGCTAAGCTGGACCAGGAAGAGGTGGGCGCTCCCTGCCTTCTGAGGGCTCCCCAGCTAAGTGGGTGGGGGTGGTAGGCAGAAGGAAGCAGGAAGGATGGCAGTCCCAGGCCCTGTGCCTGGAAATACTCTTCTTGGATTGTAGTACTCTAGAACCAATTCCTTGGGAGTCTAGGAACTTCACCCAGCGTCTTGGCCCTGGTGTCCCAGCGGTTAAGCACTCGGCTGTTAACTGAAAGGTCCGCCAGCTGTTCTAATGGAGAGGCCACCCTACAGGAGAAAAATGAGGTTGTCCGCTTCCTGGAAGGCATCACAGCCTGGGGAACCCATGGGGTGGTTCTACTCCGCCCAGTAGACTCACTCTGAGTTGGAATGTGGCTTGACAGCCGTGATTTGACTGGGGTTTGGGTTTGGGTTTTTCAGCCAAGTGGACACCTATACTTTGGAGCCTGCAAGTTCAGAGTTTGAATCTAGACTGTACCATTTCTTGGCATGTGACCTTGGGCAACATACTTTCCTCCTCTTGCCCCGGTTTCTTCAAAGTTTCTCGAGGAGCAGGCCCCTGCTTTGGGGTATGAATGAGATGGGCAGGGGAGAGTTCTCGGACTCGGTATGTGGTTCTTGCTGTCTCTGCTCTAGATGCTTCCATGGGCCCTGGGCTTGGGCAAGCTGGCCTCTGTTTTCAGTGTCAAGGGAGTTCTTGGCCAGAGTCTCTGCGTCCACTAGGCCTGGGTTGGAGCCGGGCCTCACGCATTACTAGTAGGTGCTCAGTTTATATTGTCACAAAGGATAGGAACCAGCCACAGGCTAGACTGACTGGGCAGGAATCCAGGTTTCTCAGACCCTCCTTTTGCTGTGTGGCATTGACCAGGTTCCTCAGCCCCTCTGAGCCTCTGTTCCCTCATGAATACATGGGACCCAGGGCGGGGGCATTGGGGGCAGGGAAGGAACCTCCTTGGAGGGTAGATGTGAGAACTGAATGAGAAGGTGGTGCAGAGAGCTGTATGGATAAGTGTGGCCTGTTATCACTGGAGAGTCTGTGGGCGGCAGGTCTGGCTGTGACGCTGGAAGAGAGTGACACTACCGGGTGGCTTCAAGGGCCTTCCAGGGAGGAGCCCTGGCAGCGGGACTATGAGGGGTTAAGTCAGTGGGCTGAGAAAAGTAGGCTGGGGCTGTGAGTCTGACCAAAGGGGCTACCTAGGGAGGAGGGGGCAGGGGCCAATGGCTGTGCTACAGGGTTTGAATTCCAGCCTGTGGGCAGGAGGGAGCCATTGAAGGTTATTGGACAGGGGAGTGACAGGACTGGAGAGGCCCTTTATGGCATGACACTGGCAGCGTGTGCAGAGGATTGGAGCCTGGAGACCGGCAGGAGGAGGCTGCTGCCTCCGTGGGTGGAGGCAAGGGCAGTGGGGTCGGGGGCCGGGGTGGGCGTGGGGCAGGGCTGGAGAAGAGCTGGGGTTGAGCCAGCCTTAGGGGTAGTTCTGATGGGTGAAGTGGGGACAGAACAAAGAACCACAGAGGCCGAAGCTTGCCACCAAGGCCACTGGGATTCTTAGGATGTCTGCCTTGGTGTCCTGAGCATTCTGGGCTGCTCCCAGTAAGAATGACATCCCTGTCTGGGTCGCTGACAGGGCCAGCCTGGCCCTCTGGGGTACTCATTTGCAGGGCATGTACAGGAGGTGGGCATCTGGCAGCCCCATTTGATGTGGGCGATACCCCTGAGTACTTGCTATGCCAGGCTGCTCCTGGCCCCTCCCCTCCCCATTCTTACCTCCCCGTTCATATGTAAAGAGCTGCCCCAGCCATTTAGCCCTCCCTGCAGTCTCTCCTGAGGGCAGGGCCTCCACCTATCCTGCCACAGGCTGTCTGCCAGGGAGGAGGGCCTCCACACCTATTTCTGGAAGGCCTGTGTGAAATGGGCTTCAGAGAATGCCCCGTAGGGCTTCTCCCAGCAAGCCACTCATTGCTGGTTAGAAGCTTGCCTTGCCCTGCTATTCCACCCACATTTTCTGGATACCCACTCGTGCCCGTCTCCTCAGGATCACCTTGTGGACTTCCCTACCTCCTCCTCATCCCCTGTCACACTGGCCTGTGGTGGTCCTGTTCCCCTTGGGGACTTGGTGTCAGCCCAGCTCTGTGAGATAGGAGAAGGTCTGGTGGGTAAGCTGGGGCTCCCCTCTTTCTACCCTTCCTCCCCGCCTTCTCCCCTGCTCATGGAGCACCTACTGTATGCCAGGTGCCT
>NW_022103919.1:1473311-1482365 GCF_000313985.2 Echinops telfairi
ATAGTCCAAGCAGGACTAAGGCATCGCAGAGGCTGATTGATCTAAGCAGTATGACCTGGGACAACTGACCTCCCTGTTCTGTGCTTCGGTTCCCACACCTCTGGAAGGTGGACCACAGAGGACCTGAGGAGAGAGCCCAAGTCCTTAAGTCAGCGATACAAGAAATGGACACTTGGTGTCGGACTGAGGGGGCAGCCCTGTCAGAGGAGGTGGGTGAGGGAGCTGGAGGGAGAAGCTGCTGGCAGGTCTGATGCTTCCAAAGGGATTACGTGTTGGCCTGCTAACGACAAGGTCAGTGGTTCAAACCCATGAGCTGCTCCTGTGGAGAAAGTTAAGGCTTTTTGTTTCCCTTCTGGGGAAGGCCACCTACCTCCCGCTGAGATCACGTAGAAGGAGCCACTTGAAAACCAGCCTCAGACCCAGGGAGAGGTGGGTCTCCTCTGAGCCAGAGCCCACCCCAGATTTGGGAAGCTGGGTAGGCCATAAGGTGGGCAGGGCAAAATGGAGATGCAGAAGTCTTAGTGAAAAATGAGGAGTTGTAAGATGCCGGCTGGAGCCCGATCCTTACAAGGGATGATGCAGGGCAGGGTAGGGATGATGGGGGTGACCGCCTGGGTAGCAGCTGGGAGATCTTGGGGGGCAGGGGCTGAATGCAGTCTGAGGAGGCAGGCGATGGTTGGACAATGCCCATGAGGAGGGGCTTTCTAGGCCCTTCTCCTGTCCACCCTGCTGTCCATTGCAGCCAGTGCACCTGGGCAGTTGGTCCCGTGCCAGCACCTGTGCAACACAGGCTCTGGACTGAGCCCCTCCTGCACATGGACCAAGCCCCCACCGCAGGCCTGTGAGGTAGGTGCTCCCCTTTCACAGGAAACGGGACCTCCGAACGGGGAGCCCTGCCAATGGGCCGTCTGACCACAGCCGGGCCCATCTGACTCCAGACCCTGATCCCCACCCCACGCCACTCCCCACCCTTCATTACCCAGCCACTGTCATCAGCTGGGGAGCAGCAAGACATCCTGGGCTCACACAGAGGCAAAGGGGAAGGTTCCTGGGACTGGGCAGGCCCACTTCTGAGATACAGAGAGGCACAGGACAAGACCCACCAGTTCCAACAGAGGAGGTGCTGCAGAGAGGCCCCACTGGGCTGTGGGCACTGCTCTGTCCCAGCAAATGCAGGCAGGAGGCCAAGGCCTGGCCTGCCCTTACAAATAACTCTCTGCATGTTAGAATGGACCTGATGCAGGCGCATGCATGACCTCGGAAGTTCTGAGCAATGAGCGTGTGTTGCAGAGGCAAGGGGTGCCAGTCTTGGCTCCCTCATTGCCTTTTAGCCTCAGTCTGTTCACTTAACAAAACGCGCCGTCTCAAAGCCCAAGACAGGATCCTCCTGCAAAGGACGCGTGGTAACTCCTATAATAGCTTTATTATTATTCATCCATTCCTTTCCAAGTCTAATAATAATAATAACAACAACAGCTGGGGAAACAAGATCAGAGAGGTTTAGTAGCAGTCCTGAAGTCGCCCAGCTGGGAAGTAGGCAGTTGGGACTCTGGCCTCTCTTCCTATGGCATGGGGGTGGGATCAGGGTGGAGGTGGGGGGTCAGGGGGTACGCACCTCTTTGGCCTTGGCCACTGAGATCTCCCGGAACAAAGGAGGGAGTACATGAGCCTGAGCAGCCTCAGCCAGAGCTAGGACAGGAAGCCATGTCTTAATCGTGAGCATCCTGGGGACTTGGTACAGCAGCCACTTTCTGCCAACCTAAAGGCAGTCTGTTGAGCCTAGAGTTCCTTGGATGGCCTTGCTTTGATGGCCTCTTTGGACCCCAGTCTTCCTACAGGCCTGTCTCCCTTGGGAAGTGCCGCACTTGGGGCTTCCTCCCCTCCTCCCGTCTGTTTACTGGAAGGTAACCATGTGCCTGATGCCAGGTCCTACCTGAGACACAGCAGACACAGCCTGCCCCCAGCGAGCTCACCATCTGATGGGCAGGCAACTTGTCCCTGGCAGGAGCTTTGTAAAAGCTGACGGAGGCAGCACAGGGCATTGTGGGTCCTGGGGAAAGGGCTCGTCTTTTATATCGGGGCATGTGGAGGTGCTTTCTGGAGGAAGAGCTGCCCACGCTGGGAGCAGATGATCCAGGTAGAGAAGAGCAGAGGTGTGTGTGTGTTCGGCAAACAGTACAGCGTGCACAGGGGCCTGGAGCAGATGAGTTGAGAGTACAGGGAGAAGACAGATCTTGAAGGGTCTTAAAGACACTGCTGGGAGCTCTGGCTTTTTCCTTGGAGCCACTAGGAGCCATGGAAGGTTTCAAGAGCAGGGGAAGACCAAAAAGCCAAAGTGGGAGGCTGGGCAGGCTGGGGAGGTGAGGGGCTGGCCGCCAGGTTGTATAAACCCAGGCCAGGAAGTATATGTGTATGCATTGTGTCTGTGTAGAAGACCTCAGTGGACTTGGACTCTGTGCGAAACTGACCTTGGCCTCTGGGTCAGGACTAATCCGTTAGCACCTAGCAGAGGATGTGGTCCACTGGGAGGACGTGGTAAGTGTGTGTGAGGCCAATGGGCCCAGGTGTACAAGGTACATCAGGGATGGCAGGGTGTGCCCCTGTGTGCAGTGTGTTTCCAAGTGTGTGTGTGTGTGTGTGTGTGTGTGTGTGTGTAGCATAAACTGAGAAGGCAGCCCTCTATCTGGTCATACTGCTCATGAGAGGCCTAGGGCACCTTGGCATCAGGGCAGGAAGCTATTGACCTGGCCTGGCCTCACCCCCCAACGTTAGCAGAGCTTCCGTCTAACTCTCATGCAACTGCTGTCAGGGGTTATCTCTGTTGTAAATCCTGAACCCTTTTGTGGCGGTGTTACCTGCCTACCTCCCTCTGTCTGAGCTGCTCGCAGGCGGGTGGCGGATGGTGGGCGTCCAGCTCTGGAACAGGCAGCATCTGGAGAGGCAGGCTCAGCAGCTCCTTGGGGACCCTGGCGTACTCTCCTGCATTCGAATGCCAGTGCATACAGTGTGTGGCAGGGCAGGGAAGGACTGTGTGTGTGTGTGTGTGTGTGTGTGTGTGTGTGTGTGTGTGCGCACAAGTGCACTTGTGTCTCTGAGCGTGGTGTGCTGAGGTGTGCCCTCTCCCTGCCCATCACCTTCTGCACCAGTGGCCTGTGCCTGTCTCTCTGTTTGAGCACAAGTCCTCCGGGTGCACACATGTCTTACCTGTCAGCTCGTGTCTGTGTCCCCGTAGGAAAGTGCTGGTGTTGGTGCATTCCCATGTGTGTGGAGAGGGGCCTTGCATGGTGTGTGTGGACTGTGAGCCCATCTTGAGACGCTGGGTGACTGGGCGTGTTCATGGAGCTGGGTACCAATGTGTGGGCGCTGGCTGTTGGGGCCAATATGTCAGGGTGTGTGTATGTGTCAGTGTAGGTCCAGACACAGGGCGTGGGCAGAGCAGCAGATGTCCCCGCCTGGCCTGTGATGTCTGTGCCCATGGCAGAGCCCAGCCCAGGTTTTCATAGGAATTTGCTTCACCTTTATCCAGTTGGGCAGGTGGAGGGTGGCATGTGGTGATGGATGGCGTGCTCTGGGGCCTGCGGCTGCCCTTGTGCCCTTTCCCTCACTTCAGGGAGGGAGGCATCAAAGTTCCTCCCACTCCTCCGCTTCTCCATCTTTGAAGGGGCTGGACCAGAGCGTAGCTGGCTCTGGGCGTAGCTCCAGAGCCAAAGGTATGGTTGCCTAGAACCTCCCCACGAGCTAGACCAAACCCTGGGAAGAGATAGAGACCCAGCCCCTCTCCTGCGACACTTGTGCCTGGGACACTTGTGCCTGAGACTCTACCCCAGAGCTGCCTCAGCAGCTCTCAGACCTGGAAACCCCAGATCTGGGACTAGGGAAGCACGTGGAGAGGGTGCAAGTTGACAGCAGTGACCTGGCCCAGGCCCAGGTTCCTGGAAGGCAGAGGTGAGGCCCCGCTGCTGGTGTTCCTGGCAGGTAGGCCAGGCCAGATGTGCTGCTGTGGTATACCCAGGCTGGTGTGTCCTTGCAGGTGTGCCCTGGCATATGTTCCCCAACAGGTGTGTCCTGACAGGTGTGCCCTGGCTGCATTCTCTGGGGCAAGGGAGATAAACGGGTTTGTCCAAAAGCACCGAGGCTGCCCCTAGGGCACCCTGCTGGCTCCCCACAGCCCAGCCACTGTCCTCCTGGCCCCCCACCCTCACCCCTGACCCTGAGGCCCTTGCCTTCCTCACCACTGGCTGACTGCCCTGCCCTCAGCCCCCACCTGGGGAGCTGACCCTGACCCTGGCCGGCCCCCCACGTCCCAGCTTGGGGCTCACAAAGGGAGAGGAGGCAAGAGAGAAATCGCAGAGATTTGTCTTGTCTCGGGCTGACAGCGGAGCGAGTGATTGCCAGGCCCGCTTGGCAGTTTTTAATCATTTTATCTCTGTTCTCGGCTCTCCGGGGAGACAGCCAGTGCTTAGCAGTCTGCTCAGAAAGACCTCGGGGCGCGGGGCGCAGCGGCGGCGCGGAGCTCCCATTATTAGCTGTGCTCTTCGGAGCGCGCTCGGATCTCTCCCGGGGGAGCCGGTGAAAAATTAACACAGGCCGGCGGTGCGGGCGCCCGATGTAACTGTAATTACTCCATTGATATTCCTCACACAATAGCGCTGTCATCAGTCATTTACATAAACTTTCTCTCTGCAAAGACGGGCGGAGGTGCCTAATCCTATTGGGTGCCTCCACAGCATGTATTATACATGGCGGCGGGCGCCTAGGTGAGGAGGGGAGGGTAGGAGAGGGGAGGGGAGGGAAGGGGAGGGGCGGGCTGCGGGGAGGGGGCAGCCGCCTCTCTTGCGGGGCGGGCCCTCCGGGCTCCTAGGTGAGGAGGGGCGGGGAGGAGAAGGAATAATTGGGAAGGAGAATTGGAGAGGAAGGAAGGGAAGGAGAGAGGATCCTTGGGAAGGAGAATTGGAGGGGGGAGGAAGGAGGGGCTGAAGGCTCCGCAGGGCGGGGCGGGGAAAGGCTACCGGGTAAGGAGAAATGTCGACAGAAAGAGCGAGCAAGCGAGCGAGCGGAGGAATTAGGGGTCGCTCTGGGCGTCAGACGCCGCAGAGCGGGCTGAAGCAGCGGGCAGAGCCAGGAGCTGCCCCCTAAGGGATGGGGGTCCCCTCGAGGATGCGGGCTGGGGGCTGTCGGGCTTAGACCATCTGCCCCGTTCCCCCCGCCTTCGCGCTGGTGCAGGTGAGTCTGTACCTCCAGGGGCCTCGCACAAGGCCAGGCCCGACCTGCGAGGACCAGACCCCCCTGCCGGGGACTGCCTGCAGAGCCGGGCCCCAAGCCCTCCTGGGTGTGGAGGGCCCTTCAGCTGCCAAGGAGTTAAAGCCTGGCTGGAAATTACCCTGTAATGACCTAATTAAAGACTTCTGGGCCACCTAGTCAGGGTGAAAGCTAATAACACCCGCCCAACAGTAATAATCCCAGAGGAGACCCCCCCTGTTATTGATGCAACCTTGCCCCCACATCCCACCCCCCTCTGCTCAACCCTTCCCCCCAGCCCTGCCAGCACAAGGGACCATCATGGGCTGGGGAGGAGCAGGGGCTGAGCTCACCCCAGCTGGGGTGGCCAAGCTGATGGCCTGCAGGGGAGGGCTCAGGATGGGACCAAGGAGAGAGGCTGGGGATAGTCAAATTTCCGTTGCTGAATATTTAATGAAGCCCGAGCGGTTTATTTGGTTGGCCTGTCGATTTTTATTCTTCTGTCAATAGCTTCTCATATGTGGGGCTGTGATGATCTTTAGCAGGCCCTCTCCAGGGACGGCTGCCACTAAATGCAATTATGGATTTTATACCTCAATGTGTTTGATATTTCCACTGATCTAATTTGCAGGCTGGTAGTTTATTGTTTGGCATTTTAATGGCGTTCAAATGCGATGGGAAATTTGATTTCTTTTTATAATTCCTCCTTAACGCAGTTAATGTGGGTGGCGGAATGGCCCAGATTCTAGAGCCCAATGTATAGAAAGAAGGGGAGCAGGGAGACACACCCTTGTATCTAGTTGAAGCGATGTCTGTTGAAGGGTGAACTTTCCTTTGAGCCCTGGGGCCTGGGTGTCTGCCTGCCTCGGGGGCAGGGATCTCTGTAGGCTGGCACGGGGTTTAGGGCTGGCACAGGAGTCAGGAAGATGAGGACGGGCCGCAGGGCCCAGGCAGTTCTTTGCACTCCGTGTCCTACTGGCCTTGTCACGTCACCTCCCCAAGTGTTTTCCGTCTCGGGCTGCTTCCAAGCGCTGCACCCATCTACTGCTCTCCCACCCCGCAGCCATCCTCCCTACGACCACCAGTTTCTGGTGGCCGCATCTGACAACAGTGGTTACACCGACCCGTGCCTTTGGGACGGGGCGACTCTGTGATCTGTCTGTCAAATGTGTGACAAATCCTTGTGCAGCCTCAGTCATGTTCATCAATTGTGTCCGCCGCCCCTAAGTCCCAGGTCAGGAGCATCTCCGCTTCTGTCCCAGCCTGCACTCTTCCTTCTCAACCTGGCCTCCTTGGGAAGGGGAGGCACGGGGACATGGCTACAGAAGACCCACCTTGACTGGCCAGCATTCCAGACCTTGGTTCCCAGAGGGTCTGCTGGCCCTTGCTTCAAGCTGCTCAGAGAGCAAAGGGGATGCTGAAGTGCTCAGAGCAAGGCAGAGGCACTCCACCACCTTCTCCCAGCAACTCCCCAGCACAAAGCCACCTGCTTTCCTGGTAGGGAGTCCACAGGCTGGGCAGCCAGCCAGAAGTGGCCTGCTGCCCTTGGTAAGCGGGGTGGGGATGGGGGTGTCATGCAGGATTTAGCGTGTACTCCAGGGAGATGCCTGCCCATGGCCTGACAGCTCAGGCCGGTCCTAGTTCACTGTTCTGTCCAGAGACACCCAAGGAACTCATCCAGGCACCCTGCTGGGAAGATGGTACAAGACAAGTAGGGGGAATCTTCTCCATCCTGGGTCACTGGACAGCCAGTTGGGTGGCCATCAGCCTGGCATGAGGCACAAGGGAGCTCTGATGAATGTCCCTGACATCTCCTCTATAGCTTGCAGACCCCAAGTTTGGGGCTGGAAGGTTCCCTTTGCTGGAGGGCAAGGGATCCTGGAGTCAAGGAGGAAATCATACTAATTCCAGCTACATGTTACTGAGCGCAGCCTGTGTGCCAGGCCCTGTGCCAGTCTTGGTGTGCAGTACCTCGTTCCTTCCTCGGGAAGTCCAAGGACCGTTCTGACCCCTGCGTCATGGAGACACACACTGAGCCTCTGAGGGTTCGATCCCCTGCCTGTGATGGGCCGCTCATGGTGGCCAGATCAGGATGTGACCCTGGGTGTGTGGCTTCAGAGACTTGCTCTTAACCATCTGGCCTGAGAGTGTGGCCTTCCCAGGGGCTGGGCCACCCTTTCACTGGGACCTTCTTTCCTTCCTCTCCTCTTCTCAGCAGTCCTGGCCCGGGGTGCTGCTGCTGTCCTTGGGCCAGTCTCACCTCCAATGGCCCATTTGACTGCTGGTTGGATCCCAGTGGGTGGGTTTTGTCTCCCATGGGATGTTTCCCTATTTGGGCTCTCCTCTTCAGGGATTCCAACCTTGTTGTCTTCTCTGGGTCTGTTGTGTCTGCTCTCGGTCATGTCAGGCCCTCTGAGCCACCCAGTCACCCACTTAGTTCTTGTGTGTGTGTGTGGGGGGACGTGTACCACAGCCAACCTCTTACAGCTCTATGAGGCAGGGGCCACAGGTAGTCCCACTGTACAGATAAGCAGTGACATATTGCTTCCAAGGACCTAGCTGGGGCCCCAAAGCCCCACTCCAACTACCAGCCCCTAGCTGCTTTGGGTGATGTGTGGAGCCTAAAGCCAAGGCAGTTATACTCAGGATGTAGGTCTTACCCAGCCTAGGAGACTCAACCAGACAGGGACTGGCTGTCATATTCAGTCTATTTACCGCTCAGACCACACACAACCCAGAGTCCCAAAAAGATTATGGATCAGATGAATGGATGAATGAAAGTGTCAGTCAGTGTTCTCGGCCACCCAGGGTCTCCCAGTTCCATCAAGAGGGAGTCCAGTCTAGATGCCAGGTGCTCAGAGTTGTCCCTGGCATCCCCTCCGCTTTCCCCTACAACCCCACAGCTTCGCACAGGTGCCCTGTTCCCACCCTGAGCCCTCACTTCCCCTGGACCTTCAGCTGTTTCATGCCTCTGTGTCCCCATCCACACCATTCTTCCCACCAAGGAAACCTTTTCCCTGCACTAACCTGGCAAACTGCTCATCCATGAAGACTAGTTCAGGGTCATCCCCCTTTGTCCAGCAGGACCGACCCTGGCTCCTCTGCACACCCTCACCACACTGCCTTCCTTACTGTTTGCCAAGGTTGGCGGCTGCACTTGGCACCTACTATCCCATCATAGCATAACCAGCATCAAGGGTCTGTCATCAGAGGGTGAGTGAGTGGGTGGGTGGGTGAGTGGGTGAATGAGTGGGTGGGCTGGTGAGTGATTCATTCGGTGGGTGAGTGAGTGGGTGGGTGAGTGGGTGGACAGGTGAGTAATTGGGTGAATGAGTGGGTGGGTGGGTGAGAAGCAGGGAATGAGGAAGACCTGTGTCTCTTGGCCATCATTCTGGAGGCCTGAGACAAATTGGCTTACTCCTCCCTCGGAACCCCGCCCCCCCCTGGAGTGGAAGAAGAATGGCTCGCCCCAGGTGTGGACGAGACACTGTTGGCGGGTGATGTGCAAGCAGACCCTTCAATGGCCTCGAGAGCTGTTTTGGCGTTAAGAAAACCTCCCACCAGCTCCCAGTGAAATCAGACCTAAGCAATCTGATGTCCCACTTAGGAAAGAAAACAGGATTCCCCAGCCTGAGAGGAGGCTGTGGTGGACAGCGGGCAGCCTGCAAGCAGCACGCTGATAAGATCTTCACAGCTCAGTATCCTGGGACTTGCTGTGCTAGTGGGCTGGGTGCACAGCTGAGGAAGGGCGCTCCAGGTAGATGGGTCTGCTCTCCTCCACCTGCCTGAGGAGAATGAGGGTGTGTGTGTGTGTCT
>NW_022103919.1:1482465-1503336 GCF_000313985.2 Echinops telfairi
ACGGACGGCTGGTGGAGGAACCGGGTCCCCGGGGCTTCCATGTGCCTGCAGGAACAAGAACTCCCTAATCCTTCACCTGCATCTCCGGTCAGAGCCCAGATGGACAGATGAATGTGGGCAGCAGAGCACAGTGAGGCATGCAGACCCTGGACCAAACCCCACGCAGTCGCTTCTGCTGTGGAGAAGCCACATGTCCTCTGAGTTTCAGTCGCTCCCTCTGGAAATGGGGAGCACAGTCTCACCTTCTGGATTGTTGACAGGATGTAGTATCCGTCAGCAACCCCCGTTAGTATCCCCTGACGCAACTGGAAAGCTCATCATCAGCGACCATTTTATTCATTGTCCAAACCGGGACATTTTCCAAGCGACTAGCCTGTTGCCATTAAGTTTGATGCCCAGGGTGTTAGACTTGGGGCTGCCCTGGGTACCCTGGGCTAAGGTCACCTACCAGTAAAGGTCTTTTTCAAAGGTCAGGGTGTCACCAGGGGTACCCTTACTTTCCCCGCTATACTTATTGCTCCCTGGAATCATAGAGATCAGAAGCAAGACTGTGGAGTCTTCCTGGGGCACTCCTGGCATGCCCTGCATTGTGTTTTCTCAAGGACTTATTACCATAGGGAGGTTACTCTTATCCTCGCTTTATGATGGGGAAACCGAGGTTCAGAGGGGATAACTGACTTGCCCAGGGCACCTGAAAACAAGACTACTTGTCTCCAAAAGCAGAGATCCAACCACTGCCCACCTTGGGCAGCCCCCGCAACGGAAAGGTGAGGCGGCTGCTGACAAAGGGCCATCTGGAGGCCAGGTGGACGCCCGCTCACCCTGCCAGGTGAGCAGCCGGGCAGGCGGCTCTTGGATGCGCGGGGGCCCTGCGTGCCCTGCATGCTCTACAGGCAATGACGGAGTTGGTTTTCAAGGTTGGAGCGTCTCCCCCCTCAGCCCAGCAGCTGTCAGGCGTAAAGGATGAGATGGGGGAGAAATCCATGAACTGTGGTTTTGAAAAACCTGTTTGTTGGATGAACTATTGATTGACGGGAAGGCTCCTCCCAAGTCACCATTTAAGCTTAATGGCCAGCAGGCTCAGAAGAGAGAGGGAAAGCATTAACTCTTCCCCAGCCTATTCCCTCTCCCAGAGTAACCGGCCTGGTCTAGACAGCCCCCTTCTCCAGGAGCCCAGCCCCATAGTCCCCTGCACTGTGGAACCCTGGCTGCAGGGGCTCAGCGTCCTCCACCAGTGAAATGGCAGCAGAAAGAGAAGGCTTGGCCTCCAATTGAAGTAAGTGAGAATTCTGCCCCAGGACACTTACCAGTTGAAGAGCCTCCACCGAGTCTCAGCTTTCCCGGCTGCCAAATGGAACCATTATCCCTCCTGCAGGGGCTGGGAAGACAGGTTTAAATAGTCGGTGCTGGGGAAGTTCCTGGATGCGCTCTCTGAGTCAAGTGCTGGTGGAGACAGGCATGTTTCCTTTGGGATTCTTTCCAGCAAGCCAGGGCCTTTCAGCAATTACGCTGAGTTTCTCAGAATCCCTGCCAAGAGCTGACAGGGACGGAGGGCCTGGGGCCTTCTGCTGCCCTCTCATCCCACCTGTTGTCAGTCTTCCCCAAGACAGGGGCTTGGCTCCCCTCTCCCACCTGGCCTTAGTATCAGGCGTGCCTCCTTGCTCACTGTGTTTCCCCAGCTTCCTCCTGATCTGTGTCCCTCTGATGGGGGTACCCCATCCCCACCATGGGGGCCCGCTGAAGATTCTTCTTCATACCCAGGAGCCCAACTTGCAAACCCCCAACACCCCCCCTGCCCCCCACCACCCCCAACCCCCGCACCCCCACCCCCACCACACACACACACCCTGGCCCTGAGACCAAGGCAGACACATTTCTCCAAAGCTTCTGTGCTTGGTTAACTCACTCGCACCCCTCTGGACCATCCAGCTCTGTGAAGGAATGCGGGTAGGACTCAGAGTGGACCCTGTCCTCAGGGAGCACCCAGTCTGGCGTGGGAAACAGACATGGATCCTGGTGATGCCAAGCACCCAGGGAGACCCCTGCTGTGCTAGAGATGCCCTAGGACCTGGTCCTGTGCAGGGTCACTACTAACTCAGCCGTCCCCACTGGGCAAATGACTTGACAAGTGGAGCCCTAACTTTCCACGCACAACCTGCCCAGCTATAGAGGACTGCCTGGCAGGGGCAACATCCCTGCCAGAGAAGGCAACTGTGCTGATCCCCAGAGTTGGGGCTTGCTAGGCCAGGGGGTGGGAGACTGGCCTTGTAGGACTGTCATGACAGGGAGCCAGGGATGATGTCACTGGGGAGCAGGGACAGGTGGCGCTAGAGAGGAAGCAGGCTCTCCTGGGGACTCCAGAATGGCATGCTGTAGAGTTGGAGCTGATGGAGTCTAAAGGAAGCTGCACCCGGGTTTATAGCAGCAAGCGCTGGCACCCCGTTTTGTGTCCAGTGGGCCAGAGGGATTGGGGGGGCGGGGGAAGCAACCCCACTGATTCCTTCTGGATATAAGCTCAGGGAGACCAGGACCTGCCATGGCTTATTCAGCGTGCTTAGTACAGTGCCCAGTGCCCAGGAGACACTTGGTAAATATCCCCTGGGTGGATTGCTGCCCTAGGGAAAGGGTTAGAATCTTCTCACTTCTCCCGATTTGAGGCCAGATTCCTGACTAGTTGACAGACATTAGGCTAAATTCTGTTCTTCCGAAAGACCCTTAATTGGTTACCATTACACAGGTGGGGGTGGGGTCCCCAGGGTAGAGTGTGAATGGCCAGAGAGTCATCAGAGGTGCCTGGGAAAGCAATGATGGTGCTGACTTCCCTCACCTACATGTATCCACTTATCTATCCACCGTTGCCCATCCATCCATCTGTTCACCCACCCCCCCTATTTATCCATCTTACCACCTGTCTATGCATGCATCTGTCCATCCACCTAGCCATTCACCCATCCATCCAGTATTCACTAAGGGTCCACTCCATGCCAGGGAAGACAATGCAGTGCCACCCATTGGCATAGGCTGCCCTCGAACTCACAGCTCACTAGGGGGTATAGACAAGTCAGAGGACCAGGTAGACTAGAAGCCTCTCCCATGATGCAGTAGCACCTGGTGCACCTGTAAGGCAAGCCCTTGCCTCCTGGAGACACAGTTCCCCAGAACCAAACGCTTGTCCAGTCAGCAGATGTTCCTTGAGTTCCTCCTTGGTGCCGGGACCCCCGTGCAAGTGATAAAGTCCCTGCCCTGTCGAGCTCCCTCCCACGCCTTGTGCAAGCTCCAGAGATACTCAGGCAAATTGGACAGCTGACCCCTAGCATTGAGAGAGAGGGTCACCATCCCTCAGCAGGGACACCAGCAGAGGAAGACAAGGAGCCCTGGTGGCACCAAGCCAAGGCCTTAGTGGGGTCCCTAAGGGGAAGAAGCACTGCAGAGCTCTTGATGGACTTGGACAGTTTTCTGTAGGAAGAAACTGAATACGTAAGCTTACTCTTGTGAACAGACATCTTTTTTTTAAAAAAATGACTCTCCCCAAAGCCATACATAGTAGGAAAAAGTCAAATTATATATAACGCATAGAAGTAAGCGGTACCCTGCCCTCCCCTAGACCAGTCCCTGGGGATAAACTCTGTAGGAAGGAGGAATACAGCCCTCCCGACATGTCCCCACACATTTACATTCAGTTCTGCATGCATAACTTCATGGCGACACGGGCTTGGGCTGCACCTACTGTGACATACGGGTGTCTTGTGTTTTTCACTTACTGGGCAGTTCCTTCCATGCCGGTGGATTCAGCTCCATCTCACTGCCCACTGGGCCACTGTTCATTAAACCAGTTCCCGATCAGTGGACATTTGGATGCATGCGTGTTGTTCGCTATTTCAGATACTGCTGCGGCGAATATCGGAGCACAGCAGCTCTGCCGAGGGGTACCCGGGCCGCATGTGGAAAGGAGAGTTGAGGTCCATGTGATGGACTGTACAAGAAGGGCATTGGTGGGAAATGCAACCCGCCACTCTCCGGAGCTCCGGAGTCAGGGGCTTCAGCTCTGAGGCCGGGCAGACGCCAGCCAGGATGCCAACGGTCAGGGGAGCCCACACTGGGAGGATGCTCAGAGCTTGCAGCCCCAGGCCCGGCCTGTATCAAGCCCTCTTCCATGCAGGAGACGGCCAAGCTCCCAGGGAAACCAGGACATGTATCACAGTCCCAGGCCCCAGTTCTGGAAGCTCACACTGAGTCCTTTGGGAAATCCCAGTGGAATCAGCCTTGAGCACAGAGTGAGTTCTCAAGCTTTTCTCCCCAGAGAGCCATGGTCCCCATCCTGCCTGCCCTCTCTTGTCCCCAGGACCCACCATCTCTGCCCTTCCCCTTTTCTGCTCCGGCACCTCCACGCGTGATGGGGAAAGACAGCTTGCCAGCCTATGGCCCTGACTGTATATAGGCTGCATTTTTATTTTTTCAGCACCTTGTGACATTCCAAACACCAGGAATAATTTCTTCACTGTATTGGGTAAAGGGCAGGAGTGGGGGTGGGGGGGAGACCTGTAAAGAAAAATGAACCGTGGCAGGCTTGGACTCCATTTGTAACAATATGGAAATTGATTGTTGAGTCAGAGGAATATTTTGTAGGTTTGCTTAGCTGTGCTCGGCACTAATAGCCAGGAACATTAGTGAACCCAGGGAATGAGTTATGGGCGAATTAAGGAGGCCACGAGCCTCCCTGGGCCTCCCCCGAAGGCAGGTCCCAGACTCGTTGGTCTGCTGGCTCTTCTTCTTCCTGCCTTGGGAGAACCAGGTGGGCCTGGAGCACTGCAGCTGGAAAATAAGGCACCATCTAGGTGTGACATGGTGCGGGCAGGACCAATCCGCCCCATCTGTTTGCTGTATTATGTTGGGCAGGTGGTATAGCCTCAGTGTTCTCTCATCTATTAAAGGGAGCTAATCTTCCCTCTCTCAGGGGTGTGGGAGGACAAGGAGCCCAGGAGTTGGCCCAGTGGTGGCTCAGGAAACTGGATAAGTGGATTGGTGGATGGATGGATGGATGGATGGATGGATGGATGGATGGATGGATGGATGGATGACTCTCCAGCTGGAATCAGGGAGATGCTAGCTGCCAGTGGCAGATGTAGGTTTCCCAGGGAACTGGGAGGCTGCAACGATGGAGACTGCAAACTGGGGACTAAGTAATTGGGTGGAGGGAGATGATGGCTTCTGATTTCTTTGTGTATAGGCCACGCCCAGACCCAGAGCTACATCTGACTGGAGCATTTTCGACTTTCTTGGAACTCTTTATGTGAAGGCTTTGCAGGTCCCTTAGAGGCAGCGTGATCTGGAGTCACGGTCCCTATCCCCACCCATCCACAGAACCTGGGCTTCTCTGCTCCGTATCTTGGTGAGAAGCATCCACCACAGTCACTAAGTACAAAACTGTCTGCATCTTCCTCCATGCCCCGCTCTCCCTCGCCTCCTGTGGCCTCCTGGCCATTTGACTTCCATCCAAGTCTCTCAGCTCTTCACCCGCTCAGCCACAGTGCAGCCTAGGCCTCACCAGCCCTTCCCTGAACCACTGCCTCCCTGCTTGTCATCTGCCTCCCTCTACCCCAATGTCAGCGTGCACTGCCACTACCCTGCTTAAAGGCCTATTTTCCGGTGCCCTGCCAGGAACCTCTCGGGTTTTCTCTCTGCACCCCTTGGCCTTCCTTCCCAAGAATGACCTGGGTTTTCAAACTCGAGTGGATATTGGCATCACCTGGAGAGCTGCTGTCCCACTCATTTCCCCTGAGATTTTGACTCTACATGTTGGGCTGCTAACCACTGCGACGTCAGCCGTTCGAAACGGCCAGCTGGCTCCATGGGAGAAATACAGGCTTTCAACTCCCGCAGAGAGTGACATTGTACATCCTGCGAAGTCGAGGGGCAGCGCAAGGGGAAGGTCCTTGAGGAGACGGTTGACACCGGGGCTGCCACAACCGTCTCAAGTGCAGGAACAGCTGTGACGCGGGCGCAGGACCGGGCAGTGCTGCGTTGTGTCCTGTACAGGGTCGCTGTGGGTCAGAAAGGACTCGATGGCCCCTAACAAACAACAACAGAACGTTACGCTTTCCGGAAACTCACAGGGCCGGTGCCACCTGTCCTATAGGGTGTCAGAGTCACTGTGAGTCTGACCTGACTCGATGGCAATGAGTTAATTTGGACGTCGTGGGTGGGAACAAAGGGTTGACATTTCCATGACTCTTCCAGGTGATGCTGGAGGCCATGTCTTGCTGGAGAACCTCCCCTTGCGCACCCCTCTCTAGGGACACACTTGCTGTTTCCTTTCTTACAGCCCTCACGTGGCAGGTTCGGTCCTGCCTTCAAACCCTAGCCCTGACTGTGTCTTTCCCCTGCTTCTCAACCTGGGCGCGCTCCCCTCCTGCTCCCTCTGTCCTCAGACAGACGTTTGCCTGGAGCCCCTCCGTGCCAGCAGCCTCCTGTCCCTCCGTGGTGGGCTGGGCAGAGGAGGCCTCTGATAGAGGGCTCTCTGAACTTGCCCCTTCCATGTGGGAGACTCAGGTGGGGTCCCTGGTCAGTGCTCATCAAATACAGCCATTCACCTGCCTTCCTTGTTGTTGCCGTGCCGAGCAACTTTCACCCGCGTGTCCAGATTAAGAGGAACTCGGAAGCAAGGCCTGGTGACCACCTTGCAAAAAACCCAAGCAGCCCCAGCAGTCCAAATCCACCACTGCTTGGAGTCTCTGCAAAGTGAATGCCCTCAGCCATTCAGAGCCAGGGTGGGTGTGCCAGTCCACCCTGAGGAGAGAGGCCTATTTCTGAAAAGCCAGTTACTCAAAGCCCACCGAGCCTGGTTCTATTCTGACACACACGGGGGGGTGGATGGGGGGTTGGGGCACGGGCTACAATCCGCTCGGTGGCACCTGGGTTTTGTCGTCTTTGTTTTATGCTTTGCCAAAGGGTCTGGGCAGCTTGTCCAGGAATGTCACACTCGGGGGAGGGGAGGTTGGCTGCTAAGGGCCTGGGCCATTAGTGTACACACAGACCAGGCCACCTTCCTCCAGGGAAAGAGGCCCAGAGACTCTGTGCTACCGGGTCAGCTGAGGAGCGGGCAGGGGCTCCAAAGAAGCAGCCCAGTGTTTTGTTTTAATCAGCGTGAGATGCTGACACGAGGGCTTCCCTGGGGACAGGCAGGGGGAGACCAGACCCACGGATGGTGGAGGCGCTTCTGCAAACAGTGAGGAAACCCGAAGTCAGCAGCGGGGGAGAGAGGGCAGCGGTCCTGGAAGGAGAACATTAATTATGCCCGGAGCACAGTATGCCGGGCGGGCAGAGCCTTGGCAGTGCTGGCCCTGCGCCACCCGCCAGGGCTGTTTGGTGCTGCCCTCTGCTCCCTCCCGGGTGCACCCTTCCCCAGGACACTGAGGCCCGCCGAGCCCAAGCCCGTTAGGAGCCGCTGGGCCACTGGAAGTTGTTGGCTGCAGCAAAACTTTGAGTGCATCCTATCTGTGGGTGCCCAGGGCGGCCCTCGGAGGGCGGGGAAAGTGCTCGCCATACCTATTTTAAACACCAGTGTAATGGTTTACGGCCCATGGAGGGATAATTACGGAGTGCAGAACCCTGCTTTTATGGCCTCTCTTCCCCGGGGCGCACTTAGAGAACAGTATGTGTCATGTAGCCAATTTAGATAATGATTCTGATAAAGATAAACGGAATTGTTTATTATAAGTAATTGGGTCTGCTAAGACCCAGATGAGGCGGTGATGAGGAAGGACACGTAGGATGCGGGGACTTGGGGATGTGGGGACAGGGCTCTGGATGGGACTCCAGGCTGGTGGAGGAGACTGGCCTCTTCTCTTCTCTCTCTCTGCCCCCCACTCCCCCAGGGCCCTCTCGCTCTTTCTGGGGCTGAATGGACACTCCTCCATCCCGAATCCCAGCAGAGACTGCCCCTGGCCATAAATAAATCACCGGGTTTTCTGTTGAGTCAGCTGAGTGGGGGAGGCACCTGCAAGGAGGGGCTGGATGCCGGGGCGGGGGTGGGGTGTGTGTGTGTGGGGGTGTCCCGACCCACCCTGAGCTCCGCAGTTGCCTGGCCTGTGGGTCCCAAATTTCAGGCAGGTTTCCAAATCTCTAAAGGCTGCTGTCCTCTATGGGAATCTGGGAGGTACTGAGTGGGGTCAGGGGATAGGGAGCTGGGGTCAGCTGGGAGCTCAGATCCAGAGCTATCTCAAGGGGAATGGTGGCCCGCTGTTGGGGGTCTTTGTGAAGGATAAACAAAGGTCCTTCAGGCCCACCCCCTCCCAACAATACACACACCTGAGACCTCTAATTACACCTCAGCCCCAGGCAGGACCGTGAGAACTCTGCCCTGCCCGCCCCCCTCCCCCAGTCTCAGTTGCTTTCCGTCCGGAGGCCTCCTCAGGCTCAGTGTCTGAGTCTGGGGGAGCCGAGGGCCTGCGCAGCGTCAGATTCTGAACGATGGGCACACAGAGGCTAGAACCCTGTCTCGCTCTCTTGAGATCTGGATCTGACCGCCCAGCCCCAGAACCAGGGGTCCAACCAGGCGTGTCCACACTGAGCGATCCTCCAAGTCAGTAGCCCCTGAGAGGGGCCGAGCTTATCTGCCAGGTAGGGAGGACCCCACAGTCGAGTTTGAATGTGGGACCTCACACACCAAGGTTTGCGCTTGGGGACCCACACCCTGGTATCCACAAGGATCCCTTAGGCAGGGCCCTCACAAGGGAGGCCCAGTGGCCCATTAGACCCAGGTGTAGGGGCTCCCAGTGTAGCTGCCTGAGGCTTCGGCTGCAGCTCCCCGGATTAAAACCCAAACCGGAGGAGCGGCCTGTCACCGGCCTGTGATCCGGGCATGATTGAGAGGGGGGCGAGGCGGGGAGGGGGCTGCAGGCCTCCAGGCAGCCCCGGTGCACCGAGCAACAGCGCAGCAGGAGCTGGAGGAGGAGAAAGGGGTGGGGGGGCCGGTTCTCTTTCTTCCCTGCCTGCTTATCTGATCACAGCGGAGGGCAGGGCTCCCGTTCAAAGGCAGCTTCCTTATCAGCTGGGGATTTGTTTGGGGTGTGATAACCGCACCTGGCAGGGAAGCCTTCCTGCAGGTGGGGGGCAGGGAGGCAGCCTGGCAGGTTTGGGCCTCCAGGGCAAATGTGTCCACCCGGTGAGTATGTTTGACATTCTGTGTGTACACATGTCCTGTGGGTTCACCTGTGCAGGGCTGTGTGTGACCTGTGTCCACACAGACACATGCATGTGCCAGTTTGTACATCCACCTGTGTATGACCTTGTGCATGTGGGAGGGCATGGCAAAGATGCTATTGGCAGGGAACAGAAGAAAGGAGCTCAGATTCTGGGCCTGGGGCTAGATTAGGTGCTGCTTGGTTTCTCTGATGTAGAGGATTGAATGTTCATGTCCCCAAAATATACATTGTCAATCCTAACTCTACACCCCATGGTGTGGTTATAATCCCATTTGGGAATGGCTCCTTTGTTATGCTAAGGAGCCAGCATTAGTATAGGTGTGTCTTGAGTCCATCTCTTTTTCAATATAAAAGAAATTAAACAAGCAAACTAGGAAGCAGAGATGAGAGGAGGCCAGAGAGATGCCAAGCTGTGCCAAGCAGCAGCTCAGCGACAAGGACCTTTCTGCAGAGCCAACAGAGAGAAAGCCCCTTCCCTGAACTTGGACGTCTAGCCTCCTCACCAATGCCTAAGGGGCAGAAGAATGGGGCCTGCTGGTGCCACAGGGATGGATGTATTATCACTGGGGTGGACTGCTTAAAAGCAGAGTTACCATCCCAGAGAGCCTGGAAGGATCCTCCAGCATCAAGGCCTCCACTCAGTCCAGAGGGTGTGGCCAGCACCTAGCGTCTGAGGGCATGACCGCTGCACGGGGAGTCTCAGAACGGAGGGTATTTCCAAGCTTGAGATCCAATGCCATTTGTTCTACTGGGTTTGGACTTGCTTGGTGCCTGATGTCTCTTTTATTCCTCTGATTCTGCCACTTGCAATGGAAATGTCTGTTCTGTTCCTGTTCTTACATCAGAAGCCAGTAACTTGTACTCTTGATTTCACAGTCGTGGAGGAAAGGAAATTTTGACCCAGGATGAAATATGCCTGACATTTTGTCCATATTTTATTTAGATTCCAAGTTCCCAAACTTCTTTGGCCAACTGCCCTCTTTTCAGGAAAAAAAAAATTTTAAACCCTCAGGGCTATCCCTACCTGGCAATGAAAAACATTTGTATTATAGCCCATAACCCAAGGTAAAGTATAGGCATTTGCTTTTGTTTTGTTTTTTATTAAAAGATCATTTTATTGAGGGTGCTTACAGTTCTTATAACAATCCATACATCAATTGTATCAAGCATATTTGTACATGTTACCAGAATTCTTTTTTTAAAATCATTTTATTGGGGGCTCATACAACTCTTATCAAAATCCATACATACATCAATTGTGTAGAGCGCATTTGTACATTCCTTACCCTCATCATTCTCAAAACATTTGCTCTCCACGTAAGCCCCTGGCATCAGCTCCTCATTTTTCCTCCTCCCTTCCCGCTCCCCCCTCCCTCATGAACCCTTGATAATTTATAAATTATTATTTTGTCATGTCTTACACTGTCCAACGTCTCCCTTCACCCACTTTTCTGTTGTCCATCCCCCAGGTAGGATGGTATATATAGATCCTTATAATTGGTTCCCCCTCTCTACCCAACTCTCCCTCCAGCCTCCCGTTATCGCCACTCACACCACTGGTCCTGAAGGGATCATCCATCCTGAATTCCCTGTGTTTCCAGTTCCCATCTGTACCAGTGTACATCCTCTGGTCTAGCAAGATTTGTAAGGTAGAATTGGGATCATGATAGTGGGTCGGGAGGAAGCATTTAGGAACTAGAGGAAAGTTGTATGTTTCATTGTTACACTGCACCCTGACTGGCTTGTCTCCTCCCACGACCCTTCTGTAAGGGGATATCCAGTTGCCTACAGATGGGCTTTGGGTCCCTACTCCGCACTCCCCCCGCATTCACAATGATATGATTTTTTGTTCTTTGATGCCTGATACCTCATCTCTTCGATGCCTTGTGATCACACAGGCTGGTGTGCTTCTTCCATGTGGGCTTTGTTGCTTCCGAGCTAGATGGCTGCTTGTTTGCCTTCAAGCCTTTAAGACCCCAGATGCTATATCTTTTGATAGCCAGGCACCATCAGCTTTCTTCACCACATTTGCATGTGCACCCATTTGTCTTCAGTGATCGTATTAGGGAGGTAAGCAAACAATGATATGATTTTTTGTTCTTTGATGCCTGATAACTGATCCCTTTGGCACCTCGTAATCACACAGGCTGGTGTGCTTCTTCCATGTAAACCAGCATTATTTTCTAAACATTTACTTTTTTATATGAGCCCCTGGTATCAGCCCCTCTTTTTCCCCTCCCAGGCATTTGCTTTTGCAGGCCCCCTGGGTCATTCCAGCACTCCCTGGGGCTGGGTGGGGGACACACACACTATATTGTCCACTTAGGGAAACACTGGCTTAGATAATTCAGAGGATGACATTTTGCACTTGGAGCTGATTTAAGACATTCAGGATGGTGTGATAGGATGAAGGGGTTTGGCATGCGACAAGAACATGAATGTTAGGGGGCCAAAGAGTGAAATGTTATGGATTTGAATTACTCCCCACCCCTGCTTCCCCCCTCCACCACTCCACCCCTAATATGTGTTGTAAATCCTAACCTGGATGCCTCTGGTTATGAGTGCATTTGGGAATGGATTGTCTGTGTTATGTTAATGAGACAGCAGCCATATGGGATATGTCTAGAGTTACATCTCTTTTGAGATGTAAAAGAGATAAAGCAGGCCAGCTGGGAAGCCGAGAGGAAGGGAAGTGAGATGGCAAATGGCAAGCCACATGAAGATGGTCCAGCAGCAGAAGAGGAGACAGACAAGGACCTTCCTTCCGGTGAGAAACAATCAGAGAGAGAAAGCCTCACTCTGTCCCAGCCACTCTGAATTCAGACTTCTAGACGGCGAGAAAATAAACTTCTGTTTATTAAAGCCACCCCTTTATGGTCTTCCTGTTACACCAACACCGGGTAACTAAGACACCTGGTGATACCGTTCCTGGCGCCCACCTGTGCCAGGATGCAGCCAGGCACGGGGTCCTCCATCAGGGAGTTAGGCAGCCTGGGTCCTGTGGGAATGAGGTGAAGGATGGATGAGTGGTGCCACAGTTCACTTATCTTCACAACAGGGTGTGGGCAGGGTGGATGGCAACACATCAGAGTGGCTCCCGGGTTTTAAGGTATTTATTGAGACGAGCACGCCTGCGGCAGAGGCCAAGGGGAAGACCAAAGCAGGACAGGTCCAAACCAAAGAAGAAGACAAGGCTGAAAAGGAGACCTAGCCCCAAGCACCAGGGGCTGTCCTGAAGCCAGGAAGCAGGGCTGGGGCAGCACCGCCAAGTGTTAACAAGGGGCCTGGGTCTTTTGGTGCTAGGAGCAGACTTTACTGGACACCCATTGCCTATCCCAAACCCATGGCCCCTGGTTTTCCACGAAGATATTTTTACATTCAACTTTTTGTGTGGAGAGCATTGTCGGTGCTCATAGAGTTATAAGAAACCACAGAGAGAGGTCCCCTGCACCCAGTAGCATAATATCACAACTAGGAGATTGCTATGCAAACCAGGGGAATCAAAATAAGACTCATGAGTTATTTCAATAACAACCCAATGAAATCCATGAATCTTTTTTCGATTCTCCTCATTTTACCTGTGCCTATGTGTGTATGTTTGTAGGCAGTTATCACATGTAGGGTTGTCTATCAAGACCCACAGCCAAGATACAGAAAAGCCCCATCCCCACTAGGATCCCCCAGTTTCCCTTTTCTAACCACACCCACTTTCTTCCCATGAGTCATCCTTGTCCCCGAGGGTTTTTCTCTAGTTTGGGTTTTAACTGAGTGAGTGGTCCCTCTATCTATCAGGCTTCCAAGCTGAAAATCTGGGCATTCCCTTGGTCCTTCCCATCTCTACTCTGGGCATCCTCCTTCCCAATCACATCTGGAAGCCTCTCCTCCTCTCCATCGTGAAAACCCTGACTCATTCCTTTCCTGCCTCTTGGTCCTGGCCTTGTGGCCTCTAGGCTTGTCTCTGGCAGCTAACTCCTGATGTCCTGCAACCTGCCCTGCTTTCTCAAGCACAGACTGAGCCTGCCCCGCCCCTCCAAATCCGCCGGTCCCACTACTGTGTTTTCAGACTGCCCATAGCTGGCGAAGGATTCTGAAAGTGCCATGGACTGCCAGTGGATCCCACAAATCTGTCTTGGAAGAAATTCAGCCAGAGTGCTCCTTGGAAGCAAGGATGGAGAGACTTCATCTCATATGCTTCAGGCCTGTTATCAGGAGACACCAGTCCCTGGAGAAGGATGACGTAATGCTTGATAAGGTGGAAGGGCAGCAAAAAAGAGGAAGACCCTAGACGAGATGGATGGACACAATGGCTGCAGTCACAGGCTCAACATGACAACGATTGTGAGGATGGTGCAGGACCGGGCAGTGTTTCGCTCTCTCGTGCGCAGGGTTGCCACGAGCCAGAGATGACTCAAAAGTGCCTATCCACAACAGAACATCGCTCCTTTGTTCTGAGGCTAAGAACCCAGAGCACTTGGCTGGGAGTTCACTTCTCTGTCCCTTTACGGAGTGTTCCAGCCTTTCTGAGCTACTCGCAAGGCTGTGGGATGCCGTGCTACCAGGCCATCTCTTCTGCTGGGTGCAGTGCCCACCCCTGCTTCCTCCTGCCCCCCGGCGGTGTCAGCTTGTGGGTAATCACTAGGGAGAACTCTCCTGACCCTGTACCTGGGTTGGCGGAACCTTGACTGGGCTTCTTCCCAACACCACCCCTTCCTTCCCCTGTCCTGGTCACAAGTATTGTCATGGTCTGTTTACTCCCTGGTCTTCCCCGAGACTGCAAATAACTTGGAGGCAGAGACTGTGTCTGGTTCCGTGTTGTGAAGCTTGGGTCTGTGTGGTGGAAAGCAGGCACCCGATCTAGTTTGTGTGAACGATGACTGGACGGGTGGGTGGTAAGTGGAAAGACTGGCCTGGTAGTCAAGCTCATGTTGGAAGCAGGCAGCGAAGGCGTCAGAGCAAAGACGGGAAACACAGTGGGCCAAGTCATAGCCACACATCCCAGACTGGGGGTCTTGTTGTGTTACCTCTGCCTTCTCTCCATGACCGCAGTGCCAAGGCCTGAGCACCTGGCGCTAAAGAAAGAAACGAAGGAGCAACTATTGAGTGTCTTCCGGATGCCAGGCCCTAACCATGCCACAGGAGACAGGGCGGATCCGTGGGAGGAGTGGGGTCAGGTTGTTGTCCGGTGCCACCGCTTGGTTCCGAGTCCTGTGTGGACAGAAGAAAACACTGACCGGTCTGGGGCCGTCCTCACCATTGTTGCCATATTGGACTGCCAGGTTGTCGCCACTGTGTCAATCCATCTTGGCAAAGGTGTTCCTCTTTTGCCTCTGAGCCTTCCATTTTACCAAAGATGTCTTTTTCTAGGGCTTGGTCTCTCCTGAAAACATGTCTACAGTATGTGAGATGAAGTTTCACCAGCCTTGTTTTCACCATACTCCTTCCAAGGCAGATTTCTTGGTTCTTTGGGCCCTGGTGGCATAGTGGGCTTTGTGTGGAGCTGATAACCACAAGGTCAATGGTTAGAACATACTAGCCACTCTTTGGGAGAAAGACGAGGCTGTCTACTCCCATCCAACATTCAATATCTTGGAAACCCCCATGGGTCGTTCTGCTAGGTCATATTAGGTCATTAGGAGTCCGAATTGATTCAGTAGCAGTGAGGGAGAGATATAATAACCAAATCCTGGATCTATTGGTCCAGCCACCTCAGGCAAGTCACTTTCCCCTGTGAAATAGGGGCAGTGCTCATACTACCCACCCTCACGGGGCTGTTGGAAGGAGCCAGAAAACAAGTGAGTATGAATATGATAAAGATTGGTGTTTTTGCTGTGGGGATAATCAACTCTTCAGAGGTTTCTAAAGGGGCTTTGGGCTGGACGGTAGCCAGGAATGTGTCCCCACCTTGCCTGACCATCTCTCAGCCTCGATGCCCCTCCTGATCCTGATCCCTAGCCCTCCTGCGTGGCCCCATTGATCTGAAGAGCTAACCATCTCACAGTTCCCGATCCAGGTTAGCACTCCTGTAGGAGACAGTCAAGAGGGGACCCATGAAGAGTGAGTGGATGGGGCTGAGGAAGCATGAAGTTGGGAGGCAATTGGGTGGCACACAGGGGCATTCTGTCACAAGAGGGCAGACAGGTAGGCAGACAGGGCGACGTCAGGACGTCTGGTGTCAAAGGTTGGAATCTTGGCTTTGCTCCTTCCTGGCAGAGAAGTTCTCCACAACGTCAGCAGCACGGAGGGATGTTCTGTGCTAGCGTCTTCCTGGTTGTATCCTTAGCATCCTGAGAGCCCCTGACTACTAGTGCTATCGTGACAAGCTGGCATCAAGTCGACTCTGACTAACGGTGACCCCATGCATGTCCCAAGTAGAGCTGCACTCCAAAGCCTTTGCATGGCTGGCTTTTTAAGACACAGATTGGCAGACACAGAGTAGATGCTAGAGAAAAATATTTGTTGACTGAATGAATCCACCGTAAGCAATAACTTCACACGTTTAAGCCTTAGTTCTCTCATTGGAAATGGAGGTTTAATGCTGTTGGTTTTGGTGAGATATAATCGCATAACATTTCATATCAACTAGAACTTACAATGTCTAAAGTTTATGATCTGGTGGTTTTGAGTATATTTACAAGGTTGAATGATGCAGGGCTTGTTTGTGGGGGCTGGTGGTGGTGAGTAGGCTGTAGGTCGATCAAGGCTGTAGGCTGTAGGTCGATCAAGGAAAGCGATCACGTGGTTGGGAGTGTCACAAAGCGACTGGCTCTTGGCTGCTCCGTGCACATTGGCTTGATTCTCCTTTTTGGGGTGTACCTGCTACTTCCTCAAAGGATGTGAGGCAGCTTCCAAGAGGAGCCTGAGTCAGTGAGTTTTTAAGGCAAAACAAAATCACAATGAGGCCACTTCACAGCCCCTGAGATGGCCACGACATATGTCTACCTCTTTGTCCCAGCAGCTAGCTCTCTGGCTGTGTCTATGGAAAGCAGCGCTGGTTGTCAAGAATGCGGAGAAGCAGGAGTCTTGGGGGACTGTTGGTGGGAACGTGGCATAACAACAGTTAAACAGAGCATTTCCATATGACCCAGCCAAGTCCCTCTTCTGGATATGACCCAGAGGCTCCTTCAAGCAGGCGCTGGGACGGTTCCTTGTCTGACCATGTTCATAGCCTCTTGGTTCACAATAGCTAAAAGGCAGAAACAGTGCAAGCATGCTTCAACAGGCGGATAGTTGAACAAATGTCCAGACGATGGAAAATTCGGTATCGGTAAGAAGAAATGAAGCTTTGACCCGTGCTAGGGTGCGAATGAACCTTGAAAAGAGCCTGGTGGAAGGAAGTCAGGCAGGGATTGGACAGGTGTTGTATGACCTCATTTATACAGGTGTGACATAACTAGACTAGGAAAAGGCATAGAGCCAGAAAATTGATGAGAGGTTACCTGGGACAGGGGAGAGTGGGGAATTATTGTTTGATGGTGCGCTGTTTCTGTTAGGGGGGATGAAAGGTCTTGGAAACAGGGGGCTTCATGACCTTTGTGGGAAGTTTTTCCCATGAGCTTTGCATTCTGTTTCCCACGAATTTTGAAGCTCCCTCATAGACGCGCTGGTGACAGCTCACATGGTGATGTCACTGAAATGTACACCTAGAATGGCAAACTTGACATGTTTTGCCAACAACATAGCATTTTAAGACGTGGAGGATCAACTCCCTGGAGAGTCTAGGGGGATAAATGAAGCATCCAAGCCAGTGGTTTCCCCAGAGAGATGCTTGAGTTAAGTTCAGAGCAGCCTATCAGCCAAGGGAGGATGGGAAATAGGCTTCACCTTGAGGCCCTCATCCAGACAGTGTTTCCTGGCCCACGGTCACTTCTGCAGGTGTCTCTCCTATGAGGAAAGGCTGGGGTGAGGTGTCCTGTCCCTAATTTTCCCTGGTGCCTTCTCATCGGAGGCTTTCAGCAAACCTTTGATGAAACCCAGTGCCAAACCCACTGCTGTCAATTTGATTCCAACTCACAGCAACCTGATAGGCAAGCCAAGAGCATTAACCCCTGTGCCACGAGGGATCCTTCCCTTGGATGCAGTCAAGGACTTCGAAAGATCTTCAGCAGAGACCCTGCTCCTCAAGGCTCATGGCTGCAGAGTGAAGGACGAGCCTCTGAAAGCTGCACTTCAGAGGGGCTCTGGGATTCTGAAAGGAGCTCAGGTGGAACTGCCTGGGGAGCGTCGGGCTGCGAACTACAAGGTCTGTAGCTCAACCCCACCAGCGGCTCCATGGCAGAAAGAGAGGCTATCTGTTCCTGTCAAGATTGACAGCCTCAGAAACCCTCTAGAGGGTCTTTGTGGGTGGCAATCAACTCGATGTCGAGTGGGTTTGGGCTCGGCTCTGCGGGACTCTGAAAGATGCCCTGGTGTTATAATGGATTATCTCGCTCGCTGCCACAGTCTGTTCCGGTTGACAGCGACCTTCTAGGACAGAGTAGAACTGCCCCTGTGGGTTTCTGAGATGGTAACTCTGTGTAGGAGAAAGAAGTCTCACCTTTCCCTTGAGCGGGGGCTGGTGGTGTAGAACTGCTGACCTTGTGGTTAGCAGCCCAAGTGTAACCACTACACCACCATGAAAAGTTAGTGGTTCAAACCCACCCGCTGCTCTGTGGGCGAGATGAAACTTGCTGCTCCTATAAAGATTTACCAAAAAAAACCCAAACTCATTGCCATTGAGTTGAGGACAACTGGTAGAAACCCGCAAAAACCCTAAGGAGCTCTTCTCTGCCCTGGACGGTGGCGATGAGTCAGCATCAATTCGATGGCAGTGGTTGTGTGTGTAACCATTAATGATTTTAAAAAATTTTAATTAGATGGTCTGAATTATACATTTCAGACCATCAAGTCTGTATTCAACAGTTCAAACCCCTCATCAGATCCCACTCCTGTATCCTTTCCATTCCTGCCCTGCGTTCTCTTCTCCATCTCATGGACCACTGCCCTCCCTGCCACTCAAGTGTACACCTGTTGTGTTGGTCTGGGTTGACTAGAGAAACAAATCCAGAGACACGCACATATGTATAAGAGAGGACTTTATAGCAAAGAGTAATTGTACATTAAGAAAACATCCCAGCCCAGTCCAGATCAAGTCCATAAGTCCGATATTACCCGATATGTTGATAAGTTACTCTTCAGACTCATGCAAACATGCAGTGATGGTGAACGCAGGAAGATCACAGACCAGTGGATGGAAAATCTTATGGATCCAGTGGTGGTGGAAGCATCTCAGGGCTAGTGTGAGTCTCCATGTGGCTCCTCCAGCTCCAGGTGTCTTGTCAGCAGGAAGACAAAGCAGAGACTGTGGGTCTGCCCTCCAGTGAGCTATTTATCTCTGCAGTGCCTCCAAATGAGGTCACCAAGCTGTGACCTGATTGACCGGCTAAACTCCACCCCTTCGCTCTTAATAGTCTCAAGTTGACACCAGCTTATGTAACTACCACACCTACCAACCTTCTACTCCATCGGTTCATCTTCCCATCCTTGCTCTCCCTCCCTTGGGAACCTCCAAAGCCTATTCCCTTCGGTGTGCTAGACTTTGTTTTGTTTTGTATGCTTATAGTATGGGTCTCATACAATATTTGCCCTCTTGTGATTGACAAAGTCCACTCAGTGTAATGTTCTCCAGGTCCATGTGAGGTGCTTCCTGGTTTCACCATTGTTTTTCCGCAATGCATAGTATTCCATTGTGTGTAGTACCAAAGTTTCTTTACCCATTCTGTTACTGATGAGCTTTGGGGCTGTTTATAACTTCTTGCTTGTGAACAGTACTGGGGTGAGCATAGAGGTGCACATGTGATGGTGAGTGTGGTGAAGTGAAATTTCTTAACATAGCTTTACTACCGGCGTCTCTGAAAACGCCCACCAAATGATTGGGTGGGACTATGTAAATAGGGTCTGTAACACTCATAGGGAGGATTTGTTAGTTTTTGTTACTACCCACCTGTATGGATGAGCCATCTGTGCAGTTGAGGCAGAGAGAGAAAGCCCAGGACCTCCAGGAGAGTGCATGTTCCAGAACTCTGTCCAAAGTGGTGGAGGTCAAGCTCACAGGCACCAGAGACCATGCGTGGAGACTATGGGACAGAGCAAGAGGAGCCGCACTGAGACCAAGGAGGACCACAGGGCAGAGAGGCCGAGGACTAGAGAGAGACCTGGTTGCTGGCTGAGGAGAGGTGTTGCCACAGACCAGTGACTGTATCCTTGCTGTTCACTGATCCTGACTATGGTAACCTATTGTATTCCCTAATAAACCCCCATCATTTGAGTAGGGTCTGTGAGTTCTGTATGGCTATTACAACAAATTATTGAGCCCTACATAGAAGTAAAATGCTGTGGAAGGAACTGTTGGTGGCTGAGTAGGAAGGAAGGATGGTATGTGGAGGCAATGGAGAAACCAAAGGAGGTCAGATATGCCCCTTACTCGCTTTACTTCAGTGGGGTTTTTTTAATGGTCCTCTGAAACTTGCTCGTGAAAAGAGAGTAAAGTAAATGGAAGAAATTATGCACAGCACCTTTCAAAGAGCAGCTTGAGAAGATAAAGTAAAGTATTATAATGAAACATGCTGAGTGAGAAAACCAAAAGGGGAGAATATGCTCACCATTTCTTAAGCTGAAGGAACTGAAGAAAAGATTCAAGCCTCGAGGTGCAATATTGAAGGATTCTAGGAACAAAATGTTGAATGATACGGGAAGCATCGAGAGAAAACAGGAATACAGAGCCACTGTATCAAAAATAACGGCCAGTGTTCAATCATTTCCAGAAGTAACATGTCGTCAAGAACCGATGGTACTGGGGGGAAAACAAGGATGCAAGAATTGACACAATACCAACTGAAATATTTCAACAAATGTACGCAATGCTGGAAACACTCACTGGTCTGTGCCAAGCTATTTGGAAGACAGCTACCTGGCCAACCAACTGGAAAAGATCCATCTTTGTGCCCATTCCAACAAAAGGTGACCCAACAGAATATGTAAGTTATCAAACAATATCATTTCTATCACATGGAAATAAAATTTGCAGAAGATAACTCAAAGGTGGTTGCAATAACACATCGAGAGGAAGCTGCCAGAAATTAAAGCCAGATTCAGAAGAACATGAAATGAGGGATGTCATTACTGATGTCAGATGGATCTTGGCTGGAAACCAGAGAATACCAGAAAGATGTTTGTGTTTTAATTACTATGCAAAAGCGCCAGACTGTGTGGGTCAGTTCAAACTATGGATAGCATTCAGAAGAATGGGAAGTCCCGAGCACTGCACTGTGCTCCTTGGAAGCTGTACATGGACCAAGAGGCCGTTGTTGGAATAGAACAAGGGAGTACTGAGTGCTTTAAGCCCAGGAAAGGTGTGGATCAGGGTTGTCTCCTTTCACCATCCTTATTCAGTCTGTGTACAAGCACGTACTCAAGAAACTGGACCGCACGAGGAAGAACATGGTGTCAGGATCGGAGGAAGGCTCATAATCAACCTGTGATGTGCAGACCACACAACCTTGCCTCCTGAAAAAGAAGAGGACTTGAAGCACTTACTGATGAAGGTCAAAGACCACAACCTTCAGTTCAGGTTGCACCTCAATGTAAAGAAAGCAAAAACCCTAGCCAGCCCCACAGCGAGATGCGGCATCCT
>NW_022103919.1:1505058-1515567 GCF_000313985.2 Echinops telfairi
GATCACAAGGATCTACATATAACCTCCTCCCTGGGGGATGGGCAACAGAAAAGTGGGTGAAGGGAAATGCCGGGCAGTGTAAGATAAGATAAAATAATACTTTATAAATTATTAAGGGTTCATGAGGGAGGGGGAGGGGAAAAAGGAAAATGAGGAGCTGATTCCAGGAACCCAAGCACAAAGCGAATTTTGGGAATGATGAGAGCAACAAATGTATAAATGTGCTTTACACAATTGATATATGTATGGATTGTGATAAGAGTTGTATGAGCCCCAATAAAATGATTTTAAAAACCCCACCTTTAAACCTTTAAACCATGGTGAAAGATTCAGCTGTTCACTCAATTCTGGTTTTATTTATGCCTATTTTTTTATTATAATAAAATTTTATAACTGTATTGCCTTAAAAAAAAAAAAGAAAGCAAAAACCCTTACAACTGGATCCATAATAGCAATAAACAGACAAGATTGACGTCGAGGATTCAGTTTGACTTGGATTCACAATCCACACTTATAGAAGCAACAGTCAGGAAATCAACGAGCATATTGCATTGGGCAAATCTGATGCACAAAACTTCTTTAAAATGTTAAAGAGCAAAGATGCTGAGGACTAAGTCAGGTGAGCCTGACCCAAGCCACGGCATTTTCAGTTGCCTCGGATGCAGGTGAAAGTTGGAGGGTGACTAAGGGAGGCCACCAGGAAAGGAGTGATGTGTTTGAATTATGGAACTGGCAAGAATATTGAAATTATGATGAACTGCCAGAAGACAAAACAGATCTGTCCTAGAAGAGGAACCGCCAAAGTGCTCCTTAGACCTGAGGATGGGGCCATCTGATATCAGAAGGAGTCAGTAAGTGGAAAAGAGTATCTTGGTTGGCAAATCAGGTACTTGCCTGGCCAGTCTGAGAAAAAGAGGCAGACTCTCGATGGCAGCAGTTGCAACTATGAGCTCCTCCAGCACTGACGGTGAGGGTGGCGAGACTCCGCAGTGCTGCCCTCTGGACAGCAGAGCTGAAGCTACAGGAGACGCCCAACAGCATCTGACAGAGGGATGTGCTTTGCTCAAACGCACAGGGCGCAGCACAGGAAGAGCTTAGGAGCCCAAACAGGAGGACGAGGCATCCACCTCCTGCCCATTCCTCCTTAGAGCTGCGTACACTGATGGGAGTCTAAAACTGTCGGAGGGCAGTGTCTCTCATTAGGGGTGCGATCATTCTCTGATGGGGGACTTTCTGTGCATTGTAGGCTTTTCTCCAACATCCAGCCTCTACCCACTAGATGACACTACCACTACCACCTTCAGTTGTAACAATAAAAACAGGATTTCTGATTTATGGCATGTCCCCTAAAGGGCAAAACTACCCCTGCTTGGGAACAACTGAGAGGAACCCCGGACCTTAGATTTTTGTGTGGCCGAATGTGCTCGTATTGTGCCCTGACGCTCGTACCCCACCTTCCATCCTCAAATCCTCCCCCTCTTGCCTTATCTGACGAACTAAAGATTACATTCTGGGGAGATGGTACTTGCCTGGCCAGTCAACTGACCCCACTGCCAACTATTGGGTAATGTGATAATGGCACAAACAATTATGCAGATGTAAGCAGCATTTGGGTGGTTATTTGAATATTTGATCGCATTCTGTTCTGAGCTTTAAAAAAAGATGAACACAAGTGGACCGGGGGTGGGTGGGCGTGGACGGGGGCTGGTGGGGGCGGCACTTTTTGTCAGCAGCAGCATTCTTTTCACGCAGTGAGACATCACCAGGCTGACATGGTAGATGGTCTGACAGTGAAGGGGAGAGAATGGCAGGGAAGAACAGGAGTGTGCCTGTGCATCCAAATGCTGGAGGCAGAGCTTGAAAGACCGGGCAGGTGTTCTGTATGCCACACAAGGTGCACACAAAAGGCTGACTGTACTCGGGAATTTGATTATATGGCTCTTTCTCTGCAAGCAGACCTCTGCTCACATGGGTGCATCTCATAGGTGGGCTAGCACACGGGCTTTGGATCCCAGCAACCTCCTGAGGGAGGGAAACAGGACATCCTTTCTGCAGAGCCCTTGCCATTTGCGCAGGGAGCATGGATGCCCCAGCCCTGCAGCTCCGGGCGGGGCCGGGGCTTTGGGACTGGAAGGTTCTTGCTGTGTCCACTCGTTCATTCAGGCAGGCTTCCAGCAGGCCATCCCTGAGGGTGTGTGGTGCACTGGCTTGATTGCACTTGGCATGGGCCATCCAGGCCGAAGTCAGAGAACCCCAGGGAGCTCCTGATTGTGTTTCAGTAGCTCCAGCTGTCCATGCGCGGTTGTTCCGGAAGTTCATTGCATAAAGGTGCCTAGCCAAGGGGCTAGTCAGGGACTATGAAGTCCACCTTGCATTTTGCTCACTGGCCCTGGGCTACATCTGGCCAGAAGAAGGAAGGCAGGTACCTACTTCATTTTGCAGCCAGGTTAGCCTGGGCCGATGATTCAGTGAGCACTATGTGCATAGATGGGCAAACTAGGGCCCTGGAGCTTCCCTTGTGGGGAAGAAGCAGGAAGATGGGAGAAATCTCTCCAGAAGAGGGGCTGAGGAGGCTGAGCCAAGAGAGGGGAGTTGGGATTCTCAGCTGGGAAGGGCAGAGAGGGCACCCTTAGTCAAATGCCCAGCAAGGAGACCTGAATAAGGGTGTGGTATTTAGTAGGGTAGAGACAGGATCATGGGAATGTGGGGTCCAGGGGGGAAGGAGAGGTTGGGGGCCTGAGAGACGAAGCCAACAGGGCAGAAGGGGGCAGGCTGCAAAGGGGGCCGAATGCCAGGTTCAGGGTTTGGGGAAAGGGAGCCAGGAGGAGTCATAGGCCTCAGGTCCCTTATCAGGGCTGGGCTTCATTCAGGAAGCCCTCTTCGGTCAGAGCACGGACAGCAAGCTAGGAGCAAGTTAGCCTTGCATTTTTGGCCTGCCCCCTCCCCCAGGCAGCCAGGCTTCCAGGGTCCCAGGGTACCCCACCCGCTGACCCTCTGCCCTCCTTGCCGCTTGGCAGTCCCCTCCCTCTGGTCCAAATTCCCACCTCCTGATTTGATTTTGGAAGAACTAATTAGATATAATTCATTATCCTCAAAAATGAGATCAGAAATCAGGAGCTCTCCCCTGAAGAAGGTGGCCTCGCCCCTCATCCATCATACCTCTAAGTAACCAATTTAAAGTCGGGCGGACGCATGCGCCAGCATTATTACCTTGTCATAAACAGTTAGGGGAAGGCCCCCGAACGAGGCAGCTTTGTAAATGGTTTTTATCACATTAGTTTGCAGTTATTTGTCATCTACTTTGCTTAAGATAAATGCTGAACAAATAATCAAATTATCAAGCCCAAACCTCAGAAAATCATTTGCATTAATTGCAGCAGGAGAGGCCAGGCATCCAAATTGGGGGACCCCTGACCCTCTCAGGCCTGGTGTGGGGGTGGACTTCCTGGCAGGGTGGGGGGAAGGGCAACACCCGGGGCTGGAGACCTTGCCGGGGACAGGGCAGGCCAGACCTGGGGCTGAGGTAAAGGCTGAGAGGGCCTCTTAAGGGGCTGAGAGCCTGTGGTTCCCGGGACTGTGGCTAGGGTGCTGCCAGTGGGTCTGCCAGGGCATCCTCTCCCTCTCCCTCTCCCGCTCCCTTTTCCTTACACAGACACACAGGTTCAGGTAGAGACACACTCACACGCACAGACACACACACTCACTCACCTGTACACACAGGTACAGACACATGCACATAACTACAGACACAGACACACACAAATGCACACACACAGAGATGTAGGCATACCCATGCTCTCACATGTAGACAGAGGAAGGCACACTCTGGCTCACACAGATAAGGCACACACACACTCACATTCTTAAATATACATACAGATACAGGCACACGTACACACCCACATATTCACACACAATAGCACCCACATATTCACACACACGCAAGTATAGGCACACCCACTCTCACATGTACACACAGATGCATGTCCACTCTGGCTCACACAGATAAGGCACACACACACTCACATTCTTAAATATACATACAGATACAGGCACACGTACACACCCACATATTCACACACACGCAAGTATAGGCACACGCACTCTCACATGTACACACAGATGCATGTCCACTCTGGCTCACACAGAGACAGCCACGCGCGTGCACGCGCGCGCGTGCTGTCTGTCATCAGGAGCCTGGTGCCTTTGTCTAGCCCCAGAAGGGCCCTGTCACAGGTCTGAATGGACCCCCTACCCCCACAGTGCGAGACAGCTTCAGGCAACTCTTGCCCCCAGCCTGTCTGGTTCCTGTCCTGGCCACCAGTGCTGGGCAGCTGGTGAGGAGGGTCCCAGGCCTGCTCAGAACATGTCCAGGGGCGCCCACTGACCCCCTCCCAGCTGGGCCTAGGAAAGCTCCCTCCAGCAATAGTTCTTCAGTGGAAAATGGCAATTTCACACTGCCCCCAGAAGCCCCTCCTTCACCCCAGCTGGGCTATTGATGGACTGGCCCTGCAGGCGCCTGCCCCACCTCAGCATGACCACCCCCAGCCCCACCAGGGAGACCCCACTCTCATCCCTGACCCTGGAGGTCCTACTTTAGAGCCTGTCCTGCAGGGCCTACACTGGTCTTAGAGGGCATTCGGGGTGGGGCTGTCTACACTGGCCTCAAGTTGTCCTGGTATAAGCCCAAGCAACGTGAGCTTTCTGTGGTTTGTGTAGACCCCCTGGGAGCTGGCCACAAAGTGACTGGGAGGCCCTGTGCTGGATGCTGGATGCTGGAGCCAGCTGGGCCACTGTGAGGCTTTGGGCCCTGTTATAAAACTCTCCACATCACTGTTTTCTCCTCTGTGAACTGCTGGTGGTAGTCACAGTACCCACTGCCAAGGTCACGGCGAGGGCTGATAGAGCTAAAAGCTCCTGTATCAAAGCCCAAGAGCCTCAGACTGACCACAAGGTGGGCGTTTCAAACCCATCAAGGGAGAGATTTACAGTCTCAGATACCCTCTGTGGGGCCACTGTGAGTCAGAATCCACTTGCTGCCAGTGGGGTTGTTCTGGGTTTGTCTCAAAGGCTAGAGCACACACAGTATGCACCGGAGAGCAGCATGAAGCTGGTTCCTCAGGGAGGCAACAGTGAACATTTGGGGTGATGGTAATTGCTTTATTTATTTAGCTCATCCTTGCTTCATTTAACACCCGTGTTCCCTGAGCGCCCAGTGGGGGCGAGGGCTGAGGCTGCAACTAGAACCAAGCCAGGCCCAGACAAGAACCTGGGAGGCCCTTGAGACAGGGACGGTGGGTCAGGGCCCCACGCAGCTGCTGGGGAGTCCCAACAAGACTGAATCACCAGTGGAGGGGTGGGGGTGGGGGGGCACCACGGAGTCCGAGACCTGGGATGGGTAAGAGTCAGTCTGGGTAGGGGGAAGACTGGCTAAACACTCACCCCACACCCAGGGCCACCCTGGGACCAGCAGGGATACCTTCAGGGAGGGCCGCCGCTGATGCCCGTGGCTTCTCCAGAGAGTTCTCTCATCAGGCAGCAGGCGGCTGGGGCAGCTGCTGCAAGTGCTATGGGCGGGGGGCACTGAAGCTGAGCTGCAGCACATGGTCGCTGTCTGTTTATTGGGCAGCGGGGCAGGTTTAATGGGCCAGCCCGGAGGCCATGGAGAAGCTTCTCAGAGGAGCCATAGAAGAGGGAGGGCCAGGCTCTCCCTTTCTCTGCCTGCCCCCTCTCAGCTGGGGGGCCAGGAGGAAGCCCGGGGCTCTGTGGAGCCCCCACACCCACCCCTCCCCACCTACCCGCCAGCCTGTGGTGGGGCTGTGGCCCGGTGCTGAGCAGGCACCTGGGAATGCCAGGCCTGGTAGGATGATGAGGCTGAGCCTGCTCCTCAGTGTCCTCCAAGCCCGGAGGGGTCCCTGCAAGGTGTGGCCACACAGTGGGGAGGGAGGACACCTGGCCAGGCATGACCTTTGCCCCAGCCCGGGCAGGCCTGCCATGCCCCCCCCCCAACAGCCCCCACAGCCCCTAACTGCCTCAATCACTCATCTCCCCATGCTCGGCACAGCTGGTGCTTCCAGGGAAATGACCTAATGAATCAACAATGCAGGGATTGTGGAGGTGGAGCGCAGCAGGGCAGGAAGAGACCTTTCTCCCAGCACCGGGCCCACGGGCCCCAGGGGCACCTGTGGGGCTGAGAGCGGCCAGCACAACTTGACCCCTGTGGGTGACCTAGTCCCCAAACCAGGCTGCCGCCACTACTCAGTACTGCTTTGTCCCTTGCCAGCAGTGTGGCCTTGGGCAAGTGTTTTTACTTTCCTAAGCTCCAGCCTCTCATCTGCCCACATGGGGGCTAGCAGGATGCCAGGGGACCATGTTGATGGGGAGAGAGGGGCAGTGGGGGTGCTTGGCACAGGACTTGGCACCAGGAGACGCTCAGGGGCACAATGGCCAGTTGACCACCTTAGTACTAGTGACCATGGTGGTGGTTTGGTTGGTAGTATCGTGATGCCAACAGAGGGGCCATCTAGTTAAGAGTGCCCAGTGGCCCACTCTAGGGACCTCCCTCGCCAGGAGCTTCCCTTCGTGCCCGAGTTGTAAAGTGAGGTGAGGAGCAGGGGACTGGGTTGCCACAGCTTGTGTGTGGCATCCAGCCTGGTTCCTGCCCCTGAAGACCTACCTCCTGGCTCCTGGCCTGGGAGCACAGCCCTGGGAATTCAGCAGAACCAGTTCCCTGGTCTGGTCATGTGTGGTTCCCACACCCTGCCCGCAGGGAGGGAAGGATGCCTGCTCCCAGGGTGGGCACAGGGGGCTGGGAAGGTACGGGCGGAAGTGTATGGGGCTGGGCTGGGAGCTGGTGGGCGGCCTGTTGGAGCAGGCCCCGAACTGGGCATAGAGGGCCCATTGTTGCCAGGCCCAGCCGGGCCAGGCCCTCAAGAGTGGCCACCACTGCCGAGTTTTGAGAGCCGTCTAGACAGGGCAACCCCAGGCAGGGCTGTGTCACCAGGGGAAGTTGGTGCCCTCAGCTTACTCGGAACCCAGCAGACGGAGGGAGGCAGGGGTAGGAGCAGGACTGCCAAGTGGGAAGAGCCACCAGACACAACCCCAACCCTGTTGGTGGGGGCGGCGGCATTGGCTGGGGTGACTGGCAAGGGGACGCAGAACAGCCTGCGTCCTAATCCTGGCCTTGCTGCTGTGCAGCCCAGGGGCAAACGAATGCCCCTCTCTGAGCCTGGCTTTATGCCGCTGACAGACCACAGGTTTAAGCAAGTGGCTTGATTTCTAGCCCTGCCTCTGCCGCTTCTCCACTATAGAAACTCGGCCGAGGACTCCTACCACGCCCCCCCAGCCTGTGAGTCTCAGTCTCCTCATCTATAAAGTGGGGGTCAGGGTAGTCTCTGCTGAGATGGAGCATGTGAGGTGTTCAGAAGGGTACCTGGCACGTAGTAAGTGTGCAGTAAACATTTACGATGGCTGCTTCTGTTATCAGCAGCCTGCTGATTGGCTCTGGATGAAGCCAGGCTTCACTTGCCAGGCTGTGCCTGGCACCCAGCTGGTGCTCCCACTCCTCCAGAATGCCTTCTCTACGATGAGGCACTGGGGCCCCGGAAATGGGCTCACTGGAGACCAAGCCACCAGTGGGCCAGGGGCAATGGGCCAGACTGTCTTTGGGGAATCCCCCCCACCCCCGAGTCTCGCTCTCTGCCTCCCAGTGTGGGCCTATTTTTAATTGGGTGGGTAGGAGGTGCTGCTTTTATCTCTGCCTGGTATTTTTGGCACCTCCTGGCTGACAGGGCTCTTCTGCTTGCCCTCGCCAGCAGCGCCCACGGAGGAGAGCAAGTCGGAGCCCTGTGCCACGTGTAGGAGACTCAGTCAGGGCAATGCCAGGAGAGGGGGCCCTGGGGTGGCCACTCCTCATTTGCTGTGCCAATCTTCAGGCCACCCACAGCTGGCCCCGGGTCTGAGGCTGTGGGGGTCCCACATCTGTAACCGGGAGTCACCGGGCCAGGGTCCCCTCCCTGCCCCCCACCACAACGCTCTGTGCGGTTTCCATGGCGACAAGCACAAGCCCTCCAGCCCTCACAGAGGAGCCTTGTTTGTTTTGCCCACATAACTCCAGAGGCCAAGTCACAGGCCCCGGCTCTCCTCTCCTCGTGTCCCCCACCCAGGCCAGCCCACTCCCCTACCGGATCAGCCAGGCAGGCCTGGGTGGGGGGTGGGAGTAGGAGTGGGGGGGTGGCAACACACCCAGGCTGAGAATCCACGAACAGGGAGCTGAGCTCCTGCCGCCCTGGGAGCCTCACTTCCCTTGTCTGCAGAATGGGGGCATGCCACTGAGACTGAGATCCCATGTCAGCCAAGCTGTCTGTTTCCCTCACTAGAGAGGCTGGAGCATGAAACCAAGCAACAGGTTGGCACTGCCCTGGGCACCGAGAGTGCCCGTTCACTGGGACTTGCTGGTCTTCTTGCTGCAGGGGGCTGTTGGCTGTTAGTGTCCACGAGCGAGCGAGGGGTGGGGTACTCCCACCAGGCCCCTTGCCCCCCTCTCCCGCTGGCTTCCTCCAGCTCATGGGTTGGAGGGGGGCAGGGGAGCAGCCTGGCATAGCCATTGTTTGGCCTCTCCTTTCCTGAGAGTCAAGCTGGGGCTCGGAGGAGGGGCTGCCAGCCGTGCAGTGACATTCCACAGCCCTGCGAACCTCGCTGCTCCTGACTGCAGCGGCTAAATTGAGTCTCGGTTTCCTCAAAATGACTATTTATTGCTTTCATGCAGTATCGAGTATTTACTGAGTGTTGGAGCAAAGGCTTGCCCAGTGCTAGGCTCCGCTGGCCGGGGAGGCTGCCCTCATAGCAGGGTTGCTCTGGGGACCTGTGTCGGGGGAAGGGGGGGTAGGGCAGCCCCCATTTCTCCAACGAAACAAAGGCCAGGCCGCTGCTGCTCCCTGTGCTGGGTGGCAGGGGCGAACCACCAAATCTCTGATCCTGGCTGCCCCCTCCCCTGAGTGGCGTGTGCTCCTGTGGGGCGGAGGAGGCGGGGAGGGGCGTGTGTCACTGCAGGACTCCCCTCACCAGCCCCTCACCAGCCGTGGAAAATCGCTGGTCTTTGAATAGAGGAGGCACCAGCTGCCCCCCCTTGTCAGCCCCTTGGGTAACCCGCCTCCTCAACAGGGCCGGCCATGCCAGCCGGGGCCTCTCAGCTGTGTCCCCCTGCCTAGAGGCCTCTCCCCCACTGCCCTAGCAAGGGGGGCACAGCCTTCCCTGAGGGCTGCATCATTGTCTCCAGGGTTAATTCAAATGCGGACCCCAAACCAGAAGGACGTGTGAATGGTGAGGCTGTGCCCTGGGAACAAAGGCAAAAGGAGCGGAGGGTAGCCCTGGCTCTCACTGGACACCTGGAAAGGAGGGCCTTACCTGTGTGGGACCCCTCACAGCCACCCGGTTTCACAGGTGGGGAGACTGAAGATTGAGAGAATCGATGAGAGGGAGAACGTGCATTTGAACCCAGCTCTTTGCCTTCCAGAGACCCAGAGCCTCTGACAGCCCCTGCCAGGAGGCCGGAGTGGCTGGCAGAAGTTCTCATGGGCATCTCAGGATGAAGGGCAGAGGGCAGGCTGGGAGAGGCACCTGAGAGAGCAGAGGCCCCAAGGTGGGGGCTGGGTGGGTTTCAGGGTGGCCAGACCAGGGCAGTGTGCTGCTCAAGCCTGTTTCTAGAGAGAAGGGGTGGCAGCGAGGCAGAAGATGGGAGCTGGAAGCCAACAGAAACAAGGGCTGGGGTGTGCTGGGAATATTACAGGGCAAGGGAGAAGGAACGGTCTAAAAACAAGTGGCTCAAGTAGTAGCGATGGCTATTGCTGTGTGACATCGAGCCAATTTCAACCCATAGGGACACCACATGACGGAAGTTCCACTGCCCCTTTTCCTGGACCACGGTCTTTACAGCACGTCAGCACGTCTGGTCTTCCCTGGAGCCGCCGATGAGTTCAAACAATGGCCTTAACCCATGTGCCACCAGGCTTCGGTGATACTTACAGGGAACATGTCTGAGGCCCTGCCCATCCTGAGCACTTTACACCTATCAAAAGGAAGTTTGGGCCTGGCTGAGGGGGTCTTTGTATGCCACCCAGGGAAGCAGAAGCTATTCTTTCCATCCGCTATGGGGGCAGGACGGGCCCTGAAGACTTGGGCACAGGTGTGGTTGGCTCCTCTCGTGAACAGCCAGGTGTCAGGCGGGGAGGGGCTGGCGGGGTGGGGGTACAGGTCCGAGGGGCGGCCGGGATGCCTCGTGGCAAGATTGGGAGAGGATGAGGAGTGGCCTTCAGGCTTCGCAGTTCTGAATCTTGGCACAGAAATTGGCAGGTGTCACCTTCAGAAGAGCTGACCTCGGGGTGCTGAGCTCCCGTAAATGATAAGTTGGGCTGGGGGCGTTTTCTCTCTCTCTCATATATATATATATATATTCTAAAACTCCATTGGCAGGTGTCACCTTCAGAAGAGCTGACCTCGGGGTGCTGAGCT
>NW_022103919.1:1515797-1525443 GCF_000313985.2 Echinops telfairi
TATATATATATATATTCTAAAACTCCACTGTTGCTCACTGTAAAATCTTTTCAGTCAGCCTTTCCCCCTTTTCAGCCCCTCCCTAGAGGTGGCTGCAGCCAGCTGCTCCTAGTGTAAGGTGCTCTGTGGACACCCAGTTCCTTTCCCTCCTGGGAGATCGTATGTGCTCCTTGTGCCCTGTTCAGCTCTTTCCTGGCTGGTCCCACTAGGCAGCAGGCTGGGGATGTCCACCCATGTCTATGATCAAGGACATGCCCCATCTTTGTAAGCACCACCTAACAGTCCTGGGGATGGGTGAGCTTTGATTTATGGACCTGTCTCCTGTTGGGCGGTTTCCAGGGCTCCGCTGTCACATGCGTAATACATCAGTGAGCATCCTGGTACATAGATCTTTGTGCACATGTGCTTTGTGACGGCAGCAGGGTGGAAACACACAGGCCCGTGCTGCCCCCAGGCCTCCACCCAGAGCAGCTGGGAATGCCGGCGTTCAAGGGGTCTGGAGCCTAGGGAAGAAGAAGAGCTTGATTGTGTCTCCGGGGGCGGTGGTTTGAGGATTTGGGGCATCAAAGTGGCAAGTGAAGCCATAAGAGGGTAGGAGGACAGAGGCTGGGTGATGCTGGCCCTAAGAGCGGATGGCGACCAGGCACCTGCATAGAGTGTCTTCCCCCAAAGGGCAGGTTGAATATGGTGAGTGGCAGGGGAGGGCATGAGCATTGATGTCCAGCCTCATACACGGTGCCTGGCTTGTGCTGCCCCCGAACATTGGTTGGTTGAATGAATGAGGAATGAATGAGGTTGAATGAATGGAGGAAGGACCTGCCAGGTAAAGACATGGCCCCCAGGGGTACTGACTGTGCACAGAGTGAGACTGGCTAGGAAGGTGAGAGGTGGGTGGGCGGGTGGAGGTGAAGAGAGGTGAAGGACAGGTGCTGGTTGGGTAGGAGAGGGAGAATGGAGGGAAAGGGTCGTGGAAGGTGTTTGGTGCTCAGGGTGGTGGTGGGGGGGTCCTTTACCTAGGCCTTGGACCTCATGATTTGGGGAAGGTTCCTCACAGGGAGGAGAAAGCTGTGAATTAAGCTATGGAGGGCCCAAAGAGGGAATAGGGTCCTAGTCTCTGAGCACTCACCATGCCCCAGCCCTGCCAAGACAGAACATAGGTGAGGAAGCCTGGCTTGTGCTGCCCCCGAACATCAGTTGGTTGAATGAATGAGCGAGGCCCTTGGTGGGCTGTTATACGCTTGCAACAGCATGGAGGTAGCAGAAGTTGCATTGATGGAGACCAGGAGTCACCATCCCAAAGTCATAAAGGATAAAGTAGAACTGGAATCCATATTTTCCAGACCCCCCAAATAGTCCACTACCTTTTGCCCACCTACCCCTGTCCCATTCCTACACCCCCGGCCCTCCTAGGAAGGCCCAGAGACATCCTCAGGGGACCACTCCTTTCACACACAGGGTGTTGGAGAAGGCGCTCTGCATTCCCCTCCTTTGTTAAATCACGCTGGATGTTTTGCTGGATAAGGGAAGTGAGTCACCGTCAGAATTGTTGCTTCTCAGAAATGGACCCAGAGATGAGGGCAGGCCTGGGGTCCAGCCCGGCCAAGGGGTTCTGTCAGCATGAGCAACCAGCAGCCTTGGCCTCTGAGGCCAGAGGGCATGGGGAAGGGCAGAGGTGCTGGGAGGACTTGGGTGGGGGGTGGATCTTACATAAACTGCGAAAATGGGAGCAGGTGTCCCGGGAGCAGACCAGCCAGGGGTGGAGGCCCGGAGTCATAAAGTGGACCGTGTACACAGCAGGGCAGGGCAAGTCAGGCAAGTGGCCGGTGGGAACTTCATGGTGTCTTAAGATGGGTGGAGAACCCGGGAGCCCCTGAGGCTTGAACAGGGCTCCAAGTGGGCTGAGGTGGGGAGGAAAGAGAGGACAGCCAATGAGAGTGACTTTGACTTACCTTGGCCCATGACTGGGACACTCCCCAGCCCGGGCCTCCCCAGCGCCCCCAGCACAATCAAGTGACCACTTGAGCATAGCCAACCCTTCCTATCCTGGACTTTCCCCCCCTCAATTCCTCGTTGTAGATGTGGGGGGAGCCTGGTGGCATAGGGGTGAAGTAGTTTGAACCCACCAGCCGCTCTGCAGAAGGGTGTGGCCGGCAGAGAATGGGATGCAGTGAGAGGGACGGAGTGTTCAGAGGCAGCTAGGACAGGGCTCTTGGACAAAGGCTTGGTGACAGCGGTGAGTGGGACATGATGGAATGACAACCCCAAGCCCTGCACCCTGTGTATTTAGTCTTTGACCAGAAACCTAACTCTGAGAGGGCACTCAAAATCGGAAGTCCCAAGAGTTTCCCTGACTGTGCCCTAACCTCTGGGAATACAGGCCTCCGGCCCTTAGGGGGCAGACCCCAAAGCGGCCCCAGCAGTGGTAGAGTCATGTGATCGCCCATAGCGATGCATGAGTGCACACAGGTGTGTATGCACGCCCTCATGCCGGGGCACATGTAAAAGGTATGTGAAGGTCTGACACAGATCAGCCTACATGTAGACTACCGAGTTGTAGACCTATGCAGTCCTTTGCTTAGGGAGCCTGTGTAGATGTGATATGAGTATATATGGACAGTGTGGATACATATGCATGCAGGCCAACTTGTCTTTGTAGGCCAGTTTGTTCCGTGTGCATGTGGGATTCCACCATCAATCATGCCTCCGGCAGAGGACTGGGTGCCATGTCATTCTGGGACACAGAAGGTTGAAGCCGACTCAGCAGCAACTCACAACAACGTGTGGGCACGTGTGGGCACATGTGAGCAGCAGAGACCAGCAGATACAGAAGGACAGGTCGCCAGGCGTAAAGTGTGCATACTGGTGTATAAGCGGGTGCATGTCTGGTGCTAGCATGCACAGATAAGTTGGCAGACATGTATAAGTAGGGTGGGGCCTGCAGACTGATGGTACGTAGAATACAGGTGTGTGCATTTGTGGCAACCTAGGTATGAGTGAATATGTACAAAGGTGAGTCAAAAAGTATCGCTACAGGGCGGGGTCTCACTCTCACATGCCTGGGCTTATTCCATACTGGTTTGAATGTGCCTTTCCGACCAGTGGACGGATGTAGGTAAGTAGGTAAGTTCTCTGTCATACACTCGTTTTCGTCTCAAAAATAAGGTCCAATCAGCACGTGGCTCCCCAGGGGAACTGCTAGGCCATTTAAATCTAAGGCAGACAGGTGAGCTCCAAGAGTTATCATGACTTTATGTGGGGGCCCGCAAAGGGGTCATCTGGAAAGCTTTTCCCACAGGGCTCAGGACCATCCCGGGCCTTATTCTGAAGAAGTTTTGAGGATCAGACCAGGAAAGCTGCACTGAGGAATCTTTTCCCCCTCTTATCACCACAATGCACCTGCTCATCCTTTGAAGACAGCAAGGGCTGCCCCAGGAGAATCGGCATGGGAACATCCCCCATCCACCCTCCAGCGCTGCTCTTGCCCCGGCAGACTGCTTTTTGTTCCTTGAACAAAAAGCACATTGACAAGGAAGGCCTTTGGAGTGCCCCGAGGGTCCCCAAACTGCTGTTGAGACGAGAAGTCAACAGAAGAGCTGGGGACCCTTCAGGGGACGGACCGGTTGGAGAGACAGAAACCCCCGCTCTGGAAGGGTTGCGGCCAGGTGAAGGAGCTGGCAATAGCTTCACATTTTGACATTTTGGCTTAAGAGCAGTGTCTGTGGTGTCCTACACCCATTTTTGACGTACCCTTGTTTGTAACCGACAAATCCCTTTAAGTGTGCGTGGGCCTGAGAGGCCGCCTTCTTCCTGAAGAAGCCAGCTCCGACTGCCGTGGCCGTCTATACAGATGTCCAGTACGCTGAGGGCATCCAAGTGGCAGAGTGAGGGAGCAAAGGAAGCATCTAGGCGGGGGCACCCCCCCAAAAAGAAAAACTTACCTAGAGTTTGGCATGCTCCCACACCAGCTCACCTGCCTGGCCATCAGGAATTCAGTCCAACCCAGGGAGCCGTGCTCTGAGCCTGGCGGGGAGGGGCCCCCACTCGGAAATGGCCCATAAATTTCTCGAGATGCTTTAATTTTTTAAAAGCTCCACATAGATGCTTTGCATTGCGAAAACCCACAATATCGGCTCAATGAGGTGCGCCGGCAGAAAACCTGGCCAGGCCCGCGGCCCTCCCTCCCCGGCAGCTGGGCCAGGCGCAGCCAGGGGCCCCTGGCCTGGCCAGCCGGGCGGAGGAACCCATCTTTGTTCGGAGCGGGGCTCAGACTGCAGAGTGGCTGGGTAAATAGTCACCACAGTAATCGCAGGCTGATTCCAACTAATTAAATCCTGCGCCAAGAGCCCACTCCAGCCAGAATCCCGAGAGGCCAAGAACATACAGACACCCCAGACGGGGCTTTGCTCCAGGTTGGGTCTAGCTCTCTAATCCCGTATCTTTTGAAAGATAGGCGCGTCCTGGGATGAGGGGTCAGCGGGCCTGCCCTGTGCCGAGCAGTGGAATTTTTCAATAACCAGCAGCTGGGTCACCAGGCACACAAAGACCGTGTAATATCCTGTGGGCTTACTCAGGGACAGAGAGAAGGCCAAGAAAGCCAGTTCCCTGTAGGCCTGGGGCAGCCACCCCCTGCAGCCTGGGCCCCCAGCAGCCAGCAAGGCCCCTTGACTGGGCTGCCGCTCTCCTCTGACCAGAAGAGCCCCGAGTCACGGTCCCCAGCCCCTGCCAGCCCCTCCTGAGCTGGGCCTTCCAAGTGAATTCATCTTCCTTTTTAAAAACCAGCGGTACTGTTCTCAGGCAACCAGCCGCAGCTGTGAAGGGACCCGCGTGCAGCAGGACTATGGGGTCCAGGCCGCTTCCAAGGGGTGATTGGCATACCTCACCTGGAGTGGCCACCCTGGACAGGGCAAAGCCCAGAGTCAGAGGAACTCTGAGGTCCAAACCAGGGGTCTGCCTGTCCCCGCAGCTTGCTGATTCTGCCACCCACCCGACTGGTGGCCTAGAGCAAAAGACTCAGTTGGACCTTCTGTGCGATGGGACCATCAGTCAGGAGCAGGATATGGTGGGGAGGATTCCGTGAGCACCAGCGGGGGTGGGTAGTTGGGAAATGCTAGCCCATCCCTCTGCGTGTATTATGGGGCTCATAGCCTTCCCCCCAGGCATAGGGTGAAGCCAGACCCGGGCCTTAAGGGGCTCACACCCTGTAGAGGGCTGTCCTTAGCGGGAACCACACTGCACATGTGACACTGATTAGATGCTGCAGAGCCCCAGTTGATTCTATTTTATTTTATTTTTTTCCCAGAGAAACAATAGTTGCCCCCTCTCCCAAGTCTGGAATGCTTTACACCCCGGGTCTGGGACCCCTCATTTAAATTGGCTGAGAAGGGACAGGCGCTGTGAGTCCCGGGAGGAGGTTGTTAGGGATAGAAAGCCGGGGCCCAGGAATTTACAATCAGTTACTTGAGAGGTGTCCTGCACCCTGCCCTGCCCCCACCCCCACCCCATCCAGGCCCTTGCAGGCCCAGCATGTGCCGTAAAGATGTCACATTGAGTAGGGGTGCCGAGGAGGGGGTCCAGAGTCTGGTTTGGAGAGGGGGGTACACAGCCTGGGACAGAATGCATCATGTCTGGGCAAGAGCATCCTTCTCTGAGCCTCAAGGCCCCACTGCCAAGTGGGACAGGGAGGGGGCCTATACTCAGGAACCACTAGGTAAGTAGGGGCTATTTATAATACACACACTTCTCTCTCTCTCTCTTTCTCACACACACACACACACACACACACAGCTCTGAGGCAGGTGAAAACCACAGGCCCATGGTGCACCTTGGCCCACAGACTTGGTCACCATTGTGACTCCCTCGCTGTCCAGCTGAGCCGGGCCTGGTCCTGGGTGCCCAGCTCCGTACTCAGCCAGAGGCTGTCCCTGAGCCTGGTTTTCTGATCTGTGCTGAGGGAAGTGTCTGTCATGCTTTCCCAGGGTGCCCAGCTCAGAGCCAGACCCACAGCAGGTTATGCAGGGATGGGCCAAGAGCTGAAGTGTGGAGGGAGCCCCTGACGCCTCCCAAAGGAAAGGCATTAGGGGACCTGGGGGAGTGAGCGAGGGCCCTGACGGAGGAAGGGAAAGAGCATGGTGCTGGACTGGGTGAGTGCCTAACATAGCCAGCCCCTATAAACCACTCAGCTCAGGCAAGGGGCAGGGGAGCAGAGCTGCATGAGGGGGCAAAGGCAGGGAGAGGTGTTGCCAGAGACAGGGGCTCAGGCAGAGGTGGAGGGAAATGAGGGCATGGAAGACCCTGGTCTGAGTGCCAGAAAATGAGGCCATTTAACGAGCATTTAGGTATTTAGGAGGAGCTGCTAAGGGAGCAAGGAGCTCTGGTGGTACAGTGGGCTCTGCGTGGAGCTGCTAACCACAAGATCAGTGGTTTGAAGCCACCAACTGCTCCTTGGGAGAAAGATGAGGCTTTCTGCTGAAGCAGTTCTGCTCTGTCCTATACTGTCGCTGAGTCCAAATCAATTAGATGGCAGAGCTGTGATGAAGGGAGTACAGAGTAGGCCCTGGCAGGGGGTCAGTGAGCCCCAGGAACACTCCTTAGGATTTGTGCCTGTCCTGTGCTGGCCTTGTGGCCAAGGGATTTGGCAGGCAGGTTCCCCAGGCTCCCTGGATCCACCAGGTTCCCAGGTTCCCAGGTGGCCAGCTTCTGCCTTTACAGAGAGTGGGAACTTGGGAGCATTGCTGGGAGTCCTTCAGAGAACTCAGCTCCCTTTGTGCCTTGCCTTTCGGTCCACAAACTCACGTGGACGTGGACATGGACTGTGACTCAGCTGGGCCAACCCACCATTTCAGTTACCAACTCCTGAAGACCCCCTAGCCTGGAGCAACGAAGGGGTGGCAGGAGAAGTAGGCATGAAAAGGAGATGTCCCCGCAGAGGGGAGTGCAGGCAAATGGCCTGGATCCTTGCGAGGGACAGAGGGAGAAAAGAAGGAGAAAAGAGAAGAAAGCATATGTGTGTGTGTATGTGTGTGTGTGTTGGGGAGGGGGGGGGTTGCGGGTAGAGTAGAGTAAACAGCCCCTGCCCTGTCCTCTCTGTGGCTGTGGACAGGTACACAGGCCTGTTTGGACAGCTGCCTTGTCTGTCCGTCTGTTTGGGAGATGCTGGCTGATAGATGGGGGGGGAGGGGGAGAGGATGATTAACTCCTTGCTGCCTGTAATGCTGCCTGCCCAGGGCCGCCTCCTTCCGTGTGTGTGTGTGTGTGTGTGTGTGTGTGTGTGTGTGTGTGTGTGTGTGTGTAAGATGGTATCCATCCTGGCTACCCCACCCTCCTTGGTCCGGCGTGAGGTGGGATCCATCTAGCTCTGAATCATGGGCAGTAGCTCAGAGAAAGATGAGGGGGCACTGGCACATCCTTAGTCTAAGGTGACCAGATTTAAAGCGGGACACCATTGATGGGGTGGGGGGTGGGGTGGTTGGTGGTGGTTTCTTGATTAAAAATGTGGTCTGTATGGACCAAATAGACAGTTCCCTTTTAAAACGCCAAAAATCAGGACTATCCCACCAGCGGACATCTGGTCACCTTACCTTACTTAGTCTGCCCTCATCTGTAGAAGAAAGCCAATGGCAGAGGTCTTCCTCTGACATTTCTCCCAGAAAGGAGCAGGGAGAAAATCTGTCCCTCTGTCCAAGCCCCCCCGCCCCATTCTTGTATTAGGATGTATACATGTTCTTAATACACATTCTTGTATTAAGGTGTATACATGTTCTTAATACACATTCTTGTCTTAAGGTGCCAGCTGGCCACCAGGCTCTCAGGGCTGTTCCCTCATCACAAGCCCAGCCCAGCTCAGCCTGGGGTGCAGTTCCGGGACCACAGGCAGCGGGTCCCTCTGGGTGCAGGGTGTGATTGACTGGGAGAGAGAGCCCTGGATCAGATCCATCGTCTCAAGGGCTTCGGACCCCGGGGGTGGGGGTGGGGTGGGGGTGCGTTTCCCAGCCCAAATGATGAATCAGCAGCTGTACCAGCTGTGGGCTCCACATGATGTGGTAACCATCCCCAGGCATCTCCTCATGGCCCCAGCCCCTCCTCTTAGAATGGCACCTTCCTGGGCCCCTCCTCCCCTGTCCACCCCAAAGCCATACTATCCGTTTCATGTCGCCTGGAGGTTGCTGGATGCTATGGGTTCCATACTGACTCACAGCGACCCTATAGGACCGACCCGGTTTCTTCAGGGAAGCAGGCTGCCTTGTCTTCCTGGTGGGCTCAGAATGCCCACTTTTTTGTTAGCAGCTGAGCAGTTAGCCAGGGTTCTTTCATTCACACCTCCACCCCTTTAATACTGCCCCCTCCCACTTCTGAGCCCCAAACTCCCACTAGCCTCACCTGCAGAGACCAGCACCCTCCCCTCTCCCAGGCCTAGCTGCCCCGCCTCTGTCCTTTAAATGGCCCACCAGGCCCTCCACAGGGTATGGATTGGAGAAATGAGGGTTTGCCAGTACAACAGAGGCTGTAACCCAGGCTGTGAGGTGGAGTCCTCTCCGACACATGGACATGGACAGCTTCTCAAGTATATGCATGCTTGTGATTTTTAGTTCTTAAAGAAAAGAACCTCAGCCAGTTCTTCTAAAAATGAAAGAAGGCAGGAGGATGGTTGTTCCCCGGTGCTTGTGAGTATTAGCTAGCTCCGGGGAGGCTCCCACAGGCCTCTGGGCCTCTGGGTGGGGCTTGGGTGAGGAGGGACAGGGTGGGAGGAGACAGTCCACAGCGCTGGGTTCATTTGAATATTACTCCAGGGGCTGCATTGCCTATTCAGAAATACAATTCTTGTTTAAGTTACAAAAAGGTTTCAATGAAACGGTCACCATCCCTCTGGCTGCCTCCTCCTGTGCGCCTCCTCCCGGGACTAGGCATTGAGCTGGGCATTCACCTCCTGCAGGGCTACTAAGCCTTCCTTTTCATCCCCATCGGCCAACTCTCCCACGGCCTTGGCCTCAGCCTGTGCCTTGGGCCTCAGGAAAGTGGCCCCCTCACACTCACTGCCCATCCCAGCCCGAGCTGCCCCAGGCCCCCCATTCTGCCCCCCACCCCGGTAACCACCACGGCAGTATTTCGGGGCCTTGATGGCCTGGCGATGGGAGAGGACGCCCAGGCGCCCTCGGAGGCCGAGTTGCTGCGGTGCAGGTGGGAAGACCTTGGCGGACCAGAAGACTCGGCGGGATGGCGTTCCAGGCAGGAGACCTGGCCGGGCCTCGCGCCGCCCGCCCCCTAACCCCACCCCCGGCTGTTTGTCTTGGGCAAGTTAACCTCTTTCCCAGCGCCTCCTTTGCTCCTCAGTAAAATGGGAGTGCCACGAGTAGGGCTGTCGGAGGACGGCCGTGGGAAGGCGTGCACACAGTCGGCGCAGGATAAATGCTGGGGAGACCGCCGCGGGCGCGCGGAAAGGGTTAAAGCCGGGCGCTTTTTAATTGTCAAATGACTGCGGGCGATTAGCGCTGGCAGCTTCCTCAATAATCGCTCTTCTCTGTACCTGCTGGGAGCTTAATTAAAAAACAAAGAGGCTCAATTTAAAGGCCATTACTATGCTAATGCGGACGGGCGGGCGGTGATTAAGCGGCTGGGGCGGGCGGCGGCGGCTGGGGCGGGGCGCGGGGCG
>NW_022103919.1:1525543-1536357 GCF_000313985.2 Echinops telfairi
CCCCGGCGCTGGCCCGGATCCACCGCCGCTTCCCCCCAGCCGGCTGGGGCCCGAGCGCACGGAGCCGACGCCGACCCAAGGCTGTGGGCTCCCAGATCCGCTTCTTGCAAAGGGCCCCCGGTGTGGGGTAGGATGCAACTGCCCTCTCCCCGCCCCACACATCCAGTGCCTCCTTCAGAATTTCCCCTCCTGCAAGGTTCCCCGCCGCTCAGCCACGTGCTGCCCCGTCTGAGGAGCCCATTTCGCAGGTTCAGCTCGCAGGCCCCAGAGGCCCCCCAGCTGGGGGATAAGAGCTACCCACACACCGTGCCTGTAGCTCCGGGCAAAGTCAGTGGGCATAGCCAGGCCACTTAGTGGGGGCTAGGGGGTGGGGACCCACAGTTCTCCAGCTCCTAAACCTCAGTCCCCTTGCTCTCCCCTCAGGGCCTCCAGGAGGGCAGGCTCTAAGCCAGTGAAGAGCTAGTCTGATCTGGGAGGGCCCTGGCTCAAGTCCCCCACCCCTAGCTGTTTGGCCTGGCTAAGAAAGGGATTCTTACTTCTTGGGGACGCCATGAGGCCTCAGTGAAGCCCCTTGGAGTGAGGCACTGGATGGTCCCTGCAGTGAGTGAGTGGGTGGGTGGGTGAGTGAGTAGAGTGCAGGAGGGAGGGGCCACTTAGTGAAGGTTTTGTGAAGAGACTGGGTAGTGAGGTCCTTAGCTAGGGATGAACACAGCTAGTGCTGTTTTGGGTTGTGTAAGGAAAAGTATGCAGTGGACAATGAAGGAGGAGAGGCCGTTTCTCCCCTCTGCAGGACTGAGTGGCTGGGTGGCAGGTTTTCGGGACTATGTGTGGAGTCAGGCTCATTCCAACGGTGAGGAGAATGTGAAGAAAGAGCCACAGGCACCTGAGGAACTTTAACAAGAAGGGAAGGGGTGGTCTCTGGGCGTGGGTCACTCTCTGAGTGTCTGGAAGGCAAGAAGGGACAGGCTTGTTCTGTGGGATGCCCGCTGAAGCTGGACTTTTGAACCCAACATATGACACCCCCAAGGCTGCTTTGACTTCCTGATTTTGACCCTGAGTATGTTTTCATTAACTCTGGTCAAGGTTATACTAAACTTTGGGTGGTTGGTTGGTGATTCTGAAAAATACCTACCTGACACCTCCCCACCCCACCGCCATGGGGGGGAGGGAAAGAAACTGGTTCCAATCATCAGAACAAAATGCAGCTGCCAACACTGCAAGTGCTCCTGGTAAACTGTGCCCCTGGCTCCAAATTCTCTGGAGAGTCGAACCCTGATCATGGGTGGCATCCAAGAGGAGCTCACACCCAATGACAGGGCAAACCTTTATTGAAAAGTGTTCGTGGAAAATGATTCATCTCCACGAAGATAATTTAGTAAAATAAAAATGAAAACGGAAAATGTCTTAAATTATTTAAGTGTGCTAGAAAGAAAATTGATCAAAAGAATTAAATTGCCTTAATGGAGTTTATTGCAGAAAACACAAGCTCAAAGGAAATGTATCAATGTGGTTATAACTATAATTAAAGTGCTTGTCATCTATATAGGTACAGGATGTCCAGAGTCCTGGGGGTCAACATGGTAAGGCAAAAACATAACCTTAGTGAGCTGGCATGCACTCCCTGAGTCTTCCTGTGAGACCCCCTCGCTGCGGGAATGCCGTGTTCCCCGTTACCCAGAGAGCTCTCTGAGTGCGGTGAACCAGTGTCTTGTTCCCTGCTCATTCTCCATCACCTAGCACATCTCTTAGCCAAGACGGTGGGGGGTGGTGTTGGTGAATGCTTGTGGAATCAACAAGCCCTATAACGAAAGACTCAAACGGCAGTTTCTACTTTTTCTAGAGGAGGAATCATGGCACAGGTCTGGTACAGATTAGCTGTACAGGTCTGAGTCGCTCCTATGTACTGGGGGAATACATGCATGGGTGGATGCTTGCTTGCATGGTTGAGAGGGCGATGGGTGGGTAGATGGTAAATGAAGGGATAGGAAGATGGAAGACTGGTTGACTGGCTAGCTATTCGGATGGGTGACTCATGGGTGGGTGGGTCGGTGAATGGATGGATTAATAGGTATACAACTATTCATAGCTCAACATTCGAGGAAGGGTTTTCCTTGCTCACGTATACTCCAACCTGACTGGCTGCGTTAGTCTGCGTAGACTAAAGAAACAAATTCATAGACACGCACAGGTGTCTAAGAGCTTTATATACAAGAGCAATTGAATATTGAGAAAACATCCCAGCCCAGGCCAGATCAAGTCCGTAAGTCCAATATTAGCCCATATGTCTGATACCAATCTATAAAGTCTTCTTCAGACTCACGAAACACATGTAATGACGCCAAATGCAGGAAGATCACAGACCAGTGGGTGAAAAATCTTGTGGATCCAGAGGCGGTAGAAGCAGCTCGGTGCTGGCAGGGGTCTCCACATGGCTCCTCCAGTTCCAGGGCACGGGGTCTTTCAGCATAGTACCATGTGTCTTGTCAGGGAGTGAGCTTGTCTCCCGCCTCCAAAGAGGAATACAGGAATTCCCAGAATCCTCAGAGGAAGGCCATGCCCACATGGAGGCCTCATTGGCTATATTCTGATTGACAGCCTAGACTCCACCCCTTCACTCTGAATCCTGAAATTGACACCAGATGATGTAACTACCACACTGGCCCACTGTCTCCCTAACCCTGAACATGACCTCCATTGTCCCCTCCAGCTTTTGCTTCTTCAACTGTTTCCTCCCAGAACGGTCTCTATGCTTGCTTTTATGTCTTTACACAGCCCAGGCACACACCTGTCCCCAGTCAGCCCACTACATCCCCCATTCAAATCTCTGTCATTTGTTAAAAGTTTCCTTCTCCAGGTGAGAGAGGAGCTTTGCCTTCTTCAGGTTAGAGACGACCATATTTACCCCCATCGAGTTCCATACTGGATCCCCCAGCCATCTGGTCACATATCGCTAACCCGAGCTGTTCTGGCTACCCAAGGACCCTGGAGTAAAATCCAATCGCCTTCACATGCCTTGGTGTTGGAGTTTCTCATCTTCCACCCGTGATCTGCCACAGCCCCCACTCTCCAGCCGCAGCCCAGATCATGGGCCCTGGCACTCAGAGATATTTGGAGGAAATGCTCAGGATGGAGGCGGTGGAGGCAGGAGAGCCCTTCAAGAACCAGGAAACCATCGGGAGCACCAGGCACCAAGGAAGGAAGAGCAAACAGGAGCTCTGGAGCCCAGATTGGAATCCTAGCTTTGAACTAAGCAGCTGTGTTACCCTCTCCAAGTATCACTTCCTTCCCTTATAAAAGAAGAGTCTCAGTGCCTGTCTCCCTGGGGCCTTATGGGGAGCCATTCCTGTGCAGATAAGCCCCAGGGCTTGGTGGGAAGCATTAAATTCTAGCTCATAATAATTGCTGCTAGATTTGGCAACCAGGAGCTAGGACCTCAGTGATGAGGGCAGAAACCTGAAAGCAGCTCAAAGGGGGGCTTGATAAACAGATGGGAGGAAGAAGTCCTTACTGTGGGCCCAGCCCAGGGCCTGGCTTATAGTAAGTGCTCAATAAATGTGCAATGAATGTTTTGCCAGTACAGGGGACAGAAAGAAGAAGGAGGAGAATCAGCCTAAGGGTTAATGGAATAATATGGGCAAAGCTTTAGCCCGGCGCCTGGCCCAGAAAAAACATTTCACAAATGGCATCAGACTCTCTGTGGCCCATTGGCCCAGGCTTTCTGGCAGCTCTTCTGCCCTGGACTAGGGCCTCATGCTGGGCTAGAAGGGGCTCATGGGAAAATGGTCAGAGGGACCTGAAGTGTCACCTCCCACCTGCCTTGGACCAGTGTCTTTCCCTGATGGTATAAGGACATCTTTCTGGCACCAGGGAGGCCTGGCCTTCAGAGGGACCCGCCCCCCCCTCACTCACTCACTGTCATGGAGTGACTCTTAGTGACTCTAATACCCCCAAATGACAAGGCAGCAGAGTCTAAGTCTCCTTCCCACCCACAGGAGTCAAAGTCCCATGGGTGGTGACAGGTCATCAAGGGCCAAGCCCATGCACACAGCAGCTCCTTCTGAAGGCCCTCAGGAGAGTGAGGCTGCTCTCTCTGAGTGTGCATGTGTCCTGGACGCTCCTGATTGGCCATCTCCCGCCTGGGCCTCTCCAGAACACATCCATCCACACGACTAATTAGATTAGAGGGCAGCTCGCACTTAACACGTCCAGAACTGGACCCCTAATTCTCCCCTCCCTGGCCCGCACACCAACTGTTCTTGCTCCTCTCTTCTCCATTCCATTTCATGACATCCCCACCCTGCAGTTCCTTCAGCCCCCAAACTCCAGCCTCATCCCTGCCTCTGTTTCTCTCACATCTCATGTCCAAGCCCGTGTCTAAGCCTGGCCTGGATTATTGCAATCACTTTCAATGCCTCCCCCAGACTCTTCTCCCTTCTGGTGCCAGAGGGATCCGGTTAAAATGTCAGTCAGATCACGTGCCCTTCTGCTCACAACCCGCCCAGGGCTCCCATCTCACTTGAGGAAAAGCCCCATCTGTCCCCCATCTGTCCCCCAACCCCATTCTTCCCTGCCCCGACTTCCTACTCCTTCCCCCCTGGCTGGTCAGATCCCTCTCAGCAGCCTCTGACCCCAGGCCCACCCTCCTCAGGGCCTTTGCACTTGCCCCTCTGCTTGGACCCTCCTGCCCACAGGCATCCGTGGGTGGACAGCCTCCTTCAAGTGTCAGATCTCAGTAACAACTGTCTTCCCTAAACTTGCAGCCCCTGCCACTCCCTCGACTGTCCCCGCCTCATTTTTCTTCATCACTTTGTCACCGTCTATTACACTCTGTGTTCTGCCGATTGATCTCCCCATTGCCTGTCTCAGACCCATTCAACAGGGAGCCCCCTGGGGCGCAGACTAGCTATGGCCTTTGGGCTCCCTGCTTCATCCCCGCCCAGCGGCCAGTTCGGTGCACATAGTAGGAGCTAAATAAATCTTTGTGGGATCAACTGAACGCGTGCATGTCTGGGCCGGCTGGCCGCGGAATGGTCCCGGGGCTCCCGGCTGTGCCCGCCCTTCCCTGCCGCTGGCCCGTGACCTCCAGCCTCAGCCCGGGCCTCCCGACAGCGTCCCAGGCCGGATCAAAGGGCCCAGGAGGCGGCAGCCCCGCACAGCTGTGTCTGCGCGGCCGCCCGCAGGAAGCACCGGGGCAGCCCTCGCGGCAGGCCCGGCCCCGGCCCGGCGAGGCTGCCGAGAGGCCCTGCGAGGCGCGCGCGCCGGCGGCGAACGGTCAGAGCGCCCGGCTCCGCCGTGCATTCCAGCCGCGTGATTGACGCGCGCACCGGGCCCCCGCCTGCGGCTCCTGCCGCCCGCCCGGCCGGCCCGCCGCCGCCGCATCAAAGCAGATGTTTGCAGCTGGTTTGAGTTGGATTCCCATCAACAGGCCCCTTTTTGTCTCAAAATAAAAAACAGCTCCTCCCGGAATGATAAGGGCGCGGCAGGCACGTGGGGGAGATGTCATCGACTGGGACAGGGAGGAGACCAGGCAGCAGCTCCCTCTGACTGCTTCCACCCTATCAGCTCCTCCAAGTGACATGACAGGCAGGCCATGGCGGCACAGCTGGGCCTCTAAGAGTGCCCAGGGTCCCGCTGTCCCCCAGCTCCTGTGAACTCTCACTTCAGCCCTGGTCACAGAAGTCAACCTCCCTGCTCACCCCCAGTGTGCCGGGCCAGGTCCTGGTGCTCCACAGCGGGCCCCTGATGGGAGCCAGTCTAGAGGGACCAATGTCAATAAGGTGGGGACCGTCACCCCCATTTGCAGCTAGGGAGACAGGTTCGGAGAGTGGAGGTGGCTTCACACCTATTCCTCCGGCTTCTTCACCTCCTTCAGGAGCCCCCATCCCAGCCCCACCCCTCGCCCCTCTCCTCCAGGCTGAGTGTCACCCCTTCAAAGTCACTGAGTGTGCCCCTTCCCAGCACACATCCTGCTATGCCAGCTTCGGGGCAAAGCTAGACCTGATGCTTCCCCTGCATCTGGCATGTGCCTCAGAGTCAGCCTCTGTGAGCTTTACTGAGGTATAACCAGGACCCCACAGGTCAGCGGTTCGAAAACACCAGCCATTCCACAGGAGAAAGACGGGGCTTTCTACTCCATAAACAGCTACAGTCTTGGAAACTCACTGGAGCAGTTCTGCTCTGTCCTACAGGACTGCTCTGAGTGGACACCAACTGGGTGGCAATGAGTTAAGAGTATAGCCATTGAGGATAGGTGGGCTGTGGTTCCTGTGGAGCGAGGAGGAGGCTTCCGGGGCTGTGGAGTGCACAGCCCCAGGGTTGTGGGGCTTGGGCCTGGATAGGTCCTAAAAGACATCAGACCCAGAATCGCCCCTCCCCCCTCCCTTTGTGGCCATGGATGAAGCCTGGCAGATGTCCATACCTACCAAGGGACAGACAGACAGCAGGAGCATATTCCCAGTGATCTGAGCAGGTGAGGAAGAGAACATTCTAGAACCTGTATGGGGGGACCATGGTGAAGCCCAGACTGGAGTTGGGAGGGCGAGCATGGATATACGGATGTCACTGCAGTGCCCTGCACGGGGCTAGACTTATCACAGGGCCGAAATGTCGCTGGAGCCCCAATCCCCTAACAGAAAGCATGCCTGGAACTTCACCGATAAGAATTAGGCAACTAGATTCCAAGTCAGGGAGTTATTAAGTTTGGGCGGTGGGGTGGGGAGAGAGATGCATTTACCTTATCTTGTTAGGTTGTGGCATTCTTGGAACCTCAAAAGTGAAGGACCCAATATTCTCTTGTCCTACCTGCCTGCCCATTCTCATCTCTTAACAAGGCTGTCTATGCATTCCACACTCACGCGCTCCTCCCGCATACTAGCACCTCGGGTGGGTGTGGGGGACAGGGGAGTTAACACAGCCTTTGGTCTTTTGCTCTGTGGGGACTTAAAACACACACACAAACAAACAATTAGAGAGTGACTGAGTCTGTTGGGCATCAAGGAAGGCTGCACAGAGAAGGCAACTCAAATTGGGCCTTGAAGGATGAAGAAGAGTTCAACAGGAAGCAAAGGGGAGAGGAAGAGCAGATCAGCCTTAGAGGCAGGCAGACGGGATGTTTCAAGTGCTAAGGAGGCAGGAAGGGACTTGCTTGTTCCAGGAGTGACGAGAAACTTGGGTACATGAGCAAGAGGGCCTGAGGCCAGGTGGGGCAGGGCCGGTGGGGCCTTGAGTGCCATGATTAGGTCCTTGGGCACTAGTCCCAAGTGGCTGGGTGCTCTTGGACACTGAAAAAAATGAAGAGGGCATGTGATCTCATTGGCTTGATGAAATGGCAAGCTGAGACTTTAGGTGTTTCTTCCCCAAGGAACCGGGAGGGGGCGCTGTCCACTGATCAGCAGAGAGTGGTTATGGAGTAGGAGGAGGTGGTGACCGAAGGCTGGCTAGTGGGGACCCGGGGTGGTTGTGAGGACGGTACGTTGCCGTGGTGGGGTGGAGCGTGCACGTCGAGCGGTGAATGGTGCTGATGGAAGTCTTGACGAGATGACGGCAGTGGTCACAGCCCCCGTTTGTAAGGCTGGCCCTGGGAGGTGGCCTCTCTTGCCATCCCAGTTGGACTGAACGGAAAACTGAGGCCCAAAGAGGAAAAGGGCCTCCCACAAGGTCTGTCTCAGGGACCTTGCAAGTATCGCAAGCCTGGTGCATGCTCCTGGTCCCTGAGATCTGGGGGTGAAGACCCCCCGCAGAGAGGCGGGATGTCCCCATGACACCAGGAAGCCAGCTTTACTGAAGAAAAGAGGTCATCAGGACATTCGTCCCTGCAGCTGTGGATGGTGTAAGAGAAATGAATTAATCAGATTTATAATCCATGTTCAAATGCTCTAGAAAAATTGGTTTTCAGAGTTTTGTTTATTAGTTTTATGAGTCTAATAAATTGGGCATTAAACGGCTAGACCAATACAAACTCAGGGGATGTAGATGAATAGTCTCACAGCCTGGGACTCTTCAAGAAAAAGATGTCCCTACAGATGGGATTTCTTTTATCCTTTTTTTTTAATCTTCTTTATCACAGATGATCCCAACAGGGGTGGGATGGGGGTAGGGAACAATGCGCGTGTTGGGGTGGGGTCGGGTAGGACAGTGTGATGGGTTTGGTTTTTAACACATAGACACACACTCTGCTCCACCTCCGGGTTCAGACTCCTGCTGGGCAGGGCAGACTCAGGGTGAACGGGTCCCTGCCCCAGGAGCCTCCTGGTGAGATGTGGTCCCAGAATAGCACAGGGCACAGGCCCTGGATGTGCACAATAAGAGGGAGGGAGAGTGCAGTGGGATGCACTGGGAGACCTTGAGCGGTGACCCGACCTCTGCTCCCTGGCTGTGTCCTGATCTGTAAAACGAGGATAGAAACAGCATCTTCCTTTCCAGTCCTGGAGGACTTGCTGAGCTGATACAGGTAGAAGATACCTCGGCGTTAGCATCACCCAATAAGTGTCAACAAGACAGGCAGGCAGGGAAGGCCGGTGTGCTCACACCATGTAACAGCAGAGGCCCACACCGCAGCCAGAAAGGTGGACGCCGGCCCATGGTGATTGTGAGAGGGAGGGGTGGCTGGGAGCTGTAGGCCCTGTGTCAGAGAGACTGCTCCCAGGAGTCACCAAGGTGGTCACCCTAGGTGGTCAACAGAAGCATTTTGGACACAAGCTGGAGTGGGGCTGGGCAGAGGCAAGGCAGCGTGCGGTGCCTGGTGGGCTCCTGGGATGTGTTGGGTGTGCTGCCCGGGGCCCCCCAGTGACCCACAGCAAACCAAGTCACAGCCACTGAGTCCATTCTGGCTCCCAGGGACCCTAGAAAGACTCCCAGGCTTGTAAAATGTTTTGGGAGCAGGCAGCCTCGTCTTTCTCTCAACAGAGTGGCTGGTGGGTTTGAACCACCAGCCTCGTGGACAGCTGCCCAACAATAGGTAGGTCCAATCATTCCCACTTTACAGATAGGAATTTGAGGCTCAGAAAGGTTAAATGCCTTGTCCAAGTCACACAGCAAGAAAGTTACGGAACTAGAATGAAACCCCAGGACCTTCTCTCCCTTCCCACAGCCTCCACACTGCCCCCACTCCCATAAGACCAGGTTTGGGGTCAGGACTGACAACCCGAAGCAGAGCAGGACTGGATTAGTGCAGTGTTCATAACCTTAGAGCGTGTAGGGCCCCGGGCTCTGCTCTGAAGGTGGCCATGGCAGAAGGGAGAACAGGGAAGTTGACCCAGAATCCTCTGGGAAGGGTTATAATGGGGACTCAGAGAGGGAGGCATCCACTTCAGACTAAGGAGCCCTTCCTGGAGGAAGTGATGCCTATAGGAAACCCTTAAAGATTCACAGGAGTTTGCCAACGCAAAGGTTGCCGGGGGAGGGGGTGGTGGATGGTGGATGGTGTTCTAGGCTGTCAAAGCAGCATAAGCCACCCGTGGTGTGTGTGTGTGTGTGTGTGTGTGTGTGTGTGTGTGTGTGTGTGTGTGTGTGTGTGTGATGTAGAGTACCCACAAGCCTGTGTGCCTGAGGTGTGAGGAAGCTGCCCCCCTGGATTGGTGGCCGTCAGGTTACTGGAGAGCACAGAGCAGATAGAGTGGAGGCCTCCTGCCCCAGGTGAGGCGAGAACTTCTTCTGCCCCACCCGCTCCTGCATCCTGAAGAAACACATCCATCGCAAATCCCCAGCATAATTCTGAGGCGTGGGAACTCTCACCCCCACCTTAGAGATAAAGAAACGGAGACCATGACCCGCCCACGGTCTCAGTGCTGATCAGTGGGCCAGTCCGGATGGAAATCAGGACCTGGCTGGAATCTCAGCCAGCCCTTTCCTCTCTGCTGGGGTCGTTCCCACCAGGCAAGGTGAAGGCGGGCAGAAGGCCTGGGGAGCAACTCGCCATGTCCTGTCAGGACTTGCAGTGGCCGGCGTGCCCCAGGCTCATGCAGCCGGCCGCAGTGCACAGAGCATACCCACCCACTCCTTGCATCTGTACCTTGCCAAGCAGCCAGTGTGGTTGAGCCCATTATACAAACGCGTAAGCTGAGGCTCTGAGAAAACTCTCCGCCCAGTCACTGGCCAGCAAGTGGTGAAGCCTGGCCTTGAGCGCCCACCCAATGCCAGCTCTGCTGGCTCAGCCTCCCACGGCTCAGTGGCTGGGTCTGGGAAGTGGAGGGAGATGGAGGGAGAGGATGGGGGGCTTGCGGAAAGGAGGGAACCCTGCAGGTGCCCCCCCCCAACTCCTCCCACCCCCACAGTTAGCATGCAGACAAAGGCAGTACGGTAATTGGGAGCGAGTATTTCATGGCATCCCCCCCGATGTTTTATTGGGTGGAGAGATGCTCAGAGACCAGACGGATGGCGCATTCCCTGTATAAAGTGCACGCGGTTTGTTTTATTTCCCGAGTTTTTGCAATCTAGATAACAGATGACGCCCCCAGTGGCTGGCGCTGCCTCTGTAATGGCGGCGCAGAGCCTTTGGAGAAGTATTAATAATAGATTGTGTTGATGAGTTTGGAGAAAGTAGCAATCGACCCCCTGCTGCCAAGACATTAGCGCGGCTCTTCCGATCACAGCCCGCCATGCACGGTAGTGGGGACTGCTCAAATGCAGGTCACCCACTCTGCCGCCCGCCCCCTCCTACCGAGAGGGCCTCCAAGCTGGATGTAATGGCTCTGGAGCCTGGGCCCCACCCGCCTGCACAGAGGCACGCCAGCCCCTGTCCACTCCTGGGCCACAGAGACTACAGGCTCAATGGGGCTCCTAGATAGGGAGGGAGAGTGTGGAGAGGAAACAGAGGG
>NW_022103919.1:1536464-1547422 GCF_000313985.2 Echinops telfairi
GGTGGTGGTGGTGGTGGTGGTGGTAGAGTAGGGCAGGGCCATCCTCTCTGTCAGAGAGCACCCCTGGGTTCCTTCCCCAGCCTCGTCCCTTAGAGCCTAAAACTCAGCAGAGGCTGCTGTCCAAGGCTGCTAGTGGGCAGACTGTCTCTGCCCGAGGGTGCAGAGCCCAAGGGCCAAGTCAGAGCTATGCTCCAGCCCCCATTCTGCTGGTGGGGCTATACGCCTGCTGCAGGATGGGGCAGTCAGAGGAAAGGCACAGCGTGGGGGGCTAGCAGAGGCTGGCCAGCCTAGAACCCAGAGCCTAGCCTGGGTGTGGTCATGCCTCAGCCTGCCCCTGGGGGGCTCCACGGAGCTGCTCAGTGGACTGGGACCTCCTTGAGGATTTGGTAGAGCCAGGTCCCATCATGTGAAAGCCCGTGGAGTTGGGGGCTAACAGTGACTCCCATGGTCATGCCAATGTGATATGATACTCACTCATCCTGTTATAACCCGCTGGTACCACTGACTCCTGAGCACAGCCCTTTGAGGAAGGTCCTGGTGACATCCTCACTTCAGAGCAGTGGGAACTGAGGCTGGGGGGAAGCTCAGGGAAGCAGGAGGAGGTGCCTCCCCAGACTGGGGTACCAGAGGAGCTATCCCAGAGGGGTGGGCATTGGAGTTGGGTCTTGCAGGATGAGTAGGAGCCTGCTGGGTTGAGTAGAGGTAGGTGGCAGGGGTCACTGGGACTGCTCTTGTTCTTGCTCTTGCCCATGCTGGGGTGGCAGGCAGAGCTAGAGTGGTCCTGTCCATGGCGCCCCCACCCCCCCACCCCCCCACCCCCCGCCCCAGTTTGCTGTAGGCGGCGCTGATGGCAGCCCCGGGAAGCAGGCAGGCCGAGTGCCTCGCATTGATGGCCGTTTCTGTTCCAGAACCGATTAGCAGAGAATTGCAGCTGTAATCTGTGCCCGCGATGGCGGGCCATAAAGAGGGATGGGATGCGCGCAGCACTCCCAAGGTGGCGCCCGCAGACGTGGCCCAGGGACGCAGGGAATGAAAAATGGTTTTAATTCCCTCCCAGCAGCAATAATTTGATTCTTCATAAATTTTTCCATCAAAGTGTGGTTGAGGCTGAGTTCCCACAGAGTGGGGCACGTGACAAGGGTGGAAAGGCTGGGAGGTGTGGTCAGCCAGTCCGGGGAGAGGAGGGAGTCGCACTGCCCGTGTGGGCCCTGCACAGACCCTGCCCAGCTTTGTCTGGGGAGATGGTACCCTGTGCTCACGAGGAACCAGTTCAGACCTACTCTCGGGAGCCAGCTGGGTCATTTTCTTCCCACATGACCCCGAGCAAGCAGCCCCATCTCTCAGTGGCAGTGCCTCGGTATCCTCATCTCTAAAATGGGGTTAATAACCACTCCTGTCTCCTGTCACGGCCCCAGGGTTAAATCGCTTCTGCAAGTAAAATGCTCAGGCGAGTGGCTGGCATACGGTACACACGTGGTGAGGATCTGTTGGCAGACGTGCCTGGGCCGAAAGAGAGGGATGAATAGACCCTGGCCAAGGCCAGGGGCAGAACAAGAACTAATAAGGGACCACCGTGATGGTGCGTTGGAGAAAATACAGACTTCCCAGGGGCCGCAGGTGGCGTGGGGAGCCCAAACTTGTAAGAGATGGTACTGATTGCCAGGCTCAGGGACTTGGATGTTCTCCTACAGGGACTAGGAAGCCGTGGAAGAATTCAGAACAAGGATGCAGCATAATCAGTGTGGGCTTTCGAAAGACCCCTCTGTCTTCTGGGTGGAGAGTGGGTTGGAGGGAGCCAGACTGAGGCAGCAGCTCAGACCGATTGGTGGGTTGGACAGGACTAGGAATTGCTCGGATATCAGGGTGAGGGCAGGAGAGGAACAGGGAGGGTGCTGAGTAAGTCTGAGAGACAAGGTGGATTGGACCAGGGCTGCCCTCTGGACCTGCACGCTGCCCTCTAGTGGCCAGTGTGCCTGCTCGGGAAGGGCCCAAGTGGCAGCACCCTAAGGTGGTCCAGGGACTTGGAACCGGAGGAGTGGGGCTGCAGGGCCCTCCCACTCTCTCTGTCCCTGTACTAAGAGGGTCTCTCTTAGGTGTGCCAGAGAGTCAGCATGGTGGGCAGCAGGAGAGGCTCTTAGCCGGCAGTGGCTTCTGAGAGGGAACCCAGAGTGCAGCCCAACATGCCTGTCTCCCTCTTTCTCCACCCCACCCCCCACCCAGGCTCTTCGCAGCCAAGTGCAGCGGCTGCATGGAGAAGATTGCACCCACGGAGTTCGTGATGCGCGCGCTGGAGTGCGTGTACCACCTGGGCTGCTTCTGCTGCTGCGTGTGTGAGCGGCAGCTACGCAAGGGCGACGAGTTCGTGCTGAAGGAGGGCCAGCTGCTGTGCAAGGGCGACTACGAGAAGGAGAAGGACCTGCTCAGCTCCGTGAGCCCCGACGAGTCCGACTCCGGTGAGCCCTGGCCTGGCGCTGGGGGGGAAGGCCCGGCAGGGTGCTGCTATGGGTCGGGGTCCCAGCCAGAGAGGGCCTTCTCCTGACCCCAGGTCGTGAGCTACCTACAGACACCCACACACACACATACATGCACACGTGTGCACATATGCAAACGCACACACATGATGCACTTGTGGATGCTACCACCTGGGGCGCACGTGCTTATGCACCTCCATACGTGACACAAATACGCCCACACACAACATGTACTTTGGGAACCCCACACCCAGGAACAGAGTCACCTATACTCACTGCCATCGAGTATGGAGTGGATTCCGACTTGGGGTGGGTGACTCTGTAGGACAGAGCAGCGCTGCTCCCGTAGGCTTCTAAGACTGTCCTTTATGGGAACAGGAAGCCTCATCTTTCTCCTGCAGAATGGCTGGTGGCTTGGGGCTGCTGGCTCAGTGGTTAGCAAACCCACGATGCCACCAGTGCATATGCCCCACATATATGTGTGCATAGACGGGTCCTCAAAGATCCAAGCACACAAAAGCCCACACCCAGGGAGGTACACTTGTGTAGACGCACACACTCACACACACACACACACGTACACACACACACACACACACACACACACACACACCCTGGCCTCTGGCACATTGCCCCTCAGCTTCTCTTCCTTGGCATGGCCTTGCCATGGTACAGCATCGCAGGGGTGGCCAACACCAGGTCTTCAGGCTGGTGATATCTGAGGGCGGGGAGCAGACATGTCCTCCCCATCTTGGGCCCCCAAGGCCTCCAGCAGTGGGGAGCAGAGTGCCCTGCCCTATTCCCTATCTTGGCTGGGTAGCGGGCCTGCAGCCCTCTCACTAGACAGAAACAAACTCATTACCATCGAGTCGATTCCGACTCATAGGGAGCCTTTAGGACAAGGTACAATTGTCCCTGTGGGTTTCTGAGACTGTGACTCCTTTAAGGAGTAGAAAGCCCCTTCCTCCCACAGAGCAGCTGGTGGGTTCAAACTGCTCACTTCGCGGTTAGCAGCCCAATGTGTAACCAGTGCACCACCAGGGCTCCTTGGAGGTCTCTAGTGGAAGGAAAGCCCCCCTTTCCAGGGGGAGGAGAATTTTTCTACTCTTCTCTGGCTGCTGACCGGACCCACTTGGGACCCTGGGCAGGAAGGGGAGTCTGAAGGAGGCAGCTGGTGTCCTTGTCATCATGGGAGGAGTGGAGAAGGCCTTGGACCAGAGCGTCCAGAGGAGACGTCCTGGTCTGCTGGCTCCCCTTGTGGGTTGGCCCGAGGAAAGGCTTTATCATGTCAGGGCCTTTGGTAGAGGTAGTGAGCTCCCCATCCATTTGTCCATCCTGAGCAGGCCCCTGGCTGGATCAGAGAGAGTGTGTGACGGCTTTCTCACACCAGGGCTACCCTGGGGACCCAGGGGAAAATTTAGAGGGAGGAGGCTTGCCCCTCCATAGGGGATCGTGCTCTGAGGGAGACCCCAGAGAGTTCTGGAGAATGGGGCCAGTTGAGATGCCCAGTAGCTGTGCGCGGTGCGGGGTCTGCGGGGCCCCGGAGACTTGCATCTCCAGCACTCTGGCCTCAGAAGGGGCAGTGTGCACATGCTGGAGGAACATGTCTGGGGAAGCGCATGTGCAGCTGCTTCTATGTGCACATGTGTCTGTGCCTGCCCGTGCGTCCCTCCAGTGAGCACCAGCCTGTGTCCCTGTGCGCATATACCGGAAGCATACTGTGCATGCCTGCGCCTCGGCGGGCATATATGCAGATGTGTGTGCAATTCCATGCATAGTGGGGCCCTGCTCAGAGACCGATGGACGGGGAGCTCACCACCGCTTTCAAGGGCCCTGATGGTGACACAGGCCCACCTCAGGGGGAGCCATGGGCCGCCTCTTGAGGTTTTGGGACCCTAAACCACCCCAAGACCCAGCAGACAGGCTCCCAGATTGGGAATGTTCCTGTCAGCAGAGCAGGGCTGGGGCTGGGGCCCAGGCCTCCCCTGGGTCCTGGAAAAGGGAGTGAGGCGGGGTGGAGAGCCAGGGAGAAAGACAGACTGTGTCTGGCCCACCCCCTTGACAAGCTAGGTTGTATCCCCCACAGTAAAAAGCGAGGATGAGGATGGAGACATGAAGCCGGCCAAGGGGCAGGGCAGCCAGAGCAAGGGCAGCGGGGACGACGGGAAGGACCCTCGGAGGCCCAAGCGGCCTCGGACCATCCTCACCACGCAGCAGCGGAGAGCCTTCAAGGCCTCCTTTGAGGTGTCGTCCAAGCCCTGCAGAAAGGTGAGGGGCAGCGGGCGGAGCAGGGTGGGACGGGAGAAACTCCCTGCACGGGCCACCTTCCCCCTCCACCCCCAGGTCCCCACCCCTGCCACTGCCTAGCTGCTGCCCCTGCCAGCCTGACCTGCCCTCTCTTCCCGCCAGGTCCGAGAAACGCTGGCGGCAGAGACAGGCCTCAGTGTGCGTGTGGTCCAGGTCTGGTTTCAGAACCAAAGAGCAAAGGTGAGACGCCCCCCACCCCTTGCACTGCCCAAACCGTTCTGAGGCGGGAGTGGAAGGAGCAGCAGGCAAGGGGGGCAGATGTGGGTGGAGCATGGCCTGTGGGTGGGGCAACAGGGAGGCGGGACCACAGTCCACTGTGCTTTGGCCCCTGCAGATGAAGAAGTTGGCTCGGAGGCACCAGCAGCAGCAGGAGCAGCAGAACTCCCAGCGGCTGGGCCAAGGTGAGCTGCTCAGGCTCAGCCTGCACCCGAGGGATGAAGGCACTCAGTCTCCTGTAAGAGCATCTCTCAGAACCCTTCCACCAAGGATGCTCAGAGCCCAGGGAGTGTCTGTCTTGCAGCCCGCTAAACTAGGGATGTATTGGGACTGACGGAGAGGAGAGATTAAAAAACACACAAAGCCCACGGCCAAGGAGTGGATTCTGACTGATATCAAACTCTTCTAGGGGCTTCTGAGACAGCCTCATCTTCCTCCCCTCGGAACCAGCGACCTGGATGTTGGCAACCCAATCAGTGCCTCACCCACACCACCACCAGGGGTGGCAGATTTTCTTTCCTCAAAACAATAACTGTTGGCACACTTGGCATCCGGCACTCTGTCTCATTTACTACTCGTAGATCCCTGCAAGGGACGACATGACCGTAGCCCATTTCACACATAGGGAGCCTGCGGCGCGGTGAGATTGAGGCGCAGTGAGATTGAGGAACTTGTGTGCGATCACTCAGCTCCTCGGAGTCACAGCCAGGCCTCTACCCCAAGCCTGGAGCACCACCCAACACGACCCCCTGCAGCTCAGTCAGCCTCCGTGGAAGCCTCCCAGGGCGGCCCCAAGCTTGTCAGGGTGCTGGGGGGTGTCCTACTGCTGAGCACAGCTCCCCAACACACTGGGCTTTGCCAAAGCTTTGCTGTTCCAGCCAAGTCCAGGCCAGCGCTGGTCTCCCAAGCTCTGTAGGGCACGTGGCAGAGATGCTGGGATGCGGGGAGCCCCCTGGAACTGCTGAAGTGGGATGGGCCCCCCAGGCTGTCTGTGCCTGAGTGAGATGGGGGCTCCTGGGCAGGGCCAGGGACACCAGTGGATAGTCTCTTCTCTCCAGGACCCGGCAGGACTCCGAGCGTCTAAGGGACAGCCTCAGTATCCAGCCTACCCCCACCCCCACCCCCGCTCTGTACTCTGCAGCGACACCCACGTCCTCTGTGTCCCACCCCTTCATCCCCACTGCCTTCTGGACACTGTCTCCCCAAGAATGTTCCACGTCCCCTCAAACTCATCAGCCGTCCTGCCCACCCCCGCCACACCTGCCCCATCCCAGGTTGGAGCAATGGGTTCTTGTCCAGTGTCCCTCAAGCCCCTCCTCCCCTGTCTCCCCCTAACCCCCAACTCCTCTCCCGTAGCCCTTTCCCCTCTGACCTCAGCTCCCCTCTCTGCCAGCCTTTCTCCATGGTCTGCTGAGCTGGCCCACCAGTCTGTCCCCAGCCCAGCCCACTCTCTGCTTTACCCCTCAGCCCCCCGGGTCCCGGGGGGCTCTTCCTCCTCTCCTGCCCTGCCTCTCACTTCCCTGTAAGCACACATGCCACCCCCTGCTCAGAGCTGGCTCTTTAAGTCACCCTGGGGGCGAGGTAAGGACCCTCCTCCAGGAAGCCTTCTAGGATCTTCTTGGCCAAACTTAGGGCCCAGCTCACTCATGGAATCCTTCTGACCTGCCCAGGGGTCTGCCTCCCTATGGGCTTGAGGCAGGGCTCCTGGAGCGAGGAAGGTGGCCAGAGAGGTGGCCTGGCTTTTGATGGCTGACTCAGGAGAGGCTGCAGTGTGCCCCTGGAGAAGGAGACCGGAGGGGCAGAAATTGTGCTCAATGACCCGCCCCCTGGGTGGGGGACACCCCCTGGAAGGCTGGCGACAAACAGCCAGGGATATATTTCTGGGCTGCTGGGAGGAGGGTTCCCCGGAGGGAGCGCCAGGGTCTCCAGGGAACCTTTGGGGCAGGCCGAGCCGGACAGTGGACATGTGCTCTGTCCCCAGAGGTGCTGTCGAGCCGGATGGAGGGCATGATGGCCTCCTACACGCCCCTCGCCCCACCGCAGCAGCCAATCGTGGCCATGGAGCAGAGTCCCTACGGCAGCAGTGACCCCTTCCAGCAGGGCCTCACGCCGCCCCAAATGCCAGGTGACCACATGAACCCCTATGGTAAGCCGCCCACCCCCGCCGTCGCCCCCAGCACTGCCCCTGCCCCTACCTTGCCTGGGAGGGCAGGGCAGGCCTGGGGCCCTGCTAACCACCTCCTACCTCAGGGCCCCAGGCAGGCCTGGCCAACACAGCCCCCTGCCTCCTCCCAACGTGAGAGTGTGCCCCGGAGGGCCCCCCACAGCCCCTCACGTCTCTGATCAGATGTGAGCGGGCAGGCATTCTGTGCCTCCCAGTACCTCCCCATCCCCCACAACCTACAGGGCAGACAGGGTCCCCAGGAGCCCCAGCTGGGACCCTGGTCCTGATACCCCGTTTGTCCCCCCAGGGAACGACTCCATCTTCCATGACATTGACAGTGATACCTCCTTAACCAGCCTCAGCGACTGCTTCCTCGGCTCCTCAGACGTGGGCTCCCTGCAGGCCCGGGTGGGCAACCCCATCGACCGCCTCTACTCCATGCAGAGCTCCTACTTCGCCTCCTGAGGGCCTGCCAGGCCGCACGGACGGACGCTTGGGCCAGGGATGAGGGGACGGCGGCCCAGGAGCTGCCCCACAGACTCTGCAGACAGCCATATGGTGCCCTCCCAGTGGCCAGCCAGGCCTGGCTGAAGTCCCCAGCGGGCACAACCAGAGAGGAAGATGGGCACAGCCTGGGCAGGGGCCGTTCTGCTCACAGAGACCTTGACGCCTCCAGGGACCCCGCGCTCTCAGACGGCCACTCCCCTCCCAGCCCCACCATGGCCGCCATCACCTCCTTCTCCGGCCCTGTCTCTTTTTTGGGAAGCTTAAATTCTCTCTATTTTTTTAAACGTCCTGTCTGTGTCCAGCCGGCTGTGTGGCCGGGCCGGGGCCTCAGAGCATGCCCAGGATGCTGACGGGTGGCACTGTCCCTGTCCCCAGGAGGTACGAGTGTGCCCGTGTCCCTGACTGGCAGATGCTCTGCCTCCTCCCCAGAGGGCAGGCCCGCCAGCCTGATCCAGCCCACCTGGAACCCCAGAGAAGCCAGGCCCCCAGGGCTCTCCCCTGGAGAGGGCTCACCGGGGACACAGGTGCGGAGCCCCGGAGGGGGTCCGACTGAGTGGAGGCAGACACAGAGGGACAGATACACCTACCAACACACGCACACTTAAAGGCACCACAGACAGACACACAGGCATGCTGCAGGAAACAGAAATCTCCCTGGTCTGCCCTGCCCACAGCAAGAAATAGACGTGAGGCTAGGGTCAGAGAGAGGAGGCCAGGTAGGGGCAGGGCCCCCCCACCCCTCTTAGGGCAATTGGAGAGGAAGGAAGGAGGAATGGGAGTAGAGAGAAAGGACCGGATAAAGTCAAAGCCCCAAGTGGGCCCCAACGGTGTCCCACCTGGTCCAGATAGTGGCTACTTGAGTGGGCGGGGCCACCCAAGACCCAACCAACTCCAGGTCAAGACTGGGCCCCTGTAACCAAAATAGGCTCCATTCAAGAGCCTTCAAGTGGAAAGGGACCTCAAATGTTACCTGCTTGGAACTCCATCTGATGTTTGACTCCTGCCCAAGCCACCTCTGCCTCCACTTGCATACCTCCAACGACAGGGAGCTCACTACCTTAATTGGGCCCCAAGTCTACTGCCTTTCTTCTTGGCTGCACCTCTGCCTCTTTCAGCCCTGAGTCTTCAGTTCTCTAAGCCAGGCCTTTCCAGCTCCTCCAGCAGTTCCTCTTGAAACTGTGGTCCCATGCTCCTTTGGAAGGGCCAGACCCAACCTTGACATTGACACCAGCCAGCCCAACGTGGCAGGCCCCTCCTCTGTCCTCTTCCGGCTCTGTTAATGCGGCTCACAGGCCCTTCTGTAAGCGACTCCCCCGGCCCTCACAACAGCTAAGCCACAACATGGAGTGGGGACATGGGAGATTTAGACTTGAGTTGCAGGCCCCGGACCTTTTTCTTGTCAATGCCACCTTCTCTAACTCAGCGCACCCGGCAGGCTCTGCAGCCCGGCTCTGTGGGGGCCGGGCTGCCCTCCCACCCATGCCCATCGACCCTCGGAGTCTCACCCAGGCCAAGGTGGGCCCTGTGTGGAGCAGGACTGGACTGGGGCTCTCTTGCTATCCAGGACTGGCCCATTACCCAGCCCTCTTTGGATGGTGGGTCGCAACTGCACGTCCAAGCGGCTCACCCACCAGGAGTTGTGCAGGACTTTGCCAAAGGCCTGCTGGGAACCAGAGGGGCAGTAGCAACGCCAGCCCCCCTCAGTTCAAACGAGGAAGCGAGGAGGAGGCTAGTGCGCCCTGTTCTCAGTGACCCCACTGTGCCCTCTTCCAGGTGCTCATGGTCCCGCCTTTAATTCACAAGTCCAGCCCAAGACTCCTCACCCTGAGGTGGCCTGATTCCACCAGAGGGCACACACGGACCTCCTCTCTGCTCCGCCCACTTGGGTCCTCAACGTTCACCAAACTGCTAGTGGTTTGGCCTGGGGAAGCCCTGTTCCTCGGGAGCAGTATACCCCTGGTGTCTGCAGGCCCCTCGCCCTGTCCAGGTGTCTGGGCTCGCCCTTGTCACGGGGAGGGGTGGTGGATGGGAAGCCGGAGGCAATATCACCCCTCGGGTCTGAGCAGGCAGCCTGGCCCTTCTGTGAGCTTCCTGCTCTGCACAGCGCTACAGAGAGGGTCGCAGCCTTTCCCCCTGCAGCCTCAGCCCACCCAGGGCCCGGCCCATACCTTGGCCCTGTGCCTCTCTGGCCCCTTGAGCAGCTGGCCAGAGGGAGCCCCCCACCTCTCTCCCTTTGCATATGCACAGTGAGTCCTGCACAGGGCAGCTCTGGGGGAGGCCTGGCCCATAGCTCCCTTGGGAAAGGGTCATTTTGTCCATCCCTTGAGCTTTAAGCTGGCTCAGCTGCCCAGGAGAGGCAAAGGGACCTGGCCCGTCGTGTCTCACAGTCCACAAACGACCTTGGGGCTCCAAGCAGGAACATTCGGCCTGTCTCCTCCTCTCCCCCTCTCCTTCCTCCAAGTCCTCACCAGGATGACCTCTGGGTCAGGTTCATGGTGTGTTCTTAGCCAAGTCTTGATGGTCCCTGGGGTCATCAGTGTCTGCTGGGCCCTCAACAAGTCCAGGCCTCCTGAGTCTACCCCAGACTCTCCCCTGTACCCCCCTCCGCCACCATGCTAGCAGCTGGTCTGGGGCACTGGGGTCCGTGACCACAAATGGTTAAGGCCAGAAGAGCCCCCTGGACAGGGGGGTGGGGCACAGATGGCCAAGATGCAGGGCCTGCTCATGAGGAACTATCTAGAAGGAGAAGCAGGCACTTGCCATCTCTGATTGCACCCAGTTCACTGCACCCAGAACCCCAGGCTCAGAGAGGGAAGAGGTCAGGGTCACCCCATAGAAGCCCAGCGAGCCCGGGCTCTAGGGGGAGCTGAGGTGTGGGTGAGCAGGCTCTTCCCAATGCATGGGAGGCAGCACAGCTGGGCCCACCCCGACACACAACCCCGCCTTGCTAAGGGACCCATTAGCACCTCGGAGCTGGCGGTGTGGAGCCCAAGAGAAGAGACAGTGTAACCAACTGGCCTCCAGAGATGGGCAGGTGGTGAGAGGCAGAAGGGCGAATCTGGGGGTCAGGGAGACTCAGAGGGAGGACGGTATCTGGCCTGGGTCCCACAGAGTCAGGACAGAGTAGGGCCCAGTGCCGGACTCCTGCCCCAGACAGAACCTTGCCTTTCTCTCCCTCACCCCCCACAAAGCTCACCCCCACCCCGACCCCCGGCTCTGCCATCCTGTGAGACTCCCAGGAAGCCACACAGGACACTGCTTCCCAGAGGCCAGCATAGACCCCCCCCCCCAAA